>NW_027362963.1:3000000-3528283 GCF_046119375.1 Phyllobates terribilis
AGCCTGCATGGGGCAGTATAAAGAGGAGGGGTGACAGCCTGCATGGGGCATTATAAAGAGGAGGGGTGACAGCCTGCATGGGGCATTATAAAGAGGAGGGGTGACAGCCTGCATGGGGCAGTATAAAGAGGAGGGGTGACAGCCTGCATGGGGCATTATAAAGAGGAGGGGTGACAGCCTGCATGGGGCATTATAAAGAGGAGGGGTGACAGCCTGCATGGGGCATTATAAAGAGGAGGGGTGACAGACTGCATGGGGCATTATAAGGTGGGGAACAGCCTGCATGGGGCATTATAAAGAGGGGGGGATTCCTGCTTGGGGCATTATAATGAGGAGGGGTGACAGCCTGCATGGGGCATTATAAGGTGGGGACCAGCCTGCATGGGGCATTATAAGGTGGGGAACAGCCTGCACGGGGCATTATAAAGAGAGGGGGGGACATCCTGCATGGGGCAGTATAAAGAGGAGGGGTGACAGCCTGCATGGGGCATTATAAAGAGGAGGGGTGACAGCCTGCATGGGGCATTATAAAGAGGAGGGGTGACAGCCTGCATGGGGCATTATAAAGAGGAGGGGTGACAGCCTGCATGGGGCATTATAAAGAGGAGGGGTGACAGCCTGCATGGGGCATTATAAAGAGGAGGGGTGACAGCCTGCATGGGGCATTATAAAGAGGAGGGGTGACAGACTGCATGGGGCATTATAAGGTGGGGAACAGCCTGCATGGGGCATTATAAAGAGGGGGGGATTCCTGCTTGGGGCATTATAATGAGGAGGGGTGACAGCCTGCATGGGGCATTATAAGGTGGGGACCAGCCTGCATGGGGCATTATAAGGTGGGGGAACAGCCTGCACGGGGCATTATAAAGAGAGGGGGGGACATCCTGCATGGGGCATTATAAAGAGGAGGGGTGACAGCCTGCATGGGGCATTATAAAGAGGAGGGGTGACAGCCTGCATGGGGCATTATAAAGAGGAGGGGTGACATCCTGCATGGGGCATTATAAAGAGGAGGGGTGACAGCCTGCATGGGGCATTATAAAGAGGAGGGGTGACAGCCTGCATGGGGCATTATAAAGAGGAGGGGTGACAGCCTGCATGGGGCATTATAAAGAGGAGGGGTGACAGACTGCATGGGGCATTATAAGGTGGGGAACAGCCTGCATGGGGCATTATAAAGAGGGGGGGGATTTCTGCTTGGGGCATTATAATGAGGATGGGTGACAGCCTGCATGGGGCATTATAAGGTGGGGACCAGCCTGCATGGGGCATTATAAGGTGGGGGAACAGCCTGCACGGGGCATTATAAAGAGAGGGGGGGACATCCTGCATGGGGCATTATAAAGAGGAGGGGTGACAGCCTGCATGGGGCAGTATAAAGAGGAGGGGTGACAGCCTGCATGGGGCAGTATAAAGAGGAGGGGTGACAGCCTGCATGGAGCATTATAAAGAGGAGGGGTGACAGCCTGCATGGGGCATTATAAAGAGGGGGGGCAGCCTGTATGGGGCATTATGTGGGGGGTAACAGCCTGCATGGAGCATTAAAAGGGGGGGGCCTGTATGGGGCATTATGTGGGGGGGGGACAGCCTGCATGGAGCATTATAAGGGGGGGGGGGCAGCCTGTATGGGGCATTATGTGGGGGGTAACAGCCTGCATGGAGCATTCACACTAGAACTACTGATGGAGTCATTTTGACTCCTTTCGTTTTTTATTTCTCTTCTGTGACTATATTTTTCAGAATTCCGGCTTGAAACTCGGTGACTTTTCCTCAAATATGATGAGAAAAAAGATTTTGTGAGAATAAATAATTTTGGTGAAAAATTTGCGCGTTTTTTTCAAAATTTACCAAGAACTACTGAAGGGAGTCATTTTGACTCCCTACTATATTTTGAGGTCCTTTTGTCACTAAATGTTGCTATAAAGTTTTGTGCATAATTTTTTCACTCTGTCTTATTTACCCTGATGTTCATATAGATGTAGTTCAATTTACATGTCAACTTTTCACATTTTCCTTGTGTTTTACCTGCTTGTATTACTGTGTAATGCTGAACAAAATAGCTTGTTTACTCTAGGCTCTTATCTTATGCTAATGAAGGGTGGTGTTTTTCTAAGGTCCTAGCAAGAGACAGTATTCTGGATAGTAACTTTACTTTCAGTTCAGCTGAAGAGACAAAGAGAACAGACGCAGACATACGAGCTCTGAAGACTCATACAAGTATGAATTGTTATGAAATAGTTTAGCTGTCTGTCAACTGATTCAGCCCACCTACTTTTGAAGGTGGCAGAACAGTTATTATTTCTTTTAGTTTTCATTTCATTTCTATTTTTCAGCAGGGAACTATATAGAATTATGGAATTTGTGAGGAATATGGTGAGAAGACGTTTGATAAAGCCTCAGGATATTCTGGCTACTTTGCAATCCATACCGGAGGATGAATCGGAATCCGAATTGCAGGAACATGTATTTGATTCTGACAGTGATGAAGATTTCATTCCTCAGAACAGATCAAGTGAATCTGAAGACTCAGAAGGAACAAATCCAGAAGGTAAGTAGTTATGTGTATTTATTTGTTCTTCCACACACTGAGTTAGGGCCTGTGCACACTAGCAGAATTCTGGCTGAATAGCCATCTGGATATTCTTGCCGCAATACAGGCCGTACCTGCCCGCTCATGCCTGAAGCTCCGCTCCGAACCCCGGGCTGGAGCCGCTGTCAGGGACAGAGCAGCGCTTGCTTACGCGCGAGCACGGCTCCGTCCCAGACAGCGGCTCCAGCCCGGGGTTCGGAGCGGAGCTTCAGGTATGAAACTCCGCTCTGTACCTGAGCGGGCAGGTACGGGCCGGATTGTGGTGAGAATATCCGGTCGGATATTCCGCCGCTAATCCAGCCAGTGTGCACGGACCCTTACAAAACAAAAATTCTAAATATTCATCAACTTTTTTACAGATATTCCAAGCACATCAACTGGGGATCGGGCTCATGCAGTTATGTTGCCTCGTGACCATCCTCCTGGTCGTGGACAGAAAAAATCAGCAAAACGTCCCAGAAATGAAAGAACAACAGATAACGATGGCGGCGAAGGTAATGCAACAACAAACACCAGAGAAGGCGAATCTGAAGGAATACTAGTTTCAGCGGATGGTATTCAATGGAAACCTGTTGAAATTGGAGAACACTTGCCTGGTAGGCGTGACAGCCAAAATATTCTTCGAGAAGCACCTGGCCCTACAGGATACGCCAGAAGAAATATCATTATCGATAGTCCTTTGAGCGCATGGCGTTTATTTTTTGATTCATATATATTGACACATATAAAGAACTGTACGCTTGCAGAAGCATGCAGGAACAATAATTTACAGTTTACTCTATCTGATGAGGAGCTAGATGCATTCATTGCGATATTCTATGCTCGTGGAATATCTGGCACGAACCGTCACTCGATTAGCAGTATTTGGTGTAATGACTGGGGAATACCGTTTTGCAAAGCGACAATGTCTAGGGACCGCTTTGTTGAAATTATGAGGTTTCTCAGATTTGATGAGAAATCTACTCGATCGGAGAGACTGCAAACGGACAAGTTTGCTCTATTTTCTACTGTGTGGGACAGATTTATTGAAAATTGTATTGCGTGTTACAAACCTGGCCCATACATAACGGTGGATGAGCAACTTTTCCCAAGCAAAACTAGGTGTCCATTCACGCAGTACATGCCTTCCAAACCAGATAAATATGGCCACAAATATTGGCTAGCTGTTGATAAGAGGAGCAAATATCTGGCAAATGGCTTCCCTTATCTAGGCAAAGATGACACACGCCGTGCTGAGGACCGTTTAGCTGACCATGTGGTAATGAAGTTATTGGACCCGTTTTTGAAAAAAGGTCGTAATGTTACAACCGATAATTATTTTACTTCAGTAAAATTAGCTAAACAGCTAAAAAGCAAAGGAACAACCATCGTGAGAACACTGAACAAGATAAGGCGAGAAGTGCCTAAAGAAATAAAATCCATGAAAGAGGAATTGTACAACACTAAAGTGTTTAGAAATGAAGACAATTTTACACTTACAGTATATCAAGGAAAGCCCAACAAAAATGTTGTCATTTTGAGTTCCGTCCATCCAGATGTTGTTGTTGCGTCTGATTCCGCTAAAAAAACTCCAGAAACGGTAAAGTTTTACATTGAAACAAAATATGGAGTAGATGTAGTGGATCAGATGGCACGAAAATATACCACACGAACATGCACAAGGAGATGGCCTGTTCATGCATTTGAAAATGCCTTAGACTTTGCGGGTATAAATGCATGGATAATATTCAAGGAGATTACCCACCAAAAAATGTCACGCAAGGCATTTTTGCAAACGCTTGTGAGAGATTTGAGTGGTCCTTATGTCACAGATAGGGAAAAGGGTTCCACGTCCCAAGTTTCTACATGCTCAGAAGGGATGGTTCAAACAAAATTTTGCCAGATCAAAGAAAAGTGCAAGAAAAATAGATCTGTCGGAAATTGTAAGACTTGTGGTAAGTCTTTGTGTGGGCAATGTACTGCCATAAATCAAAGGCAATGCCTAAAATGCGAAACACCAAATGTTTAGAAGGTGAATTCTGCGCCATATTTTCATTTTTATGCTCCTCCACCTACATTTTCTCTGCTTTTTGTTCTTCAGTTGTTGTTTATATGTGTGCACTTGAATAAAAAAAAATGTTTGAAAAACGTCTATTATAATTATTGTTATTTTCTGTAGAAAAATAAGAAAAGCAGAAAAAAAACAATCAAAAGCATTACTGTTGGATCTCACAATAATAATACATTACAAAAAATATAATTATTAATAAATAACCACAAATGAAACTCTAAAAATAAATGAAAACAAGCAAGGAGTCAAAATGACTCCTTTCAGTAGTTCTAGGCGGGGTCACGAGTCCAGTAGTCCTAGTGTTAAAAGGGGGGGCCTGTATGGGGCATTATGTGGGGGGTAACAGCCTGCATGGAGCATTAAAAGGGAGGGGCCTGTATGGGGCATTATGTGGGGGGTGGGGTAACAGCCTGCATGGAGCATTAAAAGGGTGGGACAGCCTGTATGGGGCATTATGTGGGGGGTAACAGCCTGCATGGAGCGTTATATGGGGGCCAGTATTCCGTATGGAGCCTTATATGGAAGCCAGTATTCCGTATGGAGCCTTATATGGAAGCCAGTATTCCGTATGGAGCCTTATATGGGGGCCAGTATTCCATATGGGGGCCAGTATTCCGTATGGAGCCTTATATGGGGGCCAGTATTCCGTATGGAGCCTTATATGGGGGCCAGTATTCCTTATGGAGCCTTATATGGGGGCCAGTATTCCATATGGAGCCTTATATGGGGGCCAGTATTCCATATGGGGCCTTATATGGGGGCCAGTATTCCGTATGGAGCCTTATATGGGGGCCAGTATTCCGTATGGAGCCTTATATGGGGGCCAGTATTCCGCATGGAGCCTTATATGGGGGCCAGTATTCCGCATGGAGCCTTATATGGGGGCCAGTATTCCGCATGGAGCCTTATATGGGGGTCAGTATTCCGCATGGAGCCTTATATGGGGGTCAGTATTCCGTATGGGGCCTTATATGGGGGCCAGTATTCCGTATGGGGTCTTATATGGGGGCCAGTATTCCGTATGGGGTCTTATATGGGGGCCAGTATTCCGTATGGGGCCTTATATGGGGGCCAGTATTCCGTATGGGGCCTTATATGGGGGCCAGTATTCCGTATGGGGCCTTATATGGGGGCCAGTATTCCGTATGGGGCCTTATATGGGGGCCAGTATTCCGTATGGGGTCTTATATGGGGGCCAGTATTCCGTATGGGGCCTTATATGGGGGCAAGTATTCCGTATGGGGCCTTATATGGGGGCCAGTATTCCGTATGAAGCGTTATATGGGGGCCAGTATTCCGTATGGAGCCTTATATGGGGGCCAGTATTCCGTATGGAGCCTTATATGTGGGCCACTATTCTGTGTGGAGCGATTCACCGGTTTCTGAGCTATTGTGGAATTTACAATAGATATCACTCATGTAATGTAAGAAGTGAAATCTTTGCATTGTACTATATATATATTTCTCCGCCGTATCTCTGCATCATGAATCGTGGTATGTGTTAAAGGGGCCCACTGAGACTCTTTCGCCCGGGGCCCAGAAAAACCTGGAGCCGGCCCTGTCTAAAGGGGTTAAAATTGCTTTCATATAGTTCATTAACCCTTCTGGTTCTTTTCAGGAAGTAATGGAAAGTGGAATGACAAGAATGAAAAAGTTTATTTTTACAATCTAGATTTTGATAACTTCTGAACAGGCAATTATAGCCGGCATACTTTAAAGGTAGTTATTTGGCCATGAACTGCCAAGGCAAACATCAGGACCACACAATCAAGATATCAAGGTGCCGATAAAGTTAAAAGGAAGCCCCCACACTGTGTTAACTATTTAGATTCTATAATCACTATTGACAACAGAATCGAAGGGGTTAAACGTCCATGGTCTGTGCCAACACTGATCATGGCTGATGCAGCAAGTTGTCAGCTATAATGTACAGGTGACAGCTACAGGATAGTCACCTGTCGGGGAACGCTAGTCTCTTATATTGCAGATCAGTAAAAAGACGTCTATTGGTCAATAAGGGGTTAAGGATAACAAAGTCAATGTTTTGGAGCGGCCATCACAAAGCCCTGATCTTAGTCCTATTGAAAATGTATGGGCAAAGCTGAAAAGGCCGGTGCGAGCAAGACGACCTACAAACCTGGATCAGTTACAGCAGTTGTGTCAGGAGAAATGGGCCCAAATTCCGACCTAAGAGTATGTGCCCACGTAGCGTTTTACAAGCGTATATGCTGCGGACTTTCCTCAGGGTAAACGCTTGTGAGACGCTAGGTAATCTGCCCCCCATGGTCCCCAAGGGGAATCCGCAAGTTCTATGCCCATGCTGTGGATTTTTCCGCAGCGTTTTTGATGCGCGCAATAATCCACAGCATGTCAATTAATTTTGCGTTTCCGCAAGCGGAATTACCTTTGCAATGCAATAAAAAACACAAGGCAATTCCGCATGTGGAAAACGCGCGATAAACTCAGGATAAACGAGCGTGGAATTCCACATGTGGAAAACGCAGGATAAACGAGCGTGGAATTCCGCATGTGGAAAACGCAGGATAAACCCGCGTGGAATTCCGCATGTGGAAAACGCGCGATAAACTCAGGATAAACGCGCGTGGAATTCCGCATGTGGAAAACGCGCGATAAACTCAGGATAAACGCGCGTGGAATTCCGCATGTGGAAAACGCGCGATAAACGCAGGATAAACCCGCGTGGAATTCCGCATGCGTTTTTCCGGGAGAGGACATGCGGAAATGAAGCAGAAATTTTCTGCTTCATTTCCGCAACGTGGGCACATAGCCTTATATTGTGAGAAGCTTGTGGGAGGAAATCCCAAATGTTTCACCCAAGTCATTCACTTTAAGGACAATGGTACCAAATACTAATGAAATGGATGGAAAGTTTTGACTTTGTTTTAAGCATTTTTATTACTTACTGCATTCTCGCTCTCTCATTATTCTGGCATTTGGCAAATATTACAAATGATGGTAATCCTAATTGACCTAAAACAGGAAAGGTTTATTCTGATTTCATGTCAGATATTGAGAGAAACATGCAGATACTGTATGTCTTTTTATATAGTGTATGGAAACTTCTGGTTTCAACTGTATATGAGATATTGAAATTTAATTGGTCATATTGTAATTTATTTTGAATGAAGTAAGTGAATTCCCACATTAATTTGACATTATATAATAATGTCTTTATATTTAAATAAATCTCAAGTGATTTCAACAATACAACAGGATGTTATTTTCTTATAATAAAAAAATTAAAATAAAAAATTCTATTGTGGTGTTAATTTTGTAATATTGATTTCTTTATCTGTTTCATTTATGTCTCAGTGTTTGAAAAAGGCCTTTTGCATAAGGCTGAAACGTTACATTGAATTTTGGGATTTCTTTATGAAATAAAGAATTGCATTATCATTATGAATATTTGAGTGCCGAGTATCTATATATACACTGGCATGCCAGGCATGTCAATCTCCACAAGGAGAAAAATGACCCTTTAGATCCCAGTGAGAAGCCTCTCATACAGTCAAATCGGATCTCATGCTTTGTACTGACGAGGAGCAATACCCTGAAACACCGTGGCTGCAAATTGAGATTCTGGTTTGGCTTTTCTCCCAAGTCATGTGACAAGGCTCGTTAAAGGGTCGATATTGACTTTTAGGATTGCTACTTCCAATAGACTTGTCACTTATCTCACTTTTAGCAAATCAGAATATACCGTAGATCATATATAATAGAAATAATCATTATCCACTGTCTGTCTTTCCAAAAGTGATAATAGGAAGTGCAGCCATATCGGTTGTGACCTTTGAATTAATTTCTCAGAAACAGACAGTGAACAGTCATTTTGTCAGGATGTTGTATCAATGACTAAGTCATTAGTTTCCAAGAAGCTGCTTTAAAATTGACAAACTACTTCTTCCTATTTTTGCAGCGGTGCAATATTGCCATCTTATTAGAGAAGAGCAGTTAAAGAGAATGTGTTATCAAACAATAACCAATTGTTTAAATTACCTTTTTACATGAAATTTATTATTTTTTTTTAACTTTTTTTTCACTATAGTAACCATCTAAACTAAAAAAACACACCCACAGATCCTGCAATTATCACCCTGGCCAAAATTAGTTTCATATTTCCTGTTGTATGCAGAAGATTTTTCAGCAGTTTTATTATCATGACTGAAAATGACAATGAAAGATGACACCTCTATATAAAGCAGATAAAGTAGCCACCATTCACTATAAATGAGTCACAGCTCACCTCCTCACCCTTCCTTCACAATGAGTCTATTCTTAGGACTAGTGGCCAGTGTGAAAATTGTAAGACTTCAGGATTGGCTTTTTTTGATTGTGATGTTAAAAAGTGAAAATCTAAAAAAAATGACATTTACAGTAAATTTAATGTAATCCCTTCTCACCATGGACAGTTTTAGTTTTTGGGCTTTTTCTTTGTTCCTCGCCTTCTTTCTCCCCTTTCGTGTGACATAGCTGTATGAGGGCTGGTTTTTTTACCCTACAATATACTGGAAAACTGGAACAAAAATTCCAAGCGAAGTTAAATGGGATTGCGTTTTTCATTGTATTTGGGTTTTGTTTCTAAGGTTTCATTGTGCAGTGAAAATGACCTGTGAACATGATTCTTCATGTCGAGCAAACTTGAAAAACCAGATATCAAACTTGTATAGTTTTATTTTGATGGTGAAAATATTTCAGCGATTCGGTCGATAGAGCTTTATGAGGGCTTGTTAGTTGCTGAGGTTTTCATTAATAACATTTTTTGGGTTATATACGATGTTTCAATCCCACTTTTTCATGTACCAACATGGCAGCCATGGGGCGGTCAGCAGGCTCATGGTTGCCACTGAAATCCATAAGCAGCACTTTCACTTAGTGAAGGGGGGTGGAAGGCAACATCCCATGGGCATCCAAAATGGTGAACCTCTGGGACATCGCACCTTAACTACCATGGTCAGGGATTTACTGCAGCATGTAAGGGGTTAACAGCAGCAACCAGAGCTGCTCTAATAGCGGCTTTTACAGACAAATACCGGCAGTATAACACAGCTGGAATCTGCAGGTATATTGCGGGTTGAGTTGCAGAGTCCACTCCACACACTCGCACCCAACATGCACTATACATGTAGGGCAAATAGGGGTTAAACAACAGATGACACATTCCTTTTAAGCACTTAAGAGTTTATTTATTTTTTACTTTGCAGATAGTATACTGGCATATGCTTTGTACTTAAAAGGAATGTCTGCATTAGTTAATGTCTTTTTGTTAGAAGGGCCCCAATATGCTGACTAAAGGATGATCTGTTGCTGGCAATCTCGGCGATAAGCCATTTGTTGAAAAATCTGGCAACAAGCATTTAATTCTCCTGCACTGCCACCAAAGGAAACAGGAGGTACTGCACAGTATCCAGTGAAATCAATAAACTGACTATGTAATGAATGAAGTCCTGGGACCTTCAAAGTGGGAATGACTCCATGTAACTGCTCTCTAGTCTGCATAAAATGGGTTCAGGTTTACAACGGAGAATCCCCACTATTAACCTGTATAGTGCCCCAAGTATGTGCAAGTGGTTTCTAAACCAGACAACCTCATTAAGTCTCATAACACCTTTGTCAATAAACAGGTATTCTCAAGTTACTAAGTTGCTTTAATTAGTTAAACAGCATGAAAATACACAAGTTTGCCACTGACTTGCTTTTTCTATCTGCTGTCATTCTCCTGCAATGAGAGCTTTTATCTTACATAGTGTAAAGCTCATTTCCTTGGAGTTCAGCCACTAGTAGACCTTGGTAGAGAGTGTGCAGTAGTCACATTCCAGGAGAAAAGTTAATTCCTAACATACCGTTATCTCTGTCCAGCCCATTCATTTCTATACACCAGTTAGCTGCTCCCTGCCTTCTCCCTTTAGGCTTTTGACGAGATGCTCTTATCCATCCTGTAGAATCACAATTCCTGCACCCAGTATCTAGGCTCTCACTGTCTGTGGCTGTGTGCTTGCTCATCAGAGCTATCACTCAGGGAGAAGAGCCCGTCCTGCCAGAAATCAGGAAGTAAGGAGACTGCACAGCTCTGAGCTGCTCAAGAGATCACTTATGAAAACTCCTTTTAGGCATCAAACATTTCCTTTGTTCAAATAGAAAGAATATAGATCTACATATTTTAGAATGTGTATGAACTACATGTCTGAAATAAAAATAAATGATTCTAATATATATATATATATATATATATATATATATATATATATATATATATATACAGTACAGACCAAAAGTTTGGACACACCTCATTTAAAGATTGTTCTGTATTTTCATGACTATGAAAATTGTACATTCACACTGAAGGCATCAAAACTATGAATTAACACAGGTGGAATTATATACTTAACACAAAAAATTTGGGAAACAACTGAAAATATGTCTTATATTCTAGGTTCTTCAAAGTAGCCACCTTTAGCTTTGATAACTGATTTGCACACTTTTGGCATTCTCTTGATGAGCTTCAAGAGGTAGTCACTGGAAATGGTCTTCCAACAATCTTGAAGGAGTTCCAAGAGATGTTTAGCACTTGTTGGCCCTTTTGCCTTCACTCTGCAGTCCAGCTCACCCCAAACCATCTCGATTGGGTTCAGGTCTGGTGACTGTGGAGGCCAGGTCATCTGGCGTAGCACCCCATCACTCTGTTTGGTCAAATATCCCTTACACAGCCTGGAGGTGTGTTTGGGGTCATTGTCTTGTTCAAAAATAAATGATGGTCCAACTGAACGCAAACCGGATGGAATAGCATGCCGCTGCAAGATGCTGTGGTAGCCATGCTGGTTCAGTATGCCTTCAATTTTGAATAAATCCCCAACAGTGTCACCAGCAAAGCACCCCCACACCATCACACCTCCTCCTCCATGCTTCACGGTGGGAACCAGGCATGTAGAGTCCATCCGTTCACCTTTTCTGCGTCACATAAAGACACGGTGGTTGGAACCAAAGATCTCAAATTTGGACTCATCAGACCAAAGCACAGATTTCCACTGGTCTAATGTCCATTCCTTGTGTTCTTTAGCCCAAACAAGTCTCTTCTGCTTGTTGCCTGTCCTTAGCAGTGGTTTCCTAGCAGCTATTTTACCATGAAGGCCTGCTGCACAAAGTCTCCTCTTAACAGTTGTTGAAGAGATGTTTCTGCTGCTAGAACTCTGAGGAAGCCATACGGCGAGAGCGTGGGTTCGGGGATAGGCTGACGACCTGGTGCGGGCTGCACACACATGGGTATGCATTGTTTCTGACTGTTTCTCTGACTCTCTACTTTTTGGGGAAGCTCCTCTTATATTCATGCTTTTATGGCATGCCTAATACATTCTTTACTGAGGGCTCCCATGTATAGGTATCTCACCTGTCATTAGTGGCACATTATTGCAGGGACTGTGATTATACAATCTACTGGGTAATCTATTGCATAGAGCTTTTGCATGGAACATTGAATGGATTACTACTATTATTATTTATTTTTCTTTGCGCAAGACACCTGCACTTTATGATTCATTGGGGAGATTATTACATGGACCTCTGCACGTAATATTGTATGGACTACCAATATATGTTTAACCCCCCCCCCTTCCCCTTTTTTTTCTCTCTGCAAAGTGCCTGCTATAAGTACTGCCCCATTTTTGTCCAATAAATGCAGCTGATCTCTGCGACCTGTGTATGTGCTGTGTGACTGGGCACTTCAGCCCTCACTGGGTACCCATCTTTACATCTTAAACTGTATGTTAAATTATGTATGCAAGTTTTTAAGAAATTGAATTAATAAAAATTATGTTTTTTATCGCTAAACTCAATGTCCTCCTCTCTTTCTGCTAGAACTCTGTGTGGCATTGACCTGGTCTCTAATCTGAGCTGCTGTTAACCTGCGATTTCTGAGGCTGGTGACTCGGATAAACTTATCCTCAGAAGCAGAGGTGACTCTTGGTCTTCCTTTCTTGGGGCGGTCCTCATGTGAGACAGTTTCTTTGTAGCGCTTGATGGTTTTTGCAACTTCACTTGGGGACACTTTCAAAGTTTGCCCAATTTTTCGGACTGACTGACATTTATTTCTTAAAGTAATGATGGCCACTCGTTTTTCTTTAATTAGCTGCTTTTTTCTTGCCATAATACAAATTCTAACAGTCTATTCAGTAGGACTCTCAGCTGTGTATCCACCTGACTTCTGCACAACTGATGCTCCCAACCTAATTTATAAGGCAAGAAATCCCACTTATTAAACCTGACAGGGCACACCTGTGAAGTGAAAACCATTTCCGGTGACTACTTCTTAAAGCTCATCAAGAGAATGCCAAGAGTGTGCAAAGCAGTCATCAAAGCAAAAGGTGGCTACTTTGAAGAACCTAGAATATAAGACATATTTTCAGCTGTTTCACACTTTTTTGTTAAGTATATAATTCCACATGTGTTAATTCATAGTTTTGATGCCTTCAGTCCAAAATTTATCCAAAATTAATGGGTATGCTTCAGATTTTTCCGCAATGATAATCCACAGCGTAAATTTCCGCAGCATGTGCACAGTGTTGCACAGCTTCTGGATACCCACAGTTGCAGTATAAAACTTCACAAAGCAGATTACATGGGATAACAAGCTTTTACTTCTCAGAACATGAGGTAAAGGAAAAAACGCACAGTCACACAGTACTGCACCAGGAAGTAAGAACAAAATAGAAAATACAAGAGAGACTTTTTTTCTTTCACAATACAGTAAACAAGGAAACTTTACACAACATCGCCATCTACTGTCAGATCAGCATAAAGTCCTCCTTCACACAAACAAAGAAGTCCACAACTGTTGCATATACCAACACACAGCACATGCGGGTTATCAGTGAGGACCATGGGGCACGCATTACCAAGCGTTTAAGCGTTTTCGCTTCGAAGATTCCGCAGCAAAAACGCTTGAAAAACGCACAGTGGGCACGCAGCCTCAAAGTCACTTCAAAACTGAACAGGTCCCTATAAAAATAAGTTTTGTAAATTTCCTTGAAAAAAATGAAAAATAACTGCTACATTTTTAAATCTTCTAAAATGCTAACAAAATAAAACAACATTTTACAAATGGTGCTGATGTAAAGCAGACATGAGGGAAATGTTATTTAGTACTGTTTTTGTGTGGTATGACTATTGGGATTAAAGGCATAATCAATCAAAGTTTGAAAAGTGCAATTTTTAAAACATTTTTGCCAAGTTTCTGATATTTTTATAAATAAACGCAAACCATATCAGCCTAAATTTACCATTGTTTTTTGTGATGCATGATACTTTATAATAGTCTCGAAAGCTATGGGATATGTTGAAGCATTCCAGAGTTATTACTATATAAAGTGACACTGGTCAGATTTAAAAAAAATTGGTTTTGTCATGAAGGGGTTAAGCCACTTTGTTACCATTTTGGCAGTATGCTTCGGGTCATTGTCCATTTGGAGGACCTATTTCTGCTCAAGCTTTAACTTCCTGGCTGATATCTTGAGATGTTGCTTCAGTATTGCCACATAATCTTCTTTTCTCATGAAGCCATCTATTTTGTGATGTGCACCAAGTCCCTCTTGCAGCAAAGCAACCCCACAACATGATGCTGCTGCCCCCGTGTTTCACAGTTGGAATGGTGTTCTTAGGCTTCTAAGCTTCTCCCTTTTTCCTCTAAACTTAACGATGGTCATTATGCACAAAAAGTTAAATTCTAGTTTCATCAGACCACAGGACATGTCTCCAAAAATTAAGGTCTGAGTTCCTGTGTGCATTTGCAAACATTAATCTGGCTTTTTTATGTTTCTTTTGGAGTAATGGCTTCTTCCTGGCAGAGTGGTCTTTCAGCCCATGTTGATACAGTACTCGTTTCACTGTGAATTGTCACTCTGACAATCTTACTAGCTTCTGCCATCCTCTTCACAAGGTCTTTTGCTTTTGTCCTGGGGTTGATATGCACATGTCGGACCAAAGCACGTTCATCTCTGGGACACAGAACCCGTCTCTTTCCTGAGTGGTATGATGGCTGGACATTCCAATCTTGTTTGTACTTGCATATAATTGTTTGTACAGATGAACGAGGCACCTTCAGATCTCTTGAAATTGTACCTAAGGATAAGCCAGACTTGTGCAAGTCTACAATTCTCTTCCTGATATCTTGGCTGATTTCTTTACACTTTCCCATGATGCTACACATAGAAGCAGTGTGTTTCAGGTGTGCATTAAAATACATCCACAGGTGTGTCTCTAATTGACTCAGATGTTGCCCAAAAAACTATTAGAAGCTTCCAAACACATGGCATCATCATATGGGCAGTCCAGAATTGTTTAAATACATAGTAATCTTAGTGTATGTAAACTTTTGACTTTGCAGTAAGTAATAAAAATGCCTTAAAACATTATCTCTCTCATTATTCTGGCATTTGGCAAATATTAAAAATGATGGTAATCCTAATTGACCTAAAACGGGAAAGGTTTATACTTATTTCATGTCAGATATTGAGAAAAACATGCATATGTGTCTTTTTATATAGTGTATGTAAACTTCTGGTTTCAACTGTATATATGTATATATGTGCACATCTCATTGCTATAGCAAATCAGTGGGAGTCATCAACAGTGATAAAGTAATAGAAAAAAGGAAGAAAATTGAATCCTTAGAGGAAAAGTAAGATAATTTGTCTAAAAAATGCCAGTGTAAGGAGGCTCATAAGCTCCCCGGGGAGCCATTGCATGGTTTATAAGCCTCCTTACTCTGGCATTTCACTCTCCTCACTGGGATCTAAGGGGTAAAGTTTTTCCTTCTGAAGTCTCTCACACAGCTAAATCAGATCTCATGCTTTGCACTGCTGAGGGGCAACACCCCGAAACACCATGGCTGCAAATTGAGATTCTAGTTTGCCATTTATCCTAAATCATGTGGCAAGGCTTGTTAAAAGGTTGATATTGACTTTTAGGATTGCTACTTCTAATAGGTTGCACTGGAAGAGACAGTTTGCAAGTTTTGGGTAGAATTTCTCTTCAATAAAAATACTTTTTGATTACACCAGTGATTTTTTTCCTTTCTTACAGACTGGACCAGTCATTGGGGAAGCCCTCACTGTTTCTTTCTGGATAGATTCCACTTCCTACCACTATGAAATGGAATAAATGCTATGTTTTAGAGAAATGAACAATAGTAATGGTAATAATCTGACACCATATGATGGCAAATCCAAGCAATACGCCGTCATTTGTAACAATGGGAAAGCCTTTTTTTAAGAGGTTGTCCAGAATAAGGATGCCATATTTCATCGCTTTGTGGAAGAATAGGTAAATCGTTTCTCATGTTATATTCTCTGAACTGTAAATCGTAAACAGTTGCACAAATTTGGTTGAATGCCAGTAGACCCAAAAAATGCTAATTTCTAATAGTAAATTTAAAAATGACTTTTTTTTACTTTTATTTATTTCCAGATAAAGTGAAAGATCGAGGCTCTAATACAATTGGGTCAAGATTGAACCGTGTCGAGGACAAGGTAAGAAAATAAGATAAAACCATATATATTTATATTATGCACAGCTACTACTTACACATACACACATGGAGTACAGGATATACAGACAATTACCACATACTACATACAGAAGATTCCTCACTCTCTGAAAAAGTGTAAAATACATAATGGTGCATCCAGACACCAATTCTACAGCGCTGCTCATACACTGCAAAGAGTCTAAATACCTGTGGTCATCTGTGACTTGCACACACAAGTTAAGGTGGCCACACAATAACTGAAAGTTGATTGCTGGTTCGGCCGTCCACTACCTCTCCCAGCTCTCATACACGAGAAGGTTTGGCTTGGTTAAATGTTCATGTGTTTTCAAAGTGGAGAACTGTGAAAATCACTGCCAAACGGCTCTGGCAGCAGCTTATCACCTGAATAACAAAAGGGTCAGGCATTAAGGGTCAGGCAGTTTGAATTTTACCTCCTCTGACCTCATCTGTCAGGGAAGAGTCTGGATGTCCCCTTAGACTATTAGCTTAGTCTATTGTGTATGGAGGCTTAAAGGGGTTTTCCATTACTCAGACAACTCCTTCTCAATCCATATGTGTGTCCCCCAGTAAAATAATAACACCTATACTCACCTCCAGTGCCAGCACTATTCTAGCGGTGTCTGCACTGGCTCTCCTGGGGATTGCGTGTGTCATGGGTGTGTCAGAAGTGACAGACAGTCATCCTGCAGTTGGTTGCAGGAGATCTCTTCATTTGGCCTTACAGACAACTTCTTAGAATATGTATCTCTAGGACCCAGGGGCTAGCTTCCTCTGGCTAATTAACACCCTGGCCTGGATGTATAAATACCTGTTGTGAGCCAGAGGGAGGTGCCAGCGATATTCATTGCCCCTTGTGAAGGCTTGAGCAAGAGCAGTACTTCTTCCTCTCTGGTGCTAGAGAACGTGTGCGCATTTGTCTGGAGTCGAGTAAAGCTAAGCGTTTTTCCCTTGTTTGTCCCCCATTGTTGTCTTTAGTGTTCAGTGGGGATCAACTAGTGCTCATCCTTTCTGTTCCCTAGCCTGAGCCTAATGCCAGGGATAGACAGGCTGAGGTACGCGTGCGGCGATTGGTGAAGAACCAATAAAGGGACATTAGTGGAGACAGGGTGACACTAGATCAGCCTAGGAGTTCTCCACTCCCCACTTTCCCTAGTCTGGGTTCCCTTTCCGTTTTACCTTTGTGTTGCACTTAGTCTTTCCCACACCTTACGTGACAGCATGACATTGTCTCATGATTCCTAGGGGCAATCAGTGCTGACTTTACTCTCCCCGCCTTTGGCCAACTTGCATACATCCAGAGGAAGTGAGAGATGTTGCTGGTCTTACTTCCTCCGGATGTACAGGTATGTGCTATAACTGGAGGCAGGAAGAGTGAAGCCAGCGCTGATTGGCAGCAGGGATCACTTGACATAACAATGTCACGTGATCCCAAGGAGAGACAATGCCGACATGGCTGGAACACTGGAAGGGAGTATAGGTGTTATTATTTTACTGAGGGCAAAAATATATATATGGAGAAGGAGATGTCCGAGTAGTAGAAAACCCCTTTAAGTGTTGGCTACTACTTTCATGGATGTGGACAGAAAGCTCTTTCTGAGTTCATTAAGTAGTTCAATCTGACAAAGGTTTCCAATAGAGTTGGTGCGAGTCAATTCGCAGGACCCAGTCCATCAGACACATCCATAATCTGTGACCGCTGCATCAGAGCCCTGAGAACCACCTCCTACATCCCGGCATCCACAGCTGTTCTACTGATTAGCCGGCCTGATGCAATGTCACATATGCATCATGCTGTAACTATAAAGATGCAGCTAATCAGAAGAGAAGCAGGGAATCTTGGAAGGTAGAAGGCAGGTCTTGAGGCTCCTGTCCAGCATCCAAAGATTACTGACGTGGCCGATGGACCGAGTGCTGCGAAACGAATCGCACCAACTATAGATTTCAATTAAAACAACAATGTCTAAATGGCTAACCAATATTGCATTAAGGGATCTATCTACTTTATTTCTCCCCAAAACTGTGCCTCTCTTGTCCATGGGGTGTGTCTGGTATTGCAACTCAGCGCCCCATTGATTTGGTTAGGGATAAGCTACAATATCAGGCAGCGCTCACGGGTAGTGTGAAATGTGTATGGAGTGTGGTCTGTATCTATGCTATTCTCTTTGTTTGAAGTTTTTTTTTTTATACATTTGTAGGTAACTCAAATAGATCATAAACTCAATCTCATAACCGATATGATTCACCACCTGATAGCAAACCAACAAAGCGGTCAGTCTACCAACAGAACACCGCACCGGAGCAACTATCTGAACGACGGGAGCAACCTCTCCAGTACTCTGCCTACCGACCAACAGTTACAGTGCCAAGACGAGACCAAGATAATGCATCTTGATGAACAAACACAAACTAGTTCTTCTACTGTCCTCAATGCAGATATTCATTATTTTAATGAATGCATTTATAAGCAGAAAGTAAAATGAATGATGAAATTAGACTGAGTATGGAGTAAGTGTGTAACACTGTAAAGGACGTCTTGTCTATTCTCTGTAGATCCTATCAGGGTTCATTGAAGGTTTCTTAGAGGAAGGGACATGGAACATATGTGTATTGCTCCATGTAGAAACATGCAAGAAAGCATCTGATACATTGATGAATCCTTTCTCAGGAAGATTGTAGCTCATCGGCCTGTGGGATCGTAAATCGCTACGGGTCGTGCTGTAAAACTGGCAATACAACTGAACAATTACCCTGATTTTTTTTATTGTATTAAAATACACTTTTTACATTGATTTTCAATTTTTGGGGGGACTAAAATGAAAATTCTTTTGAGAAAAATAGAAATAAATATTGTACTGTAGAAAATTACACTTCTTTTTTTTTACAATGTATTTTTGGTAAAAATGGTATTAAAGAGTTAATTTTTCTTTATGATTTCTGATCACAATTTTTTTTTTCTGGAATATTTTTTGACATCTGATCAAATGTATTGTATTTTCTCAAAAATGTTGATATTTGCACATTGATTGGTTTAAAGCAGTGATGGCGAATCTTTTAGAGACCGAGTGCCCAAACTGCAATCCAAAACCCACTAATTTATCACCAAGTGCCAACACGGCAATTTATCCTAAATATTGAGGTTTTACTGATACAAACAACTGATACAAAGAGCAGACGAGGGCAGCATAGAGCAGCCACAGACAGGAGCAGGGGTAAGAGACTGCAGAAATAAAGAATGTGCTCACCCACATCCTGGTGTATAAGCTGGCCCTCCCCTCAATCCTGGTATATATGCTGGCCCTCCCCTCAATCCTGGTATATATGCTGGCCCTCCCCTCAATCCTGGTATATATGCTGGCCCTCCCCTCAATCCTGGTATATATGCTGGCACTCCCCTCAATCCTGGTATATATGCTGGCCCTCCCCTCAATCCTGGTATATATGCTGGCCCTCCCCTCAACCCTGGTATATATGTTGCCCTCCCCTCAATCCTGGTATACATGCTCCCTCCCCCCCCAGCCACTGTGCATCCCATATAAAAAAAAAAAAAAAAAAACACATAATAAACCCTCCTCCTCACCTTCCTTCTTCTCCAGCGCAGCGTCCTCTCCTGTAGTCGGCACATCTAGCTGAAGTGTATTGCAGCGCACGTACTAGCCAGGCCCGTGCGCGCTGCAGTACACGCTGCCGGCCAATCAGAGGCCAGCGGCCGCTGGCCTCTGATTGGCCAGCCGATGTCATGCTGGCCTCTGATTGGCCGGCAGCCGCTTCTGATTGTCCGGAAGCCGCTAGCCTCTGATTGTCCGGCCGAATTCATGCTGGCCTCTGACCGGAAGCCGCTGGCCTCTGATTGACCGGCCGACGTCATGCTGGCCTCTGATTGGCCGGCAGCCGCTGGCCTCTGATTGGCCGGCAGCGTGTATTGCAGCTCACGGGCCTGGCAAGTTCGTGCGCTGCAATACCCTTCAGCTAGATGCGTTTCCGTCCGAGAGAGATCGCACATCTAGCTGCAGTAGCGGAGCTGGTGCCGGCACTCGGCGGCTCAGAGTTCTCCCCCGCCGGCCCGATCCAGTAGCGCTAGTGCTGCGGCCATGGTGCCCACCAGGAGGGCTCTGCTGCCCCCTCTGCACGCTGCCATAGGTTCCCAGCACTGGTGTAAAGCATTTCTTCTTTTACCGCTGACGACCCAAAATTGGTGATTTTCTGAAAAAAAAAAAAAAAAAATGGCCAGTCTGCATTATATATGGTGGAAGTGAGAATCTATCATCTGGATAAGGGGGTGGTCTTCACAGAGGGGTCTATGGAGAGATGTCACTTTATAAGGAGCACATAGCATGGAATACCGGGGGGAAGCCTTTTGGCTCCTTATGTTGCTCCAGTCCGGAATGCTCCACTATGGTCCATCCTTCTATAGTTCTTCTCTTACACTTTCTGCTGGTCGGTATATGGACGTATTCGCTCTATGCTGACAGGCACTCCCTTAGTATAGCCCATGTAATGCACGGCACCACAATGTTGTAGGTTCTGACTACTGTGTAAAAAAACACCACCCAGAGACCGGCCATAATCTTATAGTCTGGGTGTGAATACGCTGTAGGTAGAGCTACACTTTTGTTGTGGAAATTTTGGTCATTTTATTTACCTTTTTGCATTTACCCAAATGAGGCTTGTGAGAAATCCTTAAATATGCTGCAGATTTCCCCTGTATGATGCTGACCAATCATAAGCAAGCAGCAACACTCAAAGAAAAGAAGAACACGCCCCCACCATAGCTCAAAGCGGGTTTCTTAGGGTATAAAGCTACGTTCTCACAATGAGTTTTTAGTGAGTTTTTACGCTGCATATTTTAGAAATAATGCAAGTAACCTATCTTAATGGGTGCAGAAATTCTACAACATCAAAAACTCACCAAAAGCTCATCGTGGGAACCTAGCCTAAGATGTATAATGATGGAGAGTCCTGATCTCCTGGTCTAACCTTCTGCATGATTAGAAAGCAGAGATAACAGCTCTTAGACATTACAAACCCTTTTATTGACTCCTGATTATGGAGTGTGCCAGTATCACACTTATGTCTTCTGTGCTAAAGCAACTTGTATTCTTTCTGCAGTGATATTAGGCTGTTATTACACCTCACACAGGAGCAGTGTGTTCTGGGTTACTTCTATGGTGAAATGTAATGACAGTCTGCTCTAATCTCACTGCAGAATGAGTACAAGTTGAGCACAACGGATCTAAGTGTGATACTGACACTGTGCTCTCATTTCTGGACAGGCAGTTTGGGTTAGGCGCAGTACAGCAGAGGTGAGAGTGCCATAAGAGGAGGAAAGCTGTTAGAAAGGTTTGTAATGTTGCACAACTAAACTCTCTTGTGCTGCCCCTTCACCCACAGAGACCTTAACTGAAAGGTATTAGTCAGTTGTGTGCTCTAATCATGCAGGAGGTTAGCCCAGGAGACCAGGTCTGTATCCTTACATCTCAGACACTGAGAAATCTGCTCTAAGCTATGGTGGGGATGTGATGATCTTTCTTTTCAGTGTTGTCGTCTGCTTATAATTGGTCAGCATCATGCAGGGAGAAGAATTTCGCACCCCCAGTGAAAACTCTGATAACATCTACTTGGACTTAATTTTTTTTAACTCATTAGGCGCCAAATACTTTCATTGCTAATATCTCCGCAAATGAAAGATAAAATAGAAAAAAAAAACATGAAAAATTTGGTGACAGGTCCTCTTTAGGATAAGACAACCCCTTTAAATGTAAGAATTGAATTTTAGTCGAAAAAATGTATGCAACAAAAATGCCACATGTGATTTGATCCAAAAACATGCTGCATTTCAGGATGAGAGAAGCAAGTATTTGCAAAAAAAAGTTAAAAGGGGTGTTGACTGTTATGATATTGATCACTTATACTTAGGATGGACCACCAAGATCAGGTTGGTAGAGTTCCAACAATCTGCCACCCCATTGATTCCATGCTGGAGCTGGTAACAGCTGATTGGTGGTGTTAGGATTTGGACACCTATCAATCTGATACTACTGACTTATATTGATGCCTTCTCCTAATTGATAAGTGGTAGCATACCCCTTTAAAACAATACGTAGTTTTTATTTAGTTGTAAGATGAAAGTGACTCTACACATTAAGGCGTGTCATGGTCTGAGCACAAAATGATTCTAAGATTAGTTGCTGGCCTCTTGACCCGAACTTAAGAGCTTAAGGCCATGTTCATACATTCAGTAATTTGGTCAGTATTTTACCTCAGTATTAGGAAGCCAAAACCAGGAGTGGAACAATTAGAGGAAAAGTATAATAGAAACACGTCACTGATGAAACTTACTGAACGTGTGAAGGTGCCTAATAGAGACGCTGTGGAGAAGGACAGGAGCGCACACAAAATAGGGCAATAGCGTCTGATAAGGGGTCGGGATAATTGATGGCAGCGCTCACCTAGAGGTGTTGTGTGCAGTCACCACAGCTATAATGGTGTAGAAAGCCGCTGCTGCCCTGTGGCTGGAGGAAAGGTTCTTCAAGAGGTGGAATGGCAAAAATGGAAGCTGGCACATTTAGGTGGGCCGTGCTGCGGGAGTGAAGAGCTTGTTTTTTTTATACCTTGAGAAAGGCCCTGGTCCATTGCAGAAACGCATTGATATTAATCAAAAACGTTTGGGAATCCCAAGGCTCTTCATTCCCGCAGTGCAGCCCACCTAAACGTGCCAGCTTCCATTTCTGCCAATGTGGCCTAATAGACGTATATGAGGCTGTCAAAGATCGGGGCAGGAGACTCGCAAACAGCTTGTGCATCACGATCTATGACACACAGATGTGTGAATACGCCATTACTCTCATATAAGATTACCTGCATCAAGTTTCAAAGGAGCAATTGTAACCCTCTTTCAATTATTTAAAGGCATTTTCCCACAAACAAAATTCATTTTAATCAATAGATCTTGGAATAATAATAAGTTCCACAATTGGATGTGTTTAAATAAAATGTTCCTGTGCTGAGATAATCTTAGAAATATGCCCCTGCTGTGTACTGTGTAATGTCTGACTATACAGGAACATGGTGTGAACATACCACATCTCCTGGACGGGGAGGATGCAAGAGAGTATACAGACATTACAGCCGGGGATCACAGCCGATTCTTTATGTGAGGTAAAACAAGTTTTTAAACAGGCAGGGAAATGTTTTACCTCACAGAATCAGCTGCCATCCTGTGGTGTCCTGTCTGTATACTCTTTCGCTTCCTCCCATGGCCAGCTGTGTTATGTGCAGACCATGTTCGCTCCACTGGGAGTCTGTTTATGACACGACACAGTAAAAGTGCAGTCATCAGTAATGATGTCAGGTACAAAGCTATTATAGTAAGGCCCAGTGTAGTGTGGTAGTCCAATGTGACACTGAAGATGTCCGCCTAGAGATAGATGCTAGTTATTGAGCTGCAGCTGTTGATCCATGTAACGCATAGGTTCACCTTTATACACCATTTCACCCGTTTACCCAGATCATCAATCTTCAGAACGTCTTCAAATGTAGCATAAGTTTGTAAAAAATGATTCTGTACTTGTATCATAGCTCAAAGCTGCATTCACACTGAATTACTACTGAATGTAAAGGTGTGGGGTGACACATGATTAGCTACAGCTTAGTTCTGCTGTACTGCTTTTTGTAGGGTCCTGTTCTGTGCTCCGGCCCTCCGTCTTTAGCTCCATTATGCATTCATTTGCTTTTCATGGCAAAAAAGGTGCAGCATGCAGCGCTATTCCTTACCATCCAAACAATGCAGACCTCGAAGACCACTCAGCGGCTTGCGTCAATGGGATCCAGGGGTGCCATATGGCAATGGATCCGCAGGGATCCAGCATTGAATTTTATTTCCACTAATAACTGACTTAATGATGCCCTTTCTAACACATCAGATGACTGTATGATGCCAAGAATACAAATAAAGTGAAGAGCATAATTGCTGTCCAGACACTGAACAAGCAGGCTATGCAGTAAAATTAAGAATGATCAATGTAGATGTGGAAGAGAATAAGGTATAACTCAGGGCCAGTGCAAGACAAGCAATTCTATCTAGTAACAAAGTTGCTCAATTTATTATGTAGATTATAAATGGATGTAATATAAAATTGTTTTGCGGATGAATCGCTGCTCTGAGTGTTAGATTTTCAAAGCGGTAAAAGGGTTTATCTGCCAGTAATGATATTTACCTGGGGACATCCACCTATTGGAGACAGGCCATTAAAACTGGCCAAACTTTCTCCTTACTTTCTTGGCCACTGTGGGTCTTTTTGGACTGCAAATGGTTGATAAGTGTTGGTAAGAGTTTTTGAAGTATATATGTCATAAGTGTCTATGGTTGGAGAACCCCTTTAAAGAAAAACATTGGTCAACAATTTTAGGAATTGTAAGGAAGGTTAGAAGATGTTTGGCTACGGTAACAGTCTGGTGGTTTCACATTTTATATAATTTAGGCTTTACATGTGTTAGTTCACTATATCGCACCTCTGATCTCTCTATTGGACCATGTAAAACATAAAAAACCTATTGACAGGAGAAAGGATCTGCAGGATCGGTGATGGTAGTTACTGGGAACCCCACCAATCACTAGAGTGGGGATCCCTATCCTCTCTTATGGAGGAAATAGTATGGAGCCGTTGCCAGGCATGCGCACTGCCACACTCCATTCAGTGTCTATGGGACTGATGGGGACAGCCGAGAACATCAGCAGCCGCGTATGTGTATATATATATATATATATATATATATATATATATATATATATATACATACACAGTACAGACCAAAAGTTTGGACACACCTTCTCATTTAAAGATTTTTCTGTATTTTCATGACTATGAAAATTGTACATTCACACTGAAGGCATCAAAACTATGAATTAACACATGTGGAATTATATACTTAACAAAAAAGTGTGAAACAACTGAAATTATGTCTTATATTATAGGTTTTTCAAAGTAACCACCTTTTGCTTTGATGACTGCTTTGCATACTCTTGGCATTCTCTTGATGAGCTTCAAGAGGTAGTCACCGGAAATGGTTTTCACTTCACAGGTGTGCCCTGTCAGGTTTAATAAGTGGGATTTCTTGCCTTATAAATGGGGTTGGGACCATCAGTTGTGTTGTGCAGAAGTCTGGTGGATACATAGCTGATAGTCCTACTGAATAGGCTGTTAGAATTTGTATTATGGCAAGAAAAAAGCAGCTAAGTAAAGAAAAACGAGTGGCCATCATTACTTTAAGAAATGAAGGTCAGTCAGTCCGAAAAATTGGGAAAACTTTGAAAGTGTCCCCAAGTGCAGTTGCAAAAACCATCAAGTGCTACAAAGAAACTGGCTCACATGAGGACCGCCCCAGGAAAGGAAGACCAAGAGTCACCTCTGCTTCTGAGGATAAGTTTATCCGAGTCACCAGCCCCAGAAATCGCAGGTTAACATCAACTCAGATTAGAGACCAGGTCAATGCCACACAGAGTCCTAGCAGCAGACACATCTCTTCAACAACTGTTAAGAGTAGACTTTGTGCAGCAGGCCTTCATGGTAAAATAGCTGCTAGGAAACCACTGCTAAGGACAGGCAACAAGCAGAAGAAACTTGTTTGGGCTAAAGAACACAAGGAATGCACATTAGACCAGTGGAAATCTGTGCTTTGGTCTGATGAGTCGAAATTTGAGATCTTTGGTTCCAACCATCGTGTCATTAACTTGTTAATAACCTGCAGTCTATAATGAGCCATGTTAATAATATGATCCCACCAATAGTGACTCTGTATGGCCAATTTGACAATAAACTGTGTTGGTATTCTACTTTTTATTTTTCATCACTAGATGGCAGTGCAGCAGTGTAAATGTGTGAGAGAATGGGATGATGGCGCCATTACTGATCATTATGTAAAATCAGGAGCTGACCTTCTTTATTGGTAAATCACGATGTAATTCAGGTTAATGATTCTTATGATTTTGCTAATAAAAACACTATTGCATTGTACACGTGTCGTTGTGTGATTGATCTAGATCCCAGCAGCCTCAATTGTCCGCTATTATTGAGAAGTCTTGGCTGCTAGATATGGCAGTGTCATCAATCTCAAGAAGCCTTTTATTCTCACATACATGATAGAATCCAATAGTAAACATCAGCATATCCCTTCCAGGAGCGGAACGACATCGGTCACAGAGGGTGCGACCGGGCCCGTGCAGGAGGGGGGTCGGCCGCCACCAGCACCTATTTCAGTTAGAGGTGCATGCAAGGACACACATTCAGCTGAAATGTATTGAGACGCAGAGACCATCTGTGTCCCTTCACCGCAATACACCCTGCCAGCCAATCAGAGGCCGGCTGTTGACGTTGGTGTGCCAGTCACAGGCGGCACATGACCGTGACGTCATGCACCATGCCAGCAAGACGAAGTTAGATGCCAGTTCCTTCAAGTGCTATAAAAGAATACGCTGCGAGTTGTGGGAGTGGAGGAAGGGAAGAAGAATAATTTATTTATTTTTAAATGTATTGGAGAAGAACAGCAAACATTATTAATGGAAGGGGCACAGGATGGGGGACATTATACCAGGAAGGGTACAATAAGAAAGCACAGCAACACACTGCAAGGGCCAATACATATGGAGACACTGAGAACATAAGAGCTAAACTGCATTATTGCTAAATAAAATGTACTTACAAAAAATGAAGGCTCTTAGCGCACAAATTGGCCAATTCATGTATGCCCATCAACCACGACAAGGTAGCCTCCGCATGATGGTTAACTAACCTCTTAAACATGCCGCTCTTGGGCTATAAGGCTACAATATAAATGGGCAAACATGCCTCTCTTGGGATAGAAACCTACAAATTTAAGTGGGCAGGTAGAAACCAACACTAATTAAAAGCACCCTTGGGCTGATGGGTGCTTATACCAGGAAGGGTCCCAGGATGGAGTGCATTATACCAGGAAGGGTCCCAGGATGGAGTGCATTATACCAGGAAGGGTCCCAGGATGGAGTGCATTATACCAAGAAGGGTCCCAGGATGGGGAACATTATACCAGGAAAGGGCTCAGGATGAGGGACATTATACCAGGAATGTGCTCAGAATGGGGTACATTATACCAGGAATGTGCTCAGAATGGGGTACATTATACCAGGATGATGCCCAGGATGGAGTGCATTATACCAGGAAAGGGCTCAGGATGAGGGACATTATACCAGGAATGTGCTCAGGATGGGGGACATTATACCAGGAATGTGCTCAGAATGGGGTACAATATACCAGGAATGTGCTCAGAATGGGGTACATTATACCAGGATGATGCCCAGGATGGAGTGCATTATACCAGGAAAGGGCTCAGGATGAGGGACATTATACCAGGAATGTGCTCAGGATGCAGGACATTATACCAGGAATGTGCTCAGCATGGGGTACAATATACCAGGAATGTGCTCAGAATGGGGTACATTATACCAGGATGATGCCCAGGATGTAGTGCATTATACCAGGAAGGTGCTCAGGATGTAGTGTATTATACCAGGAAGGTGCTCAGGATGGGGAACATACAGTTATATGAAAAAGTTTGGGGAACCCCTATTAATCTTAAGCTTAATGTTTTCTTAAAATTGGTGTTTTTGCAACAGCTATTTCAGTTTGATATATGTAATAACTGTTGGACACAGTAATGTTTCTGCCTTGAAATGAGGTTTATTGTACTAACAGAAAATGTGCAATCTGCATTCAAACAAAATTTGACAGGTGCATAAGTATGGGCACCTCACCAGAAAAGTGACATTAATATTTAGTAGATCCTCCTTTTGCAAAAATAACAGCCTCTAGTCGCTTCCTGTAGCTTTTAATGAGTTCCTGGATCCTGGATGAAGGTATTTTTGACCATTCCACTTTACAAAACATTTCCAGTTCAGTTAAGTTTGATGGTCGCCGAGCATGGACAGCCCTCTTCAAATGATCCCACAGATGTTCAATGATATTCAGGTCTGGGGACTGGGATGGCCATTCCAGAACATTGTAATTGTTCCTCTGCATGAATGCCTGAGTGGATTTGGAGCGGTGTTTAGGATCATTGTCTTGCTGAAAGATCCATCCCCTGCGTAACTTCAACTTTATCACTGATTCTTGAACATTATTGTCAAGAATCTGCTGATACTGAGTGGAATCCATGCGTCCCTCAACTTTAACAAGATTCCCGGTGCCGGCATTGGCCACACAGCCCCAAAGCAAGATGGAACCTCCACCAAATTTTACTGTGGGTAGCAAGTGTTTTTCTTGGAATGCTGTGTTTTTTTGCCGCCATGCATAACGCCTTTTTGTATGACCAAACAACTCAATCTTGGTTTCCTCAGTCCACAAGACCTTCTTCCAAAAAGAAATTGGCTTCTCCAAATGTGCTTTTGCATACCTCAGCTGACTCTGTTTGTGGCGTGCTTGCAGAAACGGCTTCTTTCGCATCACTCTCCCATACAGCTTCTCCTTGTGCAAAGTGCGTTGTATAGTTGACCGATGCACAGTGTCACCATCTGCAGCAAGTTGATGCTGCAGCTCTCTGGAGGTGGTCTGAGGATTGTCCTTGACTGATCTAACCATTCTTCTTCTCTGCCTTTCTGGCCTGCCACTTCTGGCCTTAACAAGAACTGTCCCTGTGTTCTTCCATTTCCTTACTATGTTCCTCACAGTGGAAACTGACAGGTTAAATCTCTGAGACAGCTTTTTGTATCCTTCCCCTGAACAACTATGTTGAATAATCTTTGTTTTCAGATCATTTGACAGTGGTTTTGAGGAGCCCATGATGCCACTCTTCAGAGGAGATTCAAACAGGAGAACAACTTGCAAGTGGCCACTTTAAGTAGCTTTTCTCATGATTGCATACACCTGGCTATGAAGTTCAAAGCTCAATGAGGTTACAAAACCAAAAAAAGTGCTTTAGTAAGTCAGTAAAAAGTAGGTAGGAGTATTTAAAACAAGAAAATGATAAGGGTCCCATACTTATGCACCTGTCAAATTTTGTTTGAATGCAGATTGCACATTTTCTGTTGGTACAATAAACCTCATTTCAAGGCAGAAACATTACTGTGTCCAACAGTTATTACATATATCAAACTGAAATAGCTGTTGCAAAAACACCAATTTTAAGAAAACATTAAGCTTAAGATTAATAGGGGTGCCCAAACTTTTTCATATAACTGTAATACCAGGAAAGGGCACAGAATAGAGCACATTATACAAGGAAGAGGCCCAAGATGTACAGTTGAAACCAGAAGTTTACATACACTATATAAAAAGACACATATGCATGTTTTTCTCAATATCTGACATGAAATCAGGATAAACCTTTCCCGTTTTTTTAAATGCCTTAATACATTCTCTCTCTCCTTATTCTGGCATTTGGCAGATATTAAAAATTATGGTAATCCTAATTGACCTAAAACGGGAAAGGGCATCAGCGTTCCCATGTAACTTCCCAGGCCTATGCTCTACATGAAAGTTGAAATCCTGAAGAGCTAGGAACCATCTAGTTACCCTGGCATTGTTACCCCTCTTTTCCCTCAACCATCTCAACGGGGCATGGTCTGACAACGGGCACAGGACAGTGTACGGAACTATGCTTTAAACCTGCAGGAGGCGCTGAGGGCCATCAAACAGGTAGACCCTGACAGTGTGCGTGATGAAAACAGACTGTTAACTGAGCAGTTTATTGAGGGTTTACTGTCCAGCGCCCACCGAACCCAGCTGCGCATAGTGGCTCTGCAAAACCCTGACTTAGACTTTGCTAAGTTTAAGGACAGGGCCATCCGGGTGCTACGAGAACCAGCACCAGGTGGCGCTACAGCTCACCGCCGCCCAGATATCACCTACCACCAGGAGGTGGCACCCTTTTCCCCGAAGCCTGTAGGAGCTGATGCGCAAACTCTGGACAGTGCCCCGTCAACAGACCTGCACCATCAGGTCCAAGAGCTAACTAAAAGTGTAGCAGCACTAACCAAAACTGTACAGTCCTTGCAGGTGTATCCCAAAGGAAAGATCCAGCTGGCTTCCAGTCCGGAGGACATCCCGTGGCGCCAACAGAAGAGGATTCCACCATCCAGAGGGAGGAACAGCGATCGCTACGACCAGGACGGACAACCCATCTGCCGCCGCTGCAATCAGCCAGGACATTATGCAAGGTACTGTCATTTAAACGAGCAAAACCTGGGGCAGAGGGCCAACCCCCAGGCATAAGACCACCAGGCCCATCAAGCTGGCGAGACAAATATGTGGGAGGACGACCGGTCCTACCTGTCGTGCTGGACGGCTTTCCAATGAGCGCGTTGCTGTACACTGGATCCCAAGTGACCACCATCCCCTACATTCTTTTCAAACGGTACTGGACTGACTCTGATATTACCCGCCATCCAGATGAACATTTGAGTATTTATGCCAGCAATGGTCAACCAGTACCTCAGGTGGGGTTCAAAGAAGTGACCATAAAGTTGGCAAAGTGGAACTGCCAGCACAAGGACTGATTATTGTCGACATTGATCGCTGAGAAAGTCATCCCATGATAACCTTGGGCACTAATGTCATTGAAAATTGTCTTGCAGAGATAATTGTCTTGTTACAGCAGGTTGCGGAGACCGCCAGATCCAGCCAGCAGCCGGTTCTACAAAGAGAGATCAGAGCCCTGATGAAAAGACAACAGGTAGAACTGTCTGGTGGTGAAATTGGCAGTGTCAGGATGAGTGACCCATTTCCTATTGCCATGCCCCCAAGAAGTGAAATTATGATATGGTGCCGGGCAGCTATTGGTCTAAGGGGTAGAGATTACCAGGCCATGGTAGAGCCCGTCTACTCTGACAGTAGGCCCACCATTTTGACAGCCCAGAGGGTGGTTGATGTCCGCCATGGGAGGGTACCCGTCCGCATCCTAAACATTGGGGAGAGAGAAGTCCATTTGCCCCGGTATGCCACTCTAGCCAAACAGTTCACTGTCAACCAGAATTCTATAAAGACAGTGGAACCCTTGTCTCCATCCCAACAGGCAGAGGATAACGGCTCCAAGGAACAAATGGAGGACTGGTGCCAGAAGCTGCATGTGGGCACTGACTCCACCTCTCCACACCGAAAACAAGGAGTGTACCGGGTGGTACTGGAATACGAAAGGGTCTTCAGTAAACATCCACTTGACTTCGGGCAGGTAAAAGGGGTTCAACACCATATCCCCACGGGAGACCATCCATCCATTAAAGAAAGGTACTGGCCTGTACCCCCTGCACACTACCAAAATGCCAAAGGGATGTTGCGAGAAATGAAGGAGGCTGGGGTAATAAGAGACAGTTGTAGCCCCTGGGCAGCTCCATTAGTTCTTGTAAAGAAAAAGGATGGCACTATGAGAATGTGTGTAGACTACAGTAAAATCAACCGCATAATACACAAAGATGCATACCCGTTACCCAGAATAGAGGAATCACTAGCTGCATTAAAGTCTGCTAACTATTTCTCCACTTTGGATCTTACTAGTGGGTATTGGCAGGTTCCTGTAGCAGAGGCGGATAAGGAAAAGACCGCATTCACCTCCCTGATGGGCCTCAGCGAGTTCAACTGCATGCCATTCTGGCTCTGCAACGCCCCAGGAACCTTCCAGCGGTTGATGGAGTGCTGTCTGGGACATAAGAATTTCGAGACAGTCCTGCTGTACCTGGATGACGTCATTGTATACTCCCAGACGTATGAGGACCATCTGAAGCACCTGGCGGAAGTGTTTGACTCCCTGGCTGGCTTTGGTCTAAAGGTGAAGCCCTCAAAATGTCATCTGCTGAAGCCCAAGGTACAGTACCTGAGGCACGGGGTGAGCGCTGACGGTGTAGCTCCAGATCCCGATAAAATCACAGTAATCAAGGACTGGCCAAGACCCTCCACCGTAAAGGAAGTGCGGCAGTTCCTCGGGTTGGTAAGCTACTACCGAAGATTTATTCCAGGCCTCACCAAGATGGCGGCACCCATGCTGGACCTCCTGATAGGCCAGTCCAGGAAGGCCAAAAACCAGAAGCGGCCATTCAAATGGGACAAGCTGGAAGATGAGTCCTTCCACCAGCTGAAAATGGCCCTCACGGGGGACGAGATCCTGGCTTACCCTGATTATGGCCAGCCCTTCATCCTCCACACGGACGCGGGCAACGTGGGACTGGGAGCGGTGCTGTCCCAGATCCAGCAGGGCAGAGAACGGGTAATCGCTTATGCCAGCAGGAAGCTCCGGCCCACAGAAAGGAACCCTGAAAATTACAGCTCCTTCAAGCTAGATTTCCTCGCAGTGGTATGGGCAGTGACAAAGCGCTTTAAACATTACCTCGCCTCTTCAAGTTCACTGTATTCACAGACAAAAACATTCTGACACACCTGGACACTGCGAAACTTGGTGCCCTGGAGCAGAGATGGATGGCCCGACTCTCCAATTATGAGTTCACCATCAAGTACCGGGCTGGGCGCAAGAATGCCAATGCAGATGTACTGTCCAGGATCCCTAACTTGCCAGATGGGGGAGAAGACCCAGAAGAACTGGAAGAGATAGAAATCCCCGCTTTCCACCGTCATGGGATAACTCAGTGCTCCCACTGTGTGAAAGACCCTGACCCAGATGCTCCAGAGGAGACCAAACAGCTGTGGAAAGAGAAGAGTAAGCTGTTCATCTATGAAGGGAAGCTGTGTCGAAGAACTGTCAACTCCCGGACGCATGAGCTGGTCTGGTAGGTGGTAGTCCCGAGGCGGGACGCGTCTATGGTCTTGGAAGCGTACCACGATGGAGCAGGACACTTCGGATGGAAAAAGCTGGAAGTCCTGCTGCGTGAACGGTTCTATTGGGTCGGCATGAGAGGAGCAATGGAGAGGTGGTGTCGAGACTGCGGACCGTGCAACCTGAGAAGGAAAGACCGTGACAGCCAGAGGGCTCCCCTGCAGCCCATTATCACCAAGCAGCCGCTCAAACTGGTAGCCCTAGACCATGTGAAGCTGTCCCCAAGCAGGTCAGGCTATGTCTACGCTCTCACCATCGTAGATCACTACTCCCGGTTTCTGGTAGTAGTGCCAGTCAAGGACCAAACAGCTCAGACAGCAGCCAGAGCTTTCCAACAGCACTTCTGCCACCCGCATGGTTACCCAGAACGTGTGCTAACTGACCAAGGTCCGGCCTTCGAAGCGGAGGTATTCCAGGAGTTCTGCAACCTGTACGGCAAGAAGATCAGGACAACGCCTTATCACCCCCAGACCAACAGGATGTGTGAAAAGATGAACCAGGTGGTGATAGACCTACTGAAGACATTTCCCCTGGAGGAACGCAGTCTGTGGCCAGAAAAGTTGCCAGACCTAGTGGACCTCTACAATCATATCCCAGTGAATTCCACCAACTGCACACCAGTTTACCTGATGAGAGCGAGACCTGGTAAGCTGCCCATCGATCTGGATATGGGAGTTCTGACACCAGAGGACGCCTCACCAGACACAGATTGGGACACTGAGCGGCAACAGCAATACCGCAAGGTACAGGAAAGTGTTGAAAGAAGTCTGTTCCAAGCAAGAGAAAGGCAAGAGAGGACTTACAATCAACATGCACCTGTTGCCCCCTTGTCACCTGGAGAGCAATTCCTAAAGAGGAAGAGGCGACTCCACAAGTTGGATGACCAGTGGGAAAAAGAGCCGTACACCATTCTACCATCAAGTCATGATAACACCAAGGTGTGCCTCATAAGTAAGGACGGAGGTGAGACAACAGCAACAGTTTCCAGAGACCACCTGAAGAAATGTCCCGAGCAGCTACAGCACGCTGAAGAAGGCCAAGATATCCCTCAACCCGCAGAGGAAGTGGAAGAATTGGTCAGCACGGTACTCGGAGAATTTCCCCGGTCATGGACACAAGTGAATAATGCCATTGTTGTGCCTGTCCTTACATTTCTCCAACCAGCCCCTCAAGCACCTACAGAAGTCTCAGTAGAGTTGGAAGAACCATTGGCCCCGGAGACAGAAGATTCCTCATCAGCAGACCAGGAGAATCTACCCTCTGCTAGTAGCGAGCCTGTCGTACCCACAGTAAGCCAAAGGATCCGTAGGAAGCTGCCCAACCTACCAGTGACACCTCAAAATACCAGTAGTGCAGGTCAAACAGTGCCCACCACACCAGGGGTAGGGAAAGGGGACCAGAGTGGAACACAGACAGACAGTGTGTTACGCAGGTCCACCAGAATCACCAGAGGTCAAATTCCTGCTCGTTGGAAAATTTAAATGTAACTATAACTATAACTGTAATGTTGAATTGTTTTGAGTGTGTAATGAATATGTTTTTCCAGTTACCCTACAGGGTCCAAAAAGACTTTCAGGTTATGGACAATGAATAACCAAAAACTCTGCCTGTAAATAGTTGCACCTGTAAAGTGCCCCTTTTGTGCCAGACCACAGAACAAAAACCCGTGGAGGTGGCTGAAGATGTGGTCCAACTCCGGATCATCAATGCCCTGTAGCCACCCTAGGGCCTACGTTGAGGGTTTGGGACGGGTCCCTCAGATTGCACCTTGTTTCAGTGAAATGGACACCTGGTTGCGGATGATACCGTGACCTTTAAAGACTCTAATGGTTGTAAATATGTTAATGTATTGTTAATTGTTGTATTTTTGCAAAATATGTTCAGTCCCGGAGTACTGAAATTTACTAGGGTGGAATGTGGCACCCCAGAGGGTCTGGTTGCCACAGTGGTAGTAATACCATGTCTGGGATCAAAACAGGAATTTCCTGGTCAGGGAACACACTACAAGCAACACCTCCTGCTCCAGACCAGAAAAGGGGAGGATCCTGCCCTATATAACTGGATCTGGAGGCGGGGTTAGTCAGTCTAGTGAGAGTCTAGTTCAGTGTCAGGAGTCAGTTAGGACTAAGGAGCAAGGAGCTGAGGACTGGAGCTGTGCAGAGCTCGTCCTGGCCAGTGGATACAGAAGACCTGACACCGGAGTCCGAGGCTGTGAGGATTGTATATCCAGCAGCAGAAACCGCAAGGCAGGAGATTGCAGGTCTCCTGGCTCACAGAAGCCCGGAGGCTCAGCCACACGAAAGGACCAGTACCGCCACAGAGGAGCAAGGAATACACGGGATCCGAGTCGCCAGCCATACGGGTGAGCAGCACGTTACACTCAGGGACGTGGGCTACAACACGACTATAAGCGGGATAGCCAAAAGAGTACAGTCGGAACGGCAGGCCTACAACTCCACCTGGCCAGGGGATTCTAGGATTGCTCCCAGACTGACCAGGCCCTCATCCCTAGCAAGTACTCCCGTTGGGGCCTATATAATTACCACCAGTAAAGACCCTAGGACTGCACTGCAAAGACTCCGTGTTATTATTACTGATCCAGGCACTATTACCACCATCATCCATACACGCTGCCCTGAAGCTACACTCTTCCTGTGAGGAGTTACACTACCTTGCTGCGCATACCACCAGCTTCAGCGGACTGCCCTGCAGCGGCAGTTACCAATAACCGCAATCCACAGGTGGCATAGTCAGACTATCAATAACTGAGACACATAGACTACCCTGGTTTGACCGCCCTGGGTCACGGACCGGGTCGCTGCCACAGTGACTACAACCCCCAGCATCTACAGGCCCGGCTCCGGGTCTCCCCACGGCCCAGGGGGCGCATCATTTATGTCACTTAATTGTGTGCTAGGCAGTGGAGCTGCTGAGGCCAAGCAGACATGCTGCACAGATCGGAGCAGTGGGGGAACGGGGAGAGGTGAGTATTGTATTTATTTTTTTACATCATTGAGAACATGGTGGTCACAAGGCTGGAGGGCTATGGGGGGTGCATTATAGTATATGTACTCTATGGGGCAGCATTATACTCTATGGGGGCTGCATTGTACTGTATTGAGGGCTATGGGGAGTGCATTGTACTATATGAGGGCTGCATTATACAGTATTGAGAACTATGGAGAGTACATTATACTCTATGGAGGATTATGGGGCACATTATACTATATGGAGGACTATGGGGCATATTGTACTTAAGGAGCACAATGCTGCCTATTCATCGAGTGATTGGATTGTTTATGCCAAAACAAAGCTCATTGTTCTCAGCAGCACATCGCCCAGTGAAAACTGCAGATGTACTGCTAATAAAATGATACTGTAGGGCAGGGGTCTCAAACACGCGGCCCGCGGGCCGCATGCGGCCCCTGAGGCTGCTTTATGCGGCCCGCAGGCACAGACCCCTTGATGATCCCGACCTGGTCCAGGAGGAGCCGCCGACAGCAGCGCTGAATTGCCACACAGAGACTGTTTCCCAGCACTGCATTTCCAATGCCAGCCGCTGGCCAATCAGAGGCCAGCAGCTGATATCTGCGTGTCGGCGCAGCGAGTATGATGTCATTGCCATATGCAGATGTCAGCTGCTGGCCTCTGATTGGCCGGCGGCTGACATTGAAAATGCTGTGCTGGGAGACAGTCTCTGTGCGGCAATGCAGCGCTGCTGTCGGCGGCTCCTCCTGGACCAGGTCGGGATCGTCAAGGGGTCGGACTCTGTGGTGCCTGCGGGCCACATCTGCAGGAAGGCCGCCGAGGGAACGGAGGACAGGTGAGAATCATCTTTTTTTTTTTCTATTTTATATGTGTGAAGAACAGCACAGGGGGCACAGAGCCACAACATGGGGACCGGGATGGGGCACAGAGCCACAAGAGGGGACCTGGGTGGGGCACATAGCCACAAGAGGGGACCTGGATGGGGCACATAGCCACAGGATGGGGACCTGGATGGGGCACATAGCCTCAAGATGTGGACCTGGATGGGGCACATAATGGGGACCTGGATGGGGCACAGAGCCACAAGATGGGGACCAGAGCCACAAGATGGGGACCAGAGCCACAAGATGGGGACCTGGATGGGGAACATTGCCACAGGATGGGGACCTGGATGGGGCACATAGCCCCAAGATGGGGACCTGGATGAGGCACATTAGTACAAGATGGGCGCCAGGATGGGGAACGTTGCCACAGGATGGGGACCTGGATGGGGCACATAGCCACAAGATGGGGACCTGGATGGGGCACAGAGCCACAAGATGGGGACCTGGATGGGGCACAGAGCCACAAGTTGGGGACCAGAGCCACAAGATGGGGACCTGGATGGGGAACATTGCCACAGGATGGGGACCTGGATGGGGCACATAGGCCTAAGATGGGGACCTGGATGAGGCACATTAGTACAAGATGGGCGCCAGGATGGGGAACGTTGCCACAGGATGGGGACCTGGATGGGGCACATAGCCACAGGAAGGGGACCTGGATGGGGCACATAGCCCCAAGATGGGGACCTGGATGAGGCACATTAGTACAAGATGGGCGCCAGGATGGGGAACGTTGCCACAGGATGGGGACCTGGATGGGGCACATAGCCAAAAGATGGGGACCTGGATGGGGCACAGAGCCACAAGATGGGGACCTGGATGGGGCACAGAGCCACAAGATGGGGACCAGAGCCACAAGATGGGGACCAGAGCCACAAGATGGGGACCTGGATGGGGAACATTGCCACAGGATGGGGACCTGGATGGGGCACATAGCCCCAAGATGGGGACCTGGATGAGGCACATTAGTACAAGATGGGCGCCAGGATGGGGAACGTTGCCACAGGATGGGGACCTGGATGGGGCACATAGCCACAGGATGGGGACCTGGATGGGGCACATTAGTACAAGATGGGGACTTGGATGGGGAACATTACTACAAGATGTTTTCCATTATTACTATATGATGCTAATTGTAAGACAATATTACTGTATGTGGCCAATTGGGGGAAATAAAATTGTAAAAAAATAAAAAATAAAATAAAGCATGAAAAAATATTGGGCACTAAAAATGCTATTTTATATGTAAACTAAAGTAAACACAAAAAAGTGCACGTTTATTATCGCCACATCCATAACGACCCAAGCCATAAAAAAATAAACACGGCAAAAATGTTCAAAAGGTGTATACAAAAAAAATGGTATCACTAAAAATGTCACATTGAACAAAGAATGCGGCCCCCCAAATTCAAATTTTTTCCATGTGCGGCCCATATACCCAGCCGAGTTTGAGACCCCTGCTGTAGGGGGACAGATTGATCTACTAGTGACTGTTCTGTCCCCATCATTCTTCCTCAGCCGGTGTAAAGAAGCCGGGAAACAAGCGTCGAATGACTTCAATATTGTCGATCGCGGACGTTTAATGGCCTGAACTCAGCGCATGTAAATACAACCAAAATATTTCTGTGTGATGGTGCAATATGTTAGCATTTGGGGCCCCACTATCTCTAAAATAGGCCCTGAGTACAACCAAAGCTAGTCCATACATAGCCCATTCAAAAAGTGTGAAAATATATGTATATGTGGCACCCCAGGGGGTCTGGTTACTACAGTGGAAATACCATATCTGAGAGCGAGCATGGGTTTTCCTGGTCAGGAGCACATTTGCATGCAACGCTTCCTGCCCCAGTCCAGGGAGGGGAGGAACCTGCCATTTATAAACTGGAACTGGGGCGGGGTTAGTTAGTTAGTTCCAGAGAGAGGGACAGGAGCTGAGAGCCAGGGACTGGAACAGCAGAGCTCGTCCTGGCAGAAGACGCAGAGAACCGGACACCGGAGTCCGAGGCTGTGAGGATATTCACATCCAGCAGCAGAAATCACCTGGCAGGGGATTTCAGGTCCTCTGGCCGTAGAAAGTCCGGAAGCTCAGTCACACGCAAGGGACCGGCACCGCCATCGAGGAGCGGAAGAAACCAAAGGCCCCAAGTCACCAGCCATACGGGTGAGCACCACACGGTACACTCAGGGACGTGGGCTACTACACGACTACAGCAAGGTAGCCAGGAAGAGTGCAGTCAGACGGGAAGGCCTACACCTCCAACTGGCCAGGGGGATTCTTGTTCGCTCACAGACTGACCAGACCTCTAATGTTAGCCAGTACTCCCAGCAGGGTCTCCTTCATCACCAACAGTAAAGACCCTGAACTACACTGCACGGACTTTGAGTCATTTCTGCTGCGCCTATGCACCACAACCCTCACCATCTACACACGCTGCCCTGAGGCTATACTCCTCCCGTGGGGAGTTATACTACCCCCTGCTGCGCACACAACATCAGCCTCAGCGGTCTGCCGCGCAGCGGCGGTTCTCAGTGACCGCAATCCACGGGTGGCGTAGTCGGACATTTCAACATTAAAAACCAAGTAAACAGATCCACCACTGGTTTGACCACCCTGAGCCACGGTACCGGCTCGCCGCCATGGAGACTACAACCCCTGACATCACACAGAAACCCGGCTCTGGGTATTCCCACACACACGGCCCAGGGGGCGCATCAACTTTGGCGTAGTCGGCAGGATCTCGTGCCCGCAACCACCGGGTACTGCGTGCCTGAAGAAAGACTGTGATACTTACCGTGGTGAAGTTTCCCGCCATCCGCAGATGTTTTCCCGCCATCCGCAGCCATTTTCCCGCTATTGGGCGCCATTTTTGGGACGCCGCGTGGGAAGAAGAGGGGCGTGGACGCCAAAAGCGCGAAAGAGCTGAAGCCCCACCTTACGTCCTGACACTGCGCAAGGTCCTGGAAGGAGCCCAGCGGACGCCGACGTCACCAACGCGCGACGCAAGGTCCTCGACCCCGACGATCGCCTGCGGAGCCGCGGCCTATGAGAAGAAGCAATGGAAGGTAGGCCACGGTTAACTAGGGGGGAGGAAGACACCAGGAATGGAGGGAGCTCCCACCGCCAGCGCGGCTGCTGCCGCAGTGATGCCGTTCACGATGCCGTATATCCCTGGAGCGTCATGGTTACCCCAGTACTCAGGGGAGTCGCTTACCCTGAGCAACTTTAAAGAAAGACTGTATAGCCTATTCAAAGTATACCCCCCTGTCCGAGGAACATAAAGTGAGCATCCTGATAGGTCAGTTAATTGGAGCAGCCCAAAGAGAAGTGAAGTCCTGGTCAGCCAGGGAAAAGGGGACTGTAAAGGAAATACTGGCCCGTCTAAAGGACACTTTTGATACCCGCACCTCAGCAGAGATCAAGCTAAAATTTTATGGATGCAAACAGCGGGCACAAGACAGTATACGGGACTATGCTTTGAATTTGCAGGAGGCCCTGAGAGCCATTAAGTAGGCAGACCCTGACAGCGTGCGCAATGAGGATAAGCTGTTGACTGAACAGTTCATTGAGGGTCTACTGTCCAGCGCCCACCGAACCCAGTTGCGTGTAATGGCCTTGCAGAACCTTGATTTGGACTTTGCGCTGTAACCCACAGGCGCCCTGCTATCACCTATCACCAGGAGGTGGCACCCTTGCCTGCAGAGCCTGTGGGAGCTGATGCACAGGCTTTGGACAAAGCCCCGGCTGTAGACCTGCACCATTAGGTCCAAGAACTGACCAAAAGCGTTGCCGCGCTAACCAGAACTGTGCAGTCTTTACAGGTGTCTTCCTCAGGAAAGATCCAGCTGGCTTCCAGTCCGGAGGACGTCCCTTGGAGCCAACGGAGGAGGATCCCATCGTTCAGAGGAAGGCCCAGCGACCGCTATGACCAGGACTGACAACCCATCTGCCGCCACTGCAACCAACCAGGACATATGGCAAGGTACTGTCATTTAAATGGGCCCGACCTGGGGCAGAGGGCTGACCCCCAGGCATAAGATCATCAGGCCCATCGAGCTGGCATGATAAGTACATAGGGGGATGACCGGTCTTGCCTGTGGTGCTGGATGGCATTCCTATGAGTGCACTACTGGACACCGGGTCACAGGTAACCACCATCCCCTATGTGCTCTTTAAGCGGTACTGGAATGACTCAGATATTACCCGCTACCCAGATGACGATTTGAGCATCATCGCAAGCCATGGTCAGCCCGTGCCGCAGGTGGGATTCAAGGAGGTGACCATAAAGATTGGTAAAGTTGAACTGCCAGCGCAAGGACTGATTATTGTGGACATTGACCGTCGTGAAAGCCACCCTAAGATAACCTTGGGTACTAATGTTATTGAAAATTGTCTTGCAGAGATAATTCTCATATTACAGCAGGTTGCGGTGAACGCCAGCTCCAGCCAGTAGCGTGTCCCACAAAAAGAGATCAGAGCCCTGATGAAAAGGCAGCAGGTAGAACTGTCTGGTGGTGAGATTGGTAGTGTAAGGATGAGTGACCTGTTCCCTATCGCCATGCCCCCAAAGAGTGAGATGATGATCTGGTGCCGGACTGCAATCGGGTTAAGAGGAAGGGACTACCAAGCCATGGTAGAACCCGTCTACTCAGACAGTAGGCCCACCATTTTGACGGCACGGGGGGTGGTCGATGTACGCCATGGGAGGGTACCCATCTGCATCCTAAACATTGGGGAAAGAGAAGTATACTTGCCCCGGTATGCCACTCTAGCCAAATTGTTCACCGTTAACCAAAACTCCATAAAGGCCGTGAAACCCTTGCCTCCATCTCAACTAGAGGAGGGTAACGGCTCCAAGAAACGAATGGAGGACTGGTGTCAGAAGCTGCATGTGGGCACCGACTCCACTCCCTCACACCAAAAACAGGGAGTCTACCGGGTGGTGCAGGAGTACGAAAGAGTCTTTAGCAAACACCCGCTAGACTTTGGGCAAGTAAAGGGGGGTAGAACACCACATCCCCACAGGAGACCATCCACCCATAAAGGAAAGATACCGACCTGTACCCCCTGCACACTATCAGAATGCCAAGGGGATGTTGCGAGACATGAAGGAGGCTGGGGTAATCAGGGACAGCTGTAGCCCCTGGGCAGCTCCACTAGTTCTTGTGAAAAAGAAAGATGGCACCATGAGAATTTGTGTAGATTACAGAAAGGTCAACCGTATCACACACAAAGATGCGTACCCGTTACCTAGGATAGAGGAATCTTTAGCTGCATTAAAGTCTGCTAACTTCTTCTCCACTTTGGATCTTACTAGCGGGTACTGGCAGGTTCTTGTAGCAGAGGCAGACAAGGAGAAGACCGCGTTCACCACCCCGATGGTTCTCAGCGAATTCAACTGTATGCCGTTCGGGCTCTGCAACGCACCAGGAACCTTCCAGCGGTTGATGGAGTGCTGCCTGGGGCACAGGAATTTCGAGACGGTCCTGCTATACCTGGACGATGTCATCGTGTATTCCAAAACATATGAGGACCATCTGAAACACCTGGCAGAGGTGTTTGACGCCCTGGCAGGCTACGGCCTAAAGGTGAAACCCTCCATGTGTCATCTACTGAAACCAAAAGTACAGTACCTGGGACACGTGGTGAGTGCTGACGGAGTAGCTCCAGACCCTGATAAAATTACAGTGATTAAGGACTGGCCAAGACCCTCCAGCATAAAGGAAGTGCGGCAGTTCCTCGGGTTGGTAGGCTACTACCGAAGATTCATCCCCGGGTTCACCAAAATGGCAGCCCCTATGCAAAACCTCCTGTTGGGTCAGTCAAAGACCAAGAATCAGAAGCCACCCTTCAAATGGGACAAGCTGGAGGATGAGTCTTTCCGCCAGCTGAAGATGGCCCTCACGGGGGATGAGGTCCTGGCTTACCCTGATTACGGCCAGCCTTTCATCCTCCACACGGACACGAGCAACATCGGGCTAGGGGCGGTGCTGTCCCAGATCCAACAGGGCAGAGAACGGGTAATCGCTTATGCCAGCAGGAAACTCCGGCCAACAGAGAGAAACCCCGAAAATTATAGCTCCTTCAAGCTAGAGTTCCTGGCAGTGGTGTGGGCAGTTACAGAACGCTTTAAACATTACCTTGCCTCTTCCAAGTTCACCGTGTACACCGACAACAACCCGTTGACACACCTGGATACTGCGAAACTTGGTGCCCTGGAGCAGAGATGGATGGCCCGCCTATCCAACTATGAATTTACCATCAAATACCAGGCGGGACGCACAAATGCCAACGCAGACACCCTGTCCAGGATGCCGAACTTGCCGGACGGAGGGGAAGATCCAGAAGAACTGGAAGAGATTGAACTCCCTGCGTTCCACCGTCACGAGATTACCCAGTGTTTCCACTGTGTAAGGGACAAGCACTCTGTTCAATCCCTTACCCCACTACAGCTGGGCGGAGACGCAAGACAGTGACCCAGCCGTCCGCCTGGTAAAAGAGATGCTGACACAGGCTGATGCCCGCTTTGACCCAGACGCTCCGGAAGAGACCAAACAGCTGTGGAAGGAGAAGAGTAAACTGTTTCTCAACAAAGGGAAGCTGTGCCGGAGAATTGTTAACTCCCAGACACATGAGCTGACCTGGCAGGTAGGGGTCCCGAGACGAGACGCGGCTATGGTCCTGGAGGCATACCACGACGGAGCAGGGCACTTTGGATGGAAGAAGTTGGAGTTCCTGTTGCGTGAACGGTTCTTCTGGGTAGGCATGAGAGGGGCCATTGAGAGATGGTGCAGAGACTGCGGCCCGTGCAACCTGAGAAGAAAGGACCGTGCCAGCCAGAAGACTCCCCTGCAGCCCATCATCACCAAGCAGCCACTAGAACTGGTAGCCCTGGACCATGTGAAGCTGGCTCCAAGTAGGTCCGGGTACGTCTACGCCCTCACCATCGTAGACCACTACTCCCAGTTCCTGGTGGTGGTCCCTGTCAAGGACTTAACAGCTCAGACAGCAGCTAGAGCCTTCCAGCAGCACTTCTGCCATCCACACGGGTATCCGGAGCAAGTGTTGACTGACCAAGGTCCAGCCTTCGAAGCGGAGGTCTTCCAGGAGTTCTGCAACCTCTATGGCTGCAAGAAGATAAGGACAATGCCCTATCACCCCCAAACCAACGAATTGTGCGAGAAGATGAACCAGGTGGTGATAGACTTGCTGAAAATGTTGCCCCTGGAAGAACGCAGTCTGTGGCCTGAAAAACTGCCTGATCTGGTGGACTTGTATAACCACATCCCAGTAAATTCCACCAACTGCACCCCGGCTTACCTAATGAGAGCAAGACCTGGTAAGCTGCCTATTGACCTGGATATGGGAGTTCTGAGACCCGAGGACACCTCGCCAGAGGCAGACTGGGATACAGAATGGCAGCAGCAGTACCGGAAAGTGCAGGAGAGTGTTGAGAGAAGTTTGTCTCAAGCAAGAGAAAGGCAAGAGAGGACTTACAACCAGCATGCTCCCTCTGTTCCCCTGGCACCTGGAGAGCAGGTCTTGAAGAGGAAGAGGCGGCTCCATAAGTTGGATGACCAGTGGGAGAAAGACTCGTACACAGTACTGCCCTCAAGTCATGAAAACCCGAAAGTATGCGTTATCAGTAAGGATGGAGGAGAGAACACAGCCACTGTCTCTAGAGACCACCTGAAGAAGTGTCCCGAGCAGCTGCAAAGCACTGAATAAGACTAAGATAGCCCTCAACCCGCAGAGGAAAGGGAAGAATTGGTCAGTACAGTACTCGGAGAATTTCCCCGGTACTGGACACAAATTAACAACGCTATTGTGGTACCCGTCCTTACCTTTCTCCAGCCAGCCCCTCAAGGGCCTACAGAAGAGCAAGTAGTGTTGGAAGAGCAACCGGCCCCGGAGGCAGAGAATTCCATACCAGCAGCCCAGGAGAATCAACCCTCTGCTAGTAGTGAGCCTGCCGTGCCCGTGGTAAGCCAAAGAGTACGCAGAAAGCTGCCCAACCGACCCTAACATCTCCAAACACCTGTACTGCAGACACTAGCGAGCCCACTACATAAGGGGTGGAAACAGGGGACCCAGAAAGAACACCACCAGATAGTGTGTTACGTAGGTCCACAAGGAGCACTAGAGGTCAGAAGCCAGCTCGCTGGAGAATCTAGGAGAAATGATATATACCTGTATATTGCAAATGTTGTAATGTTTTATGTTTGTTACCTGAATACTGATTATGTTTCTCAAGTTACCCGACAGGGTCTATGGACGGACAGGTTATGGACAATGAATAACCGGAACTGTACCTTGTAAATAGTTGCACCTGTTAAGTGCCCCTTTTGTGCCAGACTACAGAACAAAAACCCGTGGAGGTGGCTGAAGACGTGGTCCAACACCGGATCATCGATGCCCTGTAGCCACCCCAGGGCCTACGTGGAGGGTTTGGGACGGATCCCTCAAAATGCATCTTGGGTGACATGGACACCTGGTTACGGAAGCGCCGTGACCTATCAAGACTGAACTCCTTGTACATATATTGTTGTGTTATTGTTTATACCCTGTTATGTGTGTTTTCAAAAAAAAAAGGTGTTTAGTCCCGGAGTACTAAAGTTTACTAGGGGGGAATGTGGCACCCCAGGGGGTCTGGTTGCCACAGTGGTAGAAATACCATGTCTGAGAGCGATCATGGGTTTTCCTGGTCAGGAGCACATTTGCATGCAACGCCTCCTGCCCCAGTCCAGGGAGGGGAGGAACCTGCCCTTTATAAACTGGATCTGGGGCGAGGTTAGTTAGTTAGTTCCAGAGAGAGGGATAGAGCAGCAAGGAGCCCTGTAGGAGACAGGAGCTGAGAGCCAGGGACTGGAGCAGCAGAGCTCGTCCTGGCAGAAGACGCAGAGAACCTGACACCGGAGTCCGAGGCTGTGAGGATATTCACATCCAGCAGCAGTAACCACCTGGCAGGGGATTTCAGGTCCTCTGGCCGTAGAAAGCCCGGAGGCTCAGTCACACGCAAGGGACCGGCACCGCCATCGAGGAGCGGAAGGAACCAAAGGCCGCAAGTCACCAGCCATACGGGTGAGCACCACACGGTACACTCAGGGATGTGGGCTACTACACGACTACAGCAAGGTAGCCAGGAAGAGTGCAGTCAGATGGGAAAGCCTACACCTCCACCTGGCCAGGGGGATTCTTATTCGCTCACAGACTGACCAGACCTCTAATGTTAGCCAGTACTCCCAGCAGGGTCTCCTTCATCACCAACAGTAAAGACCCTGAACTGCACAGCACGGACTTTGAGTCATTTCTGCTGCGCCTATGCACCACAACCCTCACCATCTACACATGCTGCCCTGAGGCTATACTCCTCCCGTGGGGAGTTATACTACCCCCTGCTGCGCACACAACATCAGCCTCAGCGGTCTGCCCCGCAGCGGCGGTTCTCAGTGACCGCAATCCACGGGTGGCGTAGTCGGACATTTCAACATTAAAAACCAAGTAAACAGATCCGCCACTGGTTTGACCACCCTGAGCCACGGGACCGGGTCGCCGCCACGGAGACTACAACCCCTGACATCACACAGAGACCCGGCTCCGGGTATTCCCACACACACGGCCCAGGGGGCGCGTCATATATAAAGGCATATACGACTAGTAATGCTAACTGTAGAATACCATGCTACAAACATAACAAATGCTAATAAATGTACAGAAAAAGTAATGGATGATGCATCAAGCTCATGTGTAGAAATGAAGCCTACCTAGTGATGTCCGGAGCCTCTCCATAGACTTCAATAGGCAGCTTCTATTGTATTCCTCACTGAGTTATCAGTCTGTCTTGTCTTTAGCTTGATGGATTTTACCTATTCTTCAGAGGACGCTACATTCACAAATCCTTGTCTATTTCTATATCCTTGTAAAACAGAACCTTTTTCTCCCATGTGTCTCCACATTGTCTCCATTTTATATCCGTGTTGTATAGATATATTTTTTCCTCATACATTTGTAAAAACTGAAGCAGGTAGACTGTCTGAACTTTTATTTATCCATTGACTATTAATGGATCTATTAAAAATGGATGAAACAACTGATGGAGCACTAAAGGAAAAGAAAAGTCTTCAGTGCTTCATCCGTTGTACATGGATTTCCTTAGACTTTAATGGCTGAGTCTGATCTGCAAAATGAATGAGAATAGAACCTGCTCTGAGTCTCACGGATTAGACATGGAACTGTTATTAAAAAACAGACGGCACATGGACTAGTGCAATAAATGTCATGCCACGTTCACACATTCAGTATTTGGTCAGTATTTTACATCAGTATGTGTAAGGCAAAACCAGGAGTGGGTGATAAATGCAGAAGTGGTGACGTGTTTCTATTATACTTTTCCTCTGATTGTTCCTCACCTGGTTTGGGCTTAGAAATACTGAGGTAAAATACTGACCAAATATTGAACGTGTGAATATGGCCTGAAAGTGGTGGTCTGATATTTCATTAAATTAACCTGGTGTCTACAGCTCTGACTAGTGATGTAGAGGTGAATGAATCTCACTTTGCATTCCTATGAGAGTCACATCAAGGCTCATTATATAGAGAAATTGTCTTCCACATCGTGTATAAGATCCTGTAGGATTCTGAGAGTCAGAAGTAACGTGGGACGACCGAAAGACCAAAATGGAGTGGACAGCTCCCCAACAAAGCGATTGATAAAACTGATTTCCCCTATGAGCAAAGGAGCATTGCTTTAATCACATTTTTATTTTTTCTCTTCTGCACAAAAAAGCCTTTAAATTTGACAAGTCAATGATTTCCATTGTACTGACTGCAATAGTGTATGGCACTATTCCTGCAAGAGGATCCAAACTGAACCACCAGTGCAGGCCCGGGACAAGGGGTAGGCACCCGCCTAGGGCGCTACCTCTCTGAGGTGGGAGCAGTTTAAGAAAAAAAATTGTCATTATTGAACGCCTGCAGTCAACTGGCACCTTCCTCCTGCCGCAAACATTCAGCATGCTGACAGCCAGTACACAGGAACAAAGGTGAGCGGAGTCAGTGGGTCACTAACACCGCTCAACGCCTGCGCCCCTGTTCTCATTCCCTCTCTGCATTGAAATGCATTTGTGTCTTTAAGACAATGTGAACGCTGCCCCCAGGACAGGAGCAGAGGAGCTGTAATCAGGTTGATGTTCTGGCGGTAATTCCCGCAATACGTAGGCTATGGACAGTCTGCCCCCTGTTAGAGGATGGCGCCACACAGGAATACGGCAGTAGAACAACCATCGGTTTTGTTACAAGCTGCATCTATTGTATCTCATTAATTGAAACCAAACGGCCCCCATTATAATTAAGCTATATTAGTTTCCATGACTATTCTTGGGTCTGACATTGTAAAGGAAGTGGTCATCAGAGCTTGTTACCTGATGGATCAGACGAGGAAGTTAGAGGTCCAGTTACCATAGAGTCTCACCTATTCCTTTTCTTGGGGGGGAAGCCATTTGCGTCATCTGCCTAAGGCAGCAAAAAACCTTATCATGATATTAATAAAAATACCAAAAAGCATGTCTGTAATATAACCAAAAGCAACATAGATGTTTTATATATTTATTTTTATGCATAAAAGTTGTTAATATTATGCAAATATATAAAAAGAAAGTGTGTAGATATAGTCACTTTCTGTGGAAAGGAGCAGATGATGATGATTCCGCTCCTCAGGCCTCGGCTTACACTTCTGCCGCTTTTGGACATCCAGGTCTGGATCACACATGAGAGAGGAGAAGAGCAGGAATGTGTGACTTGTGATCTGTATAGTTGGAGTTTTCCTGGATTCCTTCAGCATCGCGATTAGCCATATGGCCTTCTGTCTGACCATGGTCAGGAAGGTGAAGGAGCAGCCGCTTCCTTCTGTCTGACCATGGCCTGGTAGAGGAAGGAGCAGCCGCTTCCTTCTGTCTGACCATGGCCTGGTAGAGGAAGGAGCAGCCGCTTCCTTCTGTCTGACCATGGCCTGGTAGATGAAGGAGCAGCCGCTTCCTTCTTTCTGCACAAGACCAAGTAGGAGAAGGAGCAGCCGCCTCCTTTGTCTGTACATGGCCAAGTAGGAGAAGGAGCAGCCGCTTCCTTCTGTCTGACCATGGCCTGGTAGAGGAAGGAGCAGCCGCTTCCTTCTGTCTGTACATGGCCAAGTAGGAGAAGGAGCAGCCGCTTCCTTCTTTATGTCCATATCTTGTAGTCGTCTCCTTACCACCACATTGTAGATGAGTCGTCCAGATGGTGACATAACAAGTATGGCTGAAAGAAATCCTTCAATTTCAGCCCTTAATTACTTGCTATGTTGATCCAGAGGAAGGCGAAAAATAACCCTGAGGACTCGTTGTTGGATCATCCTCATATCAAGGGAAAAAATTCCTTCCTGACCCCAAATATGGCGATCGGAATAAATCCCTGGATGTGTGGTCTCAAATCTACTTGGATGTTATGTGGTGGAAGCTCGGTAGGTTTGTCACAGTCCGGTAAATAAGAAAGTCCAGTGTAATTGTCTCATCCGATTAATGTAAATCTTCATTCCTGGATGTTACTGGAATGGGGCTGATTTTTATCAGCCTAATACTCCTGCTGGAAGAAGAGAAATATACACGTCTGAGAATCAGCCCCTCACATACAGCATATACAGTACTAGGGGGATATAGCGATAAGGTGTATAGTGGGTAAGTGTGTTACTGGGTAGTGATAACACTTTGGATGTCTGTATGTGCTGTACTTACATAGTAATATGGGAATGGTGGGTCGGATCTGCGGGACTCCACATCGCTCCAGTCTATAGAATAGAAAAACGGATGTGATCTGATGGACGATGTAATGGCAGATCGGGCAGATGGAGTTTTGCAGAGAAGCTAGAAAATGAAAACAAAGCATTAGTCATTATATTATGTATTATTACTGATAAATTATTACACAATGTCTATGGACTGTACATATCTTATCTTCTATATCTTCTTGTAATCCCCTATTATCATTGTCCATCTGATCTTACTCACCCGTTTTATGATATCCATGGTATGACAGCAGATCCCAGGTGGAAAAGAAGGGATGTCGTCATACAGAGACTGGTGGTATTCGTCCATTGTGCCTCTGGTATAGAATGGCCAGTCACCTACAGTCATCATATATAAGATGACGCCAAAGGAAAAGGAGTCTGCCAGATGGTTGTATCCTTCACCGTCCATTACCTATGGGAACATGAGATTGGAGAGAATCTGAATATACCGGGAAGGGGATTTACACACAGAGACTATGAGGACCTGTCTGTGATTAGATATGAGCAGAATACATTGGGATCAGATTATCCCTCAATCCTACTATCGACATCAATCACACAGAGATGTTCCTTACCTCGGGCGCTATGTAACCCTTAGTGCCAGTAGTATATTCCACTATGTCACCCTCAAATACATTCATGGCTGCTAAGCCAAAGTCTGAGATTTTGATGTGTCCGGTGTCTTGAAGGAGGATGTTCTCTGGCTTCAGGTCACTGCAGGGAGAAGGATCAGATACTGATTGTGAGGACAATTCATGGAAAGAACTTTCTACAATAGATATGTAAGGAGACAACAAAGAGTCACAGGTGACAGATTTATGAAGGTGAAATGATTACCTATGTATGACGCCGCATTCATGCAGGAACTGGAGTCCGCACACCATCTCTGCCGCAAAGAGTCTGTGGAGTAGAAAGGATGGATCAGTGGTTACATGCACAATCATACAGAGAACATGAGGAGATCACACACGTGTCCTTTTCACATCATTAGTTTCTCCTGTTGTCGTTGTCCATTGATCTAAGACTACAATGTGCCGGCAGCGGATTACTAACATTCAGTACAAGACATTTACCTTATTGTCTTTGTGTTAAACATCATTGAATCTTTCATGTGGCCAAACAGGTCTCCGCCGACCATATAGTCCATGGCTATTTCATACTCCGTAGGTGTTTCCCTAAACGCCCGCATAGTCATTAGGTAGGGGCATCCGGCAGCCATTCTCAGGACTTCTAGCTCTGTAGAGATTAAGTCCTCACAAGAACTTTTGTCCATGATTTTGATGGCCAGCAGTCCTTCACTGACTGGATCTGATGCCAAGACAACCTGGAGAAAAATCACAACAGATCAGACCAAACTCTCATCTACTACTGTGTAGTAGTTCACTAGTTTATCCCAATTATCATTACATATGAGCATCCTGTAATGAATATGTACATCTCTCCTGTGTATCTGGTGCAGGATACATTGGGGAACACGGACAAATATAAATTGACACTTACTTTTCCATAGTTTCCTTTTCCAAGAACTTTCCAGAACTCGAGATTGGAAAAGTCTATAGGTTGGACTGTGTGGACCAGTTCTCTTTGGTCAGAAATCTGGAAACTGGCATCATCAAGGCCTTGTGCCGGCATGTCCGTTGTGTCGTAGGGCGCCTTATCGATTCCATCTGCTGAGATGATATAAAAAATTTGAACCCCTTAGTGAACACATTATTGGAAATGACTACCTCAGCCTGCTGAAAGCCCCTGTCTTTTCCTCCTCCTGTTAAGACCAGCCTGGCTTAATTTCATATGAGAATGTTAATTTAGCTATATACAGTTCTGTCACAGTGTCTAGTAGAAGCGATCAGAAAATCGCAGGTTCAAGTCCCCAAAGGAGACTAAAGAAATGGAGTAACAAAAAAAAGTTAAAAAAATAATAAAATGTAAAAAAAATACTTCCCCATTAATAATAATAATAATAATAATAATAGTAATAATTTGAATATCTAGTATAACCACATCCGGAACATTAATTAACCCAAACAGTAAACACTGAAAGGAGAAAATAAATGTAAAGACCAGAATAGGGTTTTTGTGAGGGCGCAGTATACATCTAATAAATTGTAATAAAAGAAATCACAATGTCTTGTCTACCCGAGAAAGTTATCTATAAAAGCTATAACTTGTCACGCAAAAAAAAACAAATCAAGTCCTCGCACAGCTCCATCCAGCTATCAAAATCCAAAAGATATAATGTCTCAGAATATAGGGACACAAACCAATTTATTTTTTATAAAATTCCTAATTTTCTTCTACCAGTTCAGTGAATTATAACCCCTATGCCTGTTCAGCATTATCATAGTTGTAACTGACATGGAGAATCATTTTGTCAGGTCATTTTTACCACTCAATGAACATCTAGAAAAAAAACAATGGCGGAATCACTTTTTTTCCACAATTTTACCACATTTTGAATCTTTTTCCCCATTTTCCAGAACATTGAATACTAAAATAAATAATGTTCAAAACTACAGCTCGTCCACTAAAAAATCAAGTCCACATACAGCTACATTGGGAGACAAATTAAAAAATAAATAGTTATGGGTTTTCGAAGGAGGAAGGAAAAAACAACGAAATGTTACCCGGTCAAGAAGGGGTTAACAAATATAGCTAAAAGAAAATATTATAATTTTAAATACAATTATGTAAATGAGCAGGAAATGTCTAATATTTGGGCTCTCATTTATCAAAACTGTCCAATAATAAAACTGTCCCTGTTGCCCATAGCAACGAATCACAGCATAGATTCCATCTCTTAACATTCTATGGAACAATGAAAGCTGCATTGTGATTGGTTGCTATGGGCAACAAGGACAGTTTTTCTGCACTTTTGATAATTGATGCCAGTACATAATATTAGGAGTATAATCCTCCTCACCCCCAGTCTTATTACACTGAGCAGATCCATCTTACCTGGTCCATCTGTATCCAGTGATGTGTTTGGTGGAGAAACACTCAGCTGTTTGTTCTCTGGGATGGAGATGTTTTCAGCTGATGACCTCGACCTCCGCAATGCACCATTCCCATTTATAATGGGGTTGGCATAGATGAGACGTCTTCTACATTGGACAACCCAGTCTCTGCTGTTCCTGATCCTCTTCTGGGCTGCCGCTCTTTGTAGTTTCGGTGCCTCCAGACTTTCAGATCTGGAGGATGTCACTTGTCTTGGTGTCTCTTGGAGAACCTCTTCCAGCTCTAACTCTGCGCTGATGTTTCTCCTCTTATTGAGGATGGCTTCTTTGTTTCTCCTCCGTATTTCAGGGACCAGATCTCCGAGTTTTTTCAAGGAGATAAGAATGGCCTTCTGAAGCTCAGCGGAGGCTGCAGAGTGAGACTCCGTGAGGGTCTCCATTTTCCTTCTCTCTGTAAGGATCTCATGTCTTTTGGTCTTTCTCATTTTGTCTAGAATTTTACTTTTGGACGCCTTTTTTGAGGCGTCAGTGTCAATGTCCGGTAGTATAAAGTCTTTTCGCCCTAAAGCGAACAATAGTACCTGCTCTTCATTTATTCCTCTCTTCTCTCTGAGAACCCGATCTCTTTGGGCTCTTCTGTAATTATCCATTTTAAAATCAATTTTTGCTTCGTTTGTCACGAAAAACAAAAGGGGCTGCCTCACCCTTGGGAGTCTGTAAGGCAGTGGTTTCCCTTAGGACGGAACACTGGGATATAGAATGCAGTGATGTCATCACATCACTTGTGACATCATTTTTATTCTAATGTCACAATGATAGATAGATAGATAGATAGATAGATAGATAGATAGATAGATAGATAGATAGATAGATATCAAATTTGAAGGATGGGGAACCAAACTTTTGCAGATGTATACATACAATATACAGATATACACGGGGTGCACATTTTGTATTTTTAATGATTAATTTTATTATTGAACAACTACAGTGCTGCTGGTTAATCATAAAGGTTAATAAAATCCGAAACCTGAATATTTGCAAAAATAAAAGTGAGGTTTTGTCTTTCTTAGGCCACATTCACACATTCGGTATTTGGTCAGTATTTTGCATCAGTATCTGTAAGCCAAAACCAGGAGTGGAAGAATCAGAGTTAAAGTATAATAGAAACACGTGACTACTTCTGTATTTATCACCCACTCCTGGTTTTAACTTACAAATACTGATGTAAAATACTGACCAAATACTGAATGTGTGAATGTGGCCTTAGGGGAATATCTCTGTGTACAGAACTGTTAATCAAAGAAATCAAAATATTAAAAAATACATTTCTGACATTTAAGAAAATATATCTGTGATCATGACGGTGTATGGCACAAATCGTTCTCCTGAAACCATCCCTCATATTAATTATTTTCTTTCTCCCCAAGCAGTGTCTCATACCACTTAACTTATAATAAATGATACACAGGAGACTTTCTTTTTTGGATATAATTTGCCATATCGGCCATTTATTGACAAACAACAATAACCAATGAAAGAATTGGCGGAGGTCCTTGGGGCTACAAGATCCGGCACATGTAGAACAAAGCATTTTTCCATAGAATTATTTTACCCTCAGCCGTAACCCCAAGCTCAAGGGCACCACACCACAATCAGTGGTAAAGGAAACACCACCACTGGCTCCAAGAGTACACCCCAGTCCAGAGCCCCACTAAGTGCCAGATCAGCCAATTAGTAATTCCATCCTGAAGGGAACCATCTCTGTAAATTCCCACCCATAAAAAATTCCACCAACCCCAAAGACACCCCCTACTGCCCCAGCCACTGTGACTCACAGTAAAAATTTATAACCTTCATCATAAGCCCGAGCCATAAAACATAACAATATACAGTACAGACCAAAAGTTTGGACACACCTTCTCATTTAAAGATTTTTCTGTATTTTCATGACTATGAAAATTGTACATTCACACTGAAGGCATCAAAACTATGAATTAACACATGTGGAATTATATACTTAACAAAAAAGTGTGGAACAACTGAAAATATGTCTTATATTCGAGGTTCTTCAAAGTAGCCACCTTTTGCTTTGATGACTGCTTTGCACACTCTTGGCATTCTCTTGATGAGCTTCAAGAGGTACTCACCGGAAATAGTCTTCCAACAATCTTGAAGGAGATCCCAGAGATGCTTAGCACTTGTTGGCCCTTTTGCCTTCACTCTGCGGTCCAGCTCACCCCAAATCATCTCGATTGGGTACAGGCCTGGTGACTGCGGAGCACCCCATCACTCTCCTTCTTGGTCAAATAGCCCTTACACAGCCTGGAGGTGTGTTTGGGGTCATTGTCCTGTTGAAAAATAAATGATGGTCCAACTAAACGCAAACCGGATGGAATAGCATGCCGCTGCAAGACGCTGTGGTAGCCATGCTGTTTCAGTATGCCTTCAATTTTGAATAAATCCCCAACAGTGTCACCAACAAAGCACCCCCACACCATCACACCTCCTCCTCCATGCTTCACGGTGGGAACCAGGCATGTAGAGTCCATCCGTTCACCTTTCCACTGGTCTAATGTCCATTCCTTGTGTTCTTTAGCCCAAACAAGTCTCTTCTGCTTGTTGCCTGTCCTTAGCAGTGGTTTCCTAGCAGCTATTTTACCATGAAGGCCTGCTGTACAAAGTCTCCTCTTAACAGTTGTTGTAGAGATGTGTCTGCTGCTAGAACTCTGTATGGCATTGACCTGGTCTCTAATCTGAGCTGCTGTTAACCGGAGATTTCTGAGGCTGGTGACTCGGATAAACTTATCCTCAGAAGCAGAGGTGACTCTTGGTCTTCCTTTCCTGGGGCGGTCCTCATGTGAGCCAGTTTCTTTGTAGCGCTTGATGGTTATTGCAACTGCACTTGAGGACACTTTCAAAGTTTTCCCAATTTTTCGCACTGACTGACCTTCATTTCTTAAAGTAATGATGGCCACTCGTTTTTCTTAACTTAGCTGCTTTTTTCTTGCCATAATACAAATTCTTACAGTCTATTCAGTAGGACTATCAGCTGTGTCTCCACCTGACTTCTGCACAACACAACTGATGGTCCCAACCCCATTTACAAGGCAAGAAATCCCACTTATTAAACCTGACAGGGGACATCTGTGAAGTGAAAACCATTTCCGGTGACTACCTCTTGAAGCTCATCAAGAGAATGCCAAGAGTATGCAAAGCAGTCATCAAAGCAAAAGGTGGCTACTTTGAAGAACCTAGAATATAAGACATATTTTCAGTTGTTTCACACTTTTTTGTTAAGTATATAATTCCACATGTGTTATTTCATAGTTTTGATGTCTTCAGTGTGAATGTACAATTTTCATCGTCATGAAAATACAGTAAAATCTTTAAATGAGAAGGTGTGTCCAAACTTTTGGTCTGTACTGTATATATTTCCATTAGACATCTCTAAATTCCCTGAAAAAAGAGGGTGTGCAGGTGAGACTTTTCCCATTGCTCTCCCCACAGGAATGGCCCCTTTTCCCACACTTTCCTTTTATACCCCCTTTTACTATCCCCTCCCACTCCCTATTGATCCAATCCCATAGACCCCATTCAAACTTTATTTTCCTCTCCTGGCCCAATCACCGTCATGTGGGCCTCTGCTTATAAGTACGGCTCTGGCCCCTTTAATATAGCCGCCCTTCTGTTCACTACCAGTCATAAGCCGCCCATCCATGAAGTCTGTTGCAATCATCCTTTTCGGTAACACCAACCACAGCCTCCCAGACCCCGGCATTGGATGCATTGATACATAATGATTTAAAGATTCACAATTGGATTCAGGTCTGGGCATGAGTGGACACAGACAATTCCACCTGTTTTGGAAGTGGTAGTGGCCACTCTTACCTTTTGGACCCCTGTGTAGCTACACAAGTTGTACCAGGTTTGCACCTGGGTCTGGGGAAAGTGAGCTCATCAATGTTTTCATCATCCAGGAACTGCCTTCCCAGTATGGCACATGAGGAAGGGTATTGTCCTGCACTAGGAGGAACCAAGGGTCCACTGCACCACGGTAAGTTCTGACATTGGCTCTAAGGATTTCATCCGTGTACCTAACAGCAGTCAGGTTGCCGTTGGCTATCACATGGTGCCCATCATGCTGGGTGGCGGTGCAGACTGAATAACATTCACCACGGCGTCTCCAGACTTTCACATCTATCACTTGCTCAATGTGAACCTGCTGTCACCTGTACAGAGAACGTAGGACCTGATAATTCTGGTGTTCTCAGGTGTATGCCAATTGAGATGCAAGGTGCTGAGCTGTGAGTAAGGTCCTATTACAGGACGTCGGGCCCTCATACCGCCATCATGGAGTCTGCTTCTGACAATTTTGGGTGTAACGTGCTTCTGGTTATGTTGTAGGGCCTTTGCAGTCCTCCTGTTCATCCTTACACAAAGGAGCAGATATTGGTCCTGATGTTCGGTTGATGCTCTTCTACAGTTCTGCTCCATAAATTTAGAAGCTGCTTAAGGAGTTCACGTGTGTGGGGTGCATGCGTGGCGCCCCTGAGGGTTCGGTCGCCACAGAGGTACTGCATCGTGCGCTGCAATACATGCTGCTGGCCAATCAGAGGCCAGCGGCGGCTGGATAATCAGAAGCCAGCGGCGGCCGGCCAATGAGAGGCCAGCGGCTGCCGGCCAATCAGAGGCGAGCTTGACTTCGGCCGGCCAATCAGCGGCTGCCGACCAATCAGAGGCCAACATGACGTCGGCCGGCCAATTAGAGGCCAGCGGCTGCCGGCCAATCAGAGGCCAGCGGCTTCCGGCCAATCAGAGACCAGCATGACGTCGGACGGCCAATCAGAGGCCAGCGGCTTCCAGCCAATCAGAACCCAGAATGACGTCGGCCAGCCAATCAGAGGCCTGGGGCTGCCGGCCAATCAGAGGCCAGCATGACATCAGCCGGTCAATCAGAGGCCAGCGGCTGCCTGGCAATCAGAGGCCAGCAAGACGTCGGCCAGCCAATCAGAGGCCAGTGGCTTCCGGCCAATTAGAGGCGAGCATGACGTCGGCCGGCCAATTAGAGGCCAGCGGCTGACGGCCAATCAGAGGCCAGCGGCTTCCGGCCAATCAGAAGCCAGCATGACGTCGGCTGGCCAACAGAGACCTGCGGCTTCTGGCCAATCAGAGACCAGCATGACGTTGGCCGGCCAATCAGAGGCTAGCGGCTTTCGGTCAATCAGAGGCCAGCATGACGTCGGCCGGCCTCAGAGGCCAGCAGCCGCTGGCCTCTGATTGACCGGCAGCGTGTATTGCAGCGCACGGGTCTGGCAAGTTCGTGCGCTGCAATACACTTCAGCTCGATGTGTTTCCGTCCGAGAGAGAAAGCACATCTAGTTGCAGTAGCGAAGCTGGTGTCGGCACTCAGCGGGCTCAGAGTTCTCCCCCGCCGGGCCCGATCCAGTAGCGCTAATGCTGCGGCCATGGCGCGCGTGCCCACCAGGAGGGCTCTGCCTGCCCCCTCTGCATGCGTGCCATAGGTTCGCCAGCACTGGTTTAAAGCATTTCTTCTTGTACAGCTGACGACCCAAAATTGGTGATTTTCTGAAAAAAAAAAAATGGCCAGTATGCATTATATATGGTGGAACTGAAAATCTATCATCTGGATAAGGGGGTGGTCTTCACAGAGGCGGTCTATGGAGAGATTTCACTTTATAAGAAGCACATACCATGGAATACCGGGGTGAAGCCTTTTGGCTACTTATGTTGTACCAATCCGGAATGATCCACTATAGTCTATCCTTCTATAGTTCTTCTTTTACAATTTCTGCTGGTCGATATATGGACGTATTAGCTCTATGCTAACAGGCACTCCCTTAGTATAGCTCATGTAATGCACAGCACCACAATTTTGCAGGTTCTGACTACTGTGTAAAAAAAAAAAACACCCAGAGACAGGCCATAATCTTATAGTCTGGGTGTGAATACGCTGTAGGTATAGCTACACTTTTGTTGTGGAAATTTTGGTAATTTTATTTACCTTTTTGCATTGAGGCTTGTGAGAAATCCTTAAATATGCTGCAGATTTCTCCTGTATGATGCTGACCAATCATAAGCAAGCAGCAACACTCAAAGAAAAGAAGAACACGCCCCCACCATAGCTCAAAGCGGGTTTCTTAGGGTATAAAGCTACGTTCTCACAATGAGTTTTTAGTGAGTTTTTACGCTGCATATTTTAGAAATAATGCAAGTAACCTATCTTAATGGGTGCAGAAATTCTGCAACATCAAAAAACTCACCAAAAGCTCATCGTGGGAACCTAGCCTAAGATGTATAATGATGGCGAGTCCTGATCTCCTGGTCTAACCTTCTGCATGATTAGAAAGCAGAGATAACAGCTCTTAGACAAGGAAGGAGCCACACAGCTGAGTTTCTCTGTGTCACATTACAAACCCTTTTATTGACTCTCCTGATTATGGAGTGTGTCAGTATCACACTTATGTCTTTTGTACTCAAGCAACTTGTATTCTCTCTGCAGTGATATTAGGCTGTTATTACACCTCACACAGGAGCAGTGTGTTCTGGGTTACTTCTATGGTGAAATGTAATGACAGTCTCCTCTAATCTCACTGCAGAATCAGTACAAGTTGAGCACAACGGATCTAAGTGTGATACTGACGCTGTGCTCTCATTTATGGACAGGTAGTATGAGAGAGGCGCAGTACAGCAGAGGTGAGAGTGCCATAAGAGGAGGAGAGCTGTTAGAAAGGTTTGTAATGTTGCACAACTAAACTCTCTTGTGATGCCCCTTCACCCATAGAGACCTTAACTGAAAGGTATTAGTCAGTTGTGTGCTCTACTCATGAAGGAGGTTAGCCCAGGAGACCAGGTCTGTATCCTTACATCTCAGACACTGAGAAATCTGCTCTAAGCTATGGTGGGGATGTGATCATCTTTCTTTTCAGTGTTGTCGTCTGCTTATAATTGGTCAGCATCATGCAGGGAGAAGAATTTCGCACCCCCAGTGAAAACTCTGATAACATCTACTTGGACTTAATTTTTTTTAACTCATTAGGTGCCAAATACTTTCATTGCTAATATCTCCGCAAATGAAAGATAAAATAGAAAAAAAAAACATGAAAAATTTGGTGACAGGTCCTCTTTAGGATAAGACAACCCCTTTAAATGTAAGAATTGAATTTTAGTCGAAAAAATGTATGCAACAAAAATGCCACATGTGATTTGATCCAAAAACATGCTGCATTTCAGGATGAGAGAAGCAAGTATTTGCAAAAAAAAGTTAAAAGGGGTGTTCACTGTTATGATATTGATCACTTATACTTAGGATGGACCACCAAGATCAGATTGGTAGAGTTCCAACACTCTGCCACCCCATTGATTCCATGCTGGAGCTGGTAACAGCTGATTGGTGGTGTTAGGATTTGGACACCTATCAATCTGATACTACTGACTTATATTGATGCCTTCTCCTAATTGATAAGTGGTAGCATACCCCTTTAAAACAATACGTAGTTTTTATTTAGTTGTAAGATGAAAGTGACTCTACACATTAAGGCGTGTCATGGTCTGAGCACAAAATGATTCTAAGATTAGTTGCTGGCCTCTTGACCTGAACTTAAGAGCTTAAGGCCATGTTCATACATTCAGTAATTTGGTCAGTATTTTACCTCAGTATTAGGAAGCCAAAACCAGGAGTGGAACAATTAGAGGAAAAGTATAATAGAAACACGTCACTGATGAAACTTACTGAACGTGTGAAGGTGCCTAATAGAGACGCTGTGGAGAAGGACAGGAGCGCACACAAAATAGGGCAATAGCGTCTGATAAGGGGTCGGGATAATTGATGGCAGCGCTCACCTAGAGGTGTTGTGTGCAGTCACCACAGCTATAATGGTGTAGAAAGCCGCTGCTGCCCTGTGGCTGGAGGAAAGGTTCTTCAAGAGGTGGAATGGCAAAAATGGAAGCTGGCACATTTAGGTGGGCTGTGCTGCGGGAGTGAAGAGCTTGTTTTTTTTTATACCTTGAGAAAGGCCCTGGTCCATTGCAGAAACGCATTGATATTAATAAAAAACGTTTGGGAATCCCAAGGCTCTTCATTCCCACAGTGCAGCCCACCTAAACGTGCCAGCTTCCATTTCTGCCAATGTGGCCTAATAGACGTATATGAGGCTGTCAAAGTTCGGGGCAGGAGACTCGCAAACAGCTTGTGCATCACGATCTATGACACACAGATGTGTGAATACGCCATTACTCTCATATAAGATTACCTGCATCAAGTTTCAAAGGAGCAATTGTAACCCTCTTTCAATTATTTAAAGGGATTTTCCCACAAACAAAATTCATTTTAATCAATAGATCTTGGAATAATAATAAGTTCCACAATTGGATGTGTTTAAATAAAATGTTCCTGTGCTGAGATAATCTTAGAAATATGCCCCTGCTGTGTACTGTGTAACGTCTGACCATACAGGAACATGGTCTGAACATACCTCATCTCCTGGACGGGGAGGATGCAAGAGAGTATACAGACATTACAGCCGGGGATCACAGCCGATTCTTTATGTGAGGTAAAACAAGTTTTTAAACAGGCAGGGAAATGTTTTACCTCACAGAATCAGCTGCCATCCTGTGGTGTCCTGTCTGTGACGCGCCCCCTGGGCCATGTTGTTAGGGATACCCGGAGCCGGATCAGATGGGGGTTGTAGTCTCCGAGTGGCTGTGACCCGGTCCGTGCCCAGGGTGTCAAACTCAGTGTGCGGCAGTCCTTGCAGATGTTCTTAGTGTCGACTACGCCACCCGTTGATTTGCGGTCAAAAGGCCGCCGCTGCAGGATGGTCCGCTGAGGCTGGTGGTGTGTGTGCAGCTGTGGTAGTATAACCCCCAACGGGAGGGGTATAGCCTCAGGGGGTCAGACGTGGAGGATGGTGGTTGTGAAGGTGCAGCAAGGAGACTCAGAGGCATGAAATGCAGTTTCAGGGTTTTTACTCACTGGTGTTGCTCGGGTCACTCTGTACAGCAGTGACCACCCAAGCCGTGCTGCGTCCACCAGGTGCGGGACTCGGTCAACTCCCGGGCAATTCCTGAGTATGGTCCTGAGCTCCCTTCTTCTCTCTCTCTCTCTGGCCGTTCTCACCAGGGATCCACCTATGTCCGGCCCCCTATGGTCTCTTGGTGGTTGAACCTTCTCTGGCTTCCCTGACCCTATGCTCGGTGTGCCATTCTGGTGGATTTGGTGAGGGTCGTGGCAAATCTTGCCCACGACCTCCGGTTCCTGGCTAAGGTTTGCTTTGGCCTCCGCCAGCTTGGGATCCGGTACCCTTTTGCCGACCCTTCACCCTTTTGTCCTTATTCTGGGATCTTGGGGTCCCCTCTCGTCCTGCGCCTCTGGGTCCCTCTTCCTTCTCCTCTCCCGGAGTTACTGCTGACTCACTGACTGACTGACTGACTGACCCTGTCCTAAGATGGTGCCCACCTTATATACTCCCTCTATGTGTGAGCTCAGGTGACCAGCACCCAATGAGCTCCTACATTTACCCAGACTACTCCCCCTATCTGCCCCTACACTACTGGGATGTTCCACCCCCCTCCCACTCCAGCCAGGGACAGACGCTGTCGTACCTGCACATATACTGGTGGGAGTACCGTTGTTCTGTCCCCCGGAAATGGGATGTATGTAGTGCATGCAGCCTTCTAGCTCAGTTCCACACTCCATCCTTACCCGGGAGTGGAATACCACACCTCTGGTTTGAGGTGCAATACCCCTGTAGCAGCCGAGTCCTCAGGGTGCTACATTCCCCCCTGGTAAATCACAGCACGTCCTCGGGCTGTAAAAGAATACAAACATCCAAAAACATACAATTTTTTTTTTTTTTTTTTTTTTTAAAACATCATAACCATATAAAACACTATATATATCATAAAACTTTTCATATAAAACTTTTCATATTAAACATTCTCGTTTCTCCGGCCACGGTGCTACTTGTGACCGGGTAAAGTGCAACAGTCTCTTGTAGAAAAAACACAGTTTCCTATAAAACCGGTAGGGGGCGCTTTAAGAAGCGCAACTATGTACAAAGGGGAATATGGCCGCTCTCAGTCCTCGGCCAGATATTAGGAAAGGATGACCGCTCTCAGTCCTCGGTCAGTGGGGAAAAGGAATGGCTGTTCACAGTCCTCAGCCTGTTAAGGGATAGGGACACACGGGCATTCACTTGCTGGTCCCGACGGGGACTACACTTTGGTAGCAGCAGTTTTTGTACCCACACGGGTAACTATTTACATATTCTATTTACAGTTCATCAGTGGCGGTGTGCTCTTGGCTGAGGGTAATCTTTAGACCCGTCCGGGTCCTCTTGATCCTCCTCACCCCGTAGCTCCTTCTCAGTAAGTCTATGCACGTGCAGGGCATACGGGCCCTTGGCGCACTGATGCCGGGTGAAGGTGACCTCATCACCCAGGTATAGGTCACGACCTCTGTGTCCCTCCGGCAGATGACTTTCAACGTCTCTGCGGGTGACAAAGACGTCGCCGGGGGTCTTGTGGTCCCGGATGAAACCCCACCCGTGCTCCAACTGGAATTTGATTACAGTCCCGGTGGCACGTGGACCGTGGGCTGCACGGGGGTTCCTCCTGGTCCGGCTCTTCTGCTCTGCACTTTTTATTTGCAGCCGCTGCTCACGGACCCGCCTCTCTCTTCTTTCTCTGTCAAAGACCTCTAACTGCTGCCGGCAGCACTCTGCACGCTCAGCTGCGGCCGCCCGGGTCTCCTCGGTGAACCCGATGAGGTCTTCTCCGGTGGGGTCCCACGCAAACTGCGCTTCCTCCAACGAGAGTGGGGTGATCTTGGCGGGCGCCGGAGCCGGGATCAGGGGCTCATCCAGGGGTCTTTCCTTCCGGAGTCGGGGATGGTAATACTCCGGTGGCAACACAAAGGGCTGCCCATCCGGGCATGTGTGCTGGGCAAATAGGTCTTCACCCAGGTGTGGCGCTGTGGACGTTGAGGGCGCTGTTGTGGTGGCGGCGCCCGGGTTCACCAGGCCTTGCGACCAGGCCTGGGGCACCCTGAATGTAAAGGGCACCGTGAAGACGGCGGCGCCCGGGGTTACTTGGCCCAGTGACCAGGCCGGTGGCCCAGTGGAGGTAGAGGGCGCTGTTGGCACTGCGGCGCCCGGGGGCACTCGGCCTTGCGACCAGGCCGGTGGCGTCTCCTGCTTGGCTGTGCTCTGGATCGAGGCGCGTGACGTCACAGGGGGCGTGGCCGTGGCTCCGGCCGCCTGAGGCCTAGCTTGGAGCGATGACGCAGCGGCTACGGGAACGGTGAGTGGGGCTTCGGGCTCTGCGACGGGGAGCTGGGGCAGGTTTACGGCTTCTGGGCACGGGATATTGTCGTCCCCATTACCTGCCTTCATCTCTTCGGCTCCCTCCGCGGCGTCGTCTCCGGCCGTCGTCCCTCCTTCGCCGTCCTCAGAGGTGGACTTGCTCCTCGCTGCGGGTGGCATGCTTCGCTGGCAGGCTCCAGCCTGCAGGGCCATCTCTCGGGTCCACTCCGCCAGTGTTTCCTGCTGCACCCGGGCCATCCTTCGTGCGAGGCCCTCCAGCGCGGTCTGTGCACGCTCCCGATCTCCGGGGAGCTGCGCCAGGATCTCCAGCAGGCCTTCTGGAGTGGCGGCCTGCAACAGGCTCCTGACCACAGGGTCGGTGCTGCCTGACTCTCCCTCCATCTCCGGGTGTGTTCTCTCTGGACTCCTCCAAGCTGCTCCCATCTTCTTCCTTTTGTTCTGTATCCGCCCACATTGGGGGTCGTCCTGGGGCAACTTTGTGATTGCCAGTTCCAGTGGCAGTTCCCTCACGCTGATGGACATATCAATCATCACAGTCTCTGCTGGTGGGGGCGGTTTCCACTTTTGGCGCCATTTCCGATCCTGGCCCACGATGGGAGGTGGCCTCTTGCCATCCTCTGGCACGCCCATAATGGCGTCCGCTCTGCCAAGGCGGGAAATCTTCTCAGATGGCGGGAACCGCTTCCCAGTGGCGGGAAACACTGCAGATGGCGGGAAAAGACTGCAGATGACGGGCAAATGGCGGGAACTGATCCGAGATGGCGTCCGATGGCGGGGACCCTCTGGAATTGGCGGGAGACTTCGTTTTGAGGTAAATGCGAATTTTTCTTCAGGCACGCAGTACCCGGTTGTTGCGGGCACGTGATCCTGCCGACTACGCCAAAGTTGACGCGCCCCCTGGGCCATGTTGTTAGGGATACCCGGAGCCGGATCAGATGGGGGTTGTAGTCTCCGAGTGGCTGTGACCCGGTCCGTGCCCAGGGTGTCAAACTCAGTGTGCGGCAGTCCTTGCAGATGTTCTTAGTGTCGACTACGCCACCCGTTGATTTGCGGTCAAAAGGCCGCCGCTGCAGGATGGTCCGCTGAGGCTGGTGGTGTGTGTGCAGCTGTGGTAGTATAACCCCCAACGGGAGGGGTATAGCCTCAGGGGGTCAGACGTGGAGGATGGTGGTTGTGAAGGTGCAGCAAGGAGACTCAGAGGCATGAAATGCAGTTTCAGGGTTTTTACTCACTGGTGTTGCTCGGGTCACTCTGTACAGCAGTGACCACCCAAGCCGTGCTGCGTCCACCAGGTGCGGGACTCGGTCAACTCCCGGGCAATTCCTGAGTATGGTCCTGAGCTCCCTTCTTCTCTCTCTCTCTCTGGCCGTTCTCACCAGGGATCCACCTATGTCCGGCTCCCTCGGGTCTCTTGGTGGTTGAACCTTCTCTGGCTTCCCTGACCCTATGCTCGGTGTGCCATTCTGGTGGATTTGGTGAGGGTCGTGGCAAATCTTGCCCACGACCTCCGGTTCCTGGCTAAGGTTTGCTTTGGCCTCCGCCAGCTTGGGATCCGGTACCCTTTTGCCGACCCTTCACCCTTTTGTCCTTATTCTGGGATCTTGGGGTCCCCTCTCGTCCTGCGCCTCTGGGTCCCTCTTCCTTCTTCTCTCCCGGAGTTACTGCTGACTCACTGACTGACTGACTGACTGACCCTGTCCTAAGATGGTGCCCACCTTATATACTCCCTCTATGTGTGAGCTCAGGTGACCAGCACCCAATGAGCTCCTACATTTACCCAGACTACTCCCCCTATCTGCCCCTACACTACTGGGATGTTCCACCCCCCTCCCACTCCAGCCAGGGACAGACGCTGTCGTACCTGCACATATACTGGTGGGAGTACCGTTGTTCTGTCCCCCGGAAATGGGATGTATGTAGTGCATGCAGCCTTCTAGCTCAGTTCCACACTCCATCCTTACCCGGGAGTGGAATACCACACCTCTGGTTTGAGGTGCAATACCCCTGTAGCAGCCGAGTCCTCAGGGTGCTACATCTGTATACTCTTTTGCTTCCTCCCATGGCCAGCTGTGTTATGTGCAGACCATGTTCGCTCCAGTGGGAGTCTGTTTATGACACGACACAGTAAAAGTGCAGTCATCAGTAATGATGTCAGGTACAAAGCTATTATAGTAAGGCCCAGTGTAGTGTGGAAGTCCAATGTGACACTGAAGATGTCCGCCTAGAGATAGATGCTAGTTATTGAGCTGCAGCTGTTGATCCATGTGACGCATAGGTTCACCTTTATACACCATTTCACCCGTTTACCCAGATCATCAATCTTCAGAACGTCTTCAAATGTAGCATAAGTTTGTAAAAATGATTCTGTACTTGTATCATAGCTCAAAGCTGCATTCACACTGAATTACTACTGAATGTAAAGGTGTGGGATGACACATGATTAGCTACAGCTTAGTTCTGCTGTACTGCTTTTTGTAGGGTCCTGTTCTGTGCTCCGGCCCTCCGTCTGTAGGTCCATTATGCATTCATTTGCTTTTCATGGCAAAAAAGGTGCAGCATGCAGCGCTATTCCTTACCATCCAAACAATACAGACCTCGAAGACCACTCAGCGGCTTGCGTCAATGGGATCCAGGGGTGCCATATGGCAATGGATCCGCAGGGATCCAGCATTGAATTTTATTTCCCCAAATAACTGACTTAATGATGCCCCTTCTAACACATCAGATGACTGTATGATGCCAAGAATACAAATAAAGTAAAGAGCATAATTGCTGTCCAGACACTGAACAAGCAGGCTATGCAGTAAAATTAAGAATGATCAATGTAGATGTGGAAGAGAATAAGGTATAACTCAGGGCCAGTGCAAGACAAGCAATTCTATCTAGTAACAAAGTTGCTCAATTTATTATGTAGATTATAAATGGATGTAATATAAAATTGTTTTGCGGATGAATCGCTGCTCTGAGTGTTAGATTTTCAAAGTGGTAAAAGGGTTTATCTGCCAGTAATGATATTTACCTGGGGACATCCACCTATTGGAGACAGGCCATTAAAACTGGCCAAACTTTCTCCTTACTTTCTTGGCCACTGAGGGGCTTTTTGGACTGCAAATGGTTGATAAGTGTTGGTAAGAGTTTTCGAAGTATCTACTATATAATTGTCTTATCCCGTCTGTCTGTCTGTCTGTCTATCTGTCTGTCTGTCTGTCTGTCTGTCCAGGAAATCCCGCGTCGCTCATTGGTCCGGCAGCGGCCAATCAGCGCCGCGGGATTTCAGAAAAAAGATGGCGGCCGTTAGCGGCTCTTCTGCGGGACGGAGCTCAGCGGCGTTGCAGCCGGGAGATGAGCGCCGCGAGGCGCTCATCTCCCGGCCGGTACCAGCAGGAGGACCCCGACCGCCGGACCCATCTGCGGGACGGAGATGCAGCCGGGAGATGAGCGGCGCGAGGCGCTCATGTCCCGGCCGGCAGCAGCGGAAGGACCGCCGGCGTCGCTGACATCCATGCGGAAGGGAGGACCGGGGAGCGGCGCTGCGGGTCGGGATACTTCTGCTGCGAGCGCCCGCTCATGTCCCGGGTTCTCGCAGCGGAAGTAGCCGCACAGGCAGCGCCGCTGCCCGGTCCTCACCAATACGATTCGATGATTGGTCGCGGTCTTCGGACCCGACCAATCACTGATCTTAGCGCAAAAGTTAAATACCGCTGTGCTGATTGGTCGCGGACGCTGCCCGCGACCAATCACCGATTTGGGCGCCAAATTTAAATATCGGCCGCGACCAATCAGCACAGTAGTGGTTAACTTTAGCCGCAAGATCAGTGATTGGTCGCGGGCCAAGACCGCGACCAATCACCGATTTGTGCGGCACATTTAAATAGCGGCCGCGACCAATTGGATGTCAGCGCCGCTCCCCGGTCCTCCCTTCACACCCTTGCCGCATGGATGTCAGCGGCGCTGCCTGTGCGGATACTTCCGCTGCGAGAACCCGGGACATGAGCGGGCGCTCGCAGCAGAAGTATCCCGACGCGCAGCGCCGCTCCCCGGTCCTCCCTTCACACCCTAGCCGCTGATGTCCCCACAGTATCCGCATGGTGTTACAAAGATCCGGACATTTGTGTTAAAAATTGCTGATTGGTCCCTGGCGGTGCCCGCGACCAATCACCGATTTGGGCGCCAAATTTAAATATCGGCCGCGACCAATCACCGATCTTGGCTCCACATTTAAATACCGCTGTACTGATTGGTCGCAGCCGCTATTTAAATGTGGCGCCCAAATCGGTGATTGGTCACGGCCGCCGCGACCAATCAGCTGAGCGGTGTTTAACTTTAGCGCCAAGATCACTGATTGGTCGCGTGCGGAGAGCGCGACCAATCAGCGAATCGTATTGGTGAGGAGCAGGGAGCGGAATCGTATTAGTGAGCACCGGGGAGCGCCGCTGCCTGTGCGGATACTTCCACTGCGAGAAGCCTGGAGATGAGCGACTGCTCGCAGCAGAAGTATCCCGACGCGCAGCGCCGCTCCCCGGTCCTCCCTTCACACCCTAGCCGCTGATGTCCCCACAGTATCAGCATGGTGTTACAAAGGTCCGGACATTTGTGTTAAAAATCGCTGATTGGTCGCTGGCGCTGCCCGCGACCAATCACCGATTTGGGCGCCAAATTTAAATATCGGCTGTGACCAATCACCGATCTTGGCTCCACATTTAAGCACCGCTGTACATCTCTTCAACAACTGTTAAGAGGAGACTTTGTGCAGCAGGCCTTCATGGTAAAATAGCTGCTAGGAAACCACTGCTAAGGACAGGCAACAAGCAGAAGAGACTTGTTTGGGCTAAAGAACACAAGGAATGGACATTAGACCAGTGGAAATCTGTGCTTTGGTCTGATGAGTCCAAATTTGAGATCTTTTGTTCCAACCACCGTGCCATTAACTTGTTAATAACCTGCAGTCTATAATGAGCCGTGTTAATAATATGATCCCACCAATAGTGACTCTGTATGGCCAATTTGACAATAAACTGTGTTGGTATTGTACTTTTTATCTTTCATCACTAGATGGCAGTGCAGCAGTGTAAATGTGTGAGAGAATGGGATGATGGCGCCATTACTGATCATTATGTAAAATCAGGAGCTGACCTTCTTTATTGGTAAATCACGATGTAATTCAGGTTAATGATTCTTATGATTTTGCTAATAAAAACACTATTGCATTGTACACGTGTCGTTGTGTGATTGATCTAGATCCCAGCAGCCTCAATTGTCCGCTATTATTGAGAAGTCTTGGCTGCTAGATATGGCAGTGTCATCAATCTCAAGAAGCCTTTTATTCTCACATACATGATAGAATCCAATAGTAAACATCAGCATATCCCTTCCAGGAGCGGAACGACATCGGTCACAGAGGGTGCGACCGGGCCCGTGCAGGAGGGGGGTCGGCCGCCACCAGCACCTATTTCAGTTAGAGGTGCATGCAAGGACACACATTCAGCTGAAATGTATTGAGACGCAGAGACCATCTGTGTCCCTGCACCGCAATACACCCTGCCAGCCAATCAGAGGCCGGCTGTTGACGTTGGTGTGCCAGTCGCAGGCGGCACATGACCGTGACGTCATGCACCATGCCAGCAAGACGAAGTTAGATGCCAGTTCCTTCAAGTGCTATAGAAGAATACGCTGCGAGTTGTGGGAGTGGAGGAAGGGAAGAAGAATAATTTATTTATTTTTAAATGTATTGGAGAAGAACAGCAAACATTATTAATGGAAGGGGCACAGGATGGGGGACATTATACCAGGAAGGGTACAATAAGAAAGCACAGCAACACACTGCAAGGGACAATACATATGCTGACACTGAGAACATAAGAGCTAAACTGCATTATTGCTAAATAAAATGTACTTACAAAAAATGAAGGCTCTTAGCGCACAAATTGGCCAATTCATGTATGCCCATCAACCATGACAAGGTAGCCTCCACATGATGGGTAACTAACCTCTTAAACATGTCTCTCTTGGGCTATAAGCCTACAATATAAATGGGCAAACATGCCTCTCTTAGGAGAGAAACCTACAAATTTAAGTGGGCAGGTAGAATCCAACACTAATTAAAAGCACCCTTGGGCTGATGGGTGCTTATACCAGGAAGGGTCCCAGGATGGAGTGCATTATACCAGGAAGGGTCCCAGGATGGAGTGCATTATACCAGGAAGGGTCCCAGGATGGAGTGCATTATACCAGGAAGGGTCCCAGGATGGAGTGCATTATACCAGGAAGGGTCCCAGGATGGAGTGCATTATACCAAGAAGGGTCCCAGGATGGGGAACATTATACCAGGAAAGGGCTCAGGATGGGGGACATTATACCAGGAATGTGCTCAGGATGGGGGACATTATACCAGGAAAGGGCTCAGGATGGGGGACATTATACCAGGAATGTGCTCAGGATGGGGGACATTATACCAGGAATGTGCTCAGAATGGGGTACATTATACCAGGAATGTGCTCAGAATGGGGTACATTATACCAGGAAGATGCCCAGGATGGAGTGCATTATACCAGGAGGTGCTCAGGAAGGGTAACATTATACCAGGAAGGTGCCAAGGATGTAGTGCATTATACCAGGAAGGTGCTCAGGATGTAGTGCATTATACCAGGAAGGTGCTCAGGATGTAGTGCATTATACCAGGAAGGTGCTCAGGATGGGGAGCATAATACCAGGAAAGGGCGCAGAATAGAGCACATTATACAAGGAAGAGGCCCAAGATGTACAGTTGAAACCAGAAGTTTACATACACTATATAAAAAGACACATATGCATGTTTTTCTCAATATCTGACATGAAATCAGAATAAACCTTTCCCGTTTTTTTAAATGCCTTAATACATTCTCTCTCTCCTTATTCTGGCATTTGGCAAATATTAAAAATTATGGTAATCCTAATTGACCTAAAACGGGAAAGGGCATCTGACGCGCCCCCTGGGCCAGTGCTGTAGTGCGGCGCACGTGTGCGCGGGGGAATACCCGGAGCCGGATCCGATGGGGGTAGTAGTCTCCGAGTGGCGGGGACCCGGTCCGTGCCCAGGGTGGTCAAACTAAGTGTGTGGCAGTCTTTGTAGATGTTGTTTAAGTGTCGACTACGCCACCCGTTGATTTGCGGTCGCAAGGCCGCCGCTGCAGAACAGTCCGCTGAGGCTGGTGGTATGTGTGCAGCAATGGTGGTATAACCCCCAACGGGAGAGGTATGGCCTCAGGGCAGCTGGTGCGGGTGAAGGGAGTGATAGAAAGGGCGTCCCGGTACCTTTAGTGCTGGTAGTGCGATGGAACACAGAGACTGATTGCAGTTTTCAATGCTTTACTCACAGATGTTATCAGTGTCAGTCCTGCAGGTGATGACGACCCGAGCCGTGCTGCGTCCACCAGGTACGGGGCTCGACCAACCCCCAGGCAGTTCCAGAGTGTGACCTTGAACTCCTTTCTCCGTTCCTTTCTCTGGCCGTCCCCACTAGGGACCCACCCATGTCCAGCTTCCTCGGGCCTTCTGGTGGCGAAACCTATCTCCGGTTTCCCTGACCCTATGTGGCGTGCCTTCGTGGTGAGTGTAGTGAGTGGTCGCGCCAAGACGTGGCCACGACCTCCGGTTCCTGGCTGAGGATAAGTGGCCTCCACCAGTTCGGGATCCGGTACCCTGATCTGCCAACCCTTCACCCGCTGACTCCTAGCGTGTTCGGGTTCCCTCTTCCTTCATGTCTCTGGGCCTTTCTCCAGGTTCCATTCCTTCCTTGTTCCTTGTTCCTTTCCTCTTGTCTTTCTCTCTCTTGCTCCCTTCAGGAGCAGCACCCAGACAGGGCTGCTGCTCCCTGTCACTACTCTTCTCCTCTTTTTCTGTCTGACTCAACTGAACTCCTAAGATGGTGCCCACCTTTTATACTCCCTCTGACACCCGAGCCCAGGTGACTAGCCACCAATGGGCTCCTTCCTATGCCCAGAGTCCCTCCCCTCTCTGCTCCTGCACCACTGGGATATTCCTCCCCCCCTCCCACTCCAGCCAGGGACAGACGCTGTCGTACCTGCACATCTATCTGGTGGGAGTACCGTTGATCTGTCCCCCGGAAATGGGATGTATGTGGTGCATGCAGCTAACTGAGTTCTAGTCCACACTCCATCCTTACCCGGGAGTGGAATACCACACCTCTGGTTCGAGGTGCACTACCCCTGTAGCAGCCGAGCCCTCGGGGTGCTACACATCAGCGTTCCCATGTAACTTCCCAGGCCTATGGTCTACGTGAAAGTTGAAGTCCTGAAGAGCTATGAACCATCTAGTTACCTTGGCATTGTTACCCCTCTTTTCCCTCAACCATCTCAACGGGGCATGGTCTGACAACGGGCACAGGACAGTGTATGGAACTATGCTTTAAACCTGCAGGAGGCGCTGAGGGCCATCAAACAGGTAGACCCTGACAGTGTGCGTGATGAAAACAGACTGTTAACTGAGCAGTTTATTGAGGGTTTACTGTCCAGCGCCCACCGAACCCAGCTGCGCATAGTGGCTCTGCAAAACCCTGACTTAGACTTTGCTAAGTTTAAGGACAGGGCCATCTGGGTGCTACGAGAACCAGCACCAGGTGGCGCTACAGCTCACCGCCGCCCAGATATCACCTACCACCAGGAGGTGGCACCCTTTTCCCCGAAGCCTGTAGGAGCTGATGCACAAACTCTGGACAGTGCCCCGTCAACAGACCTGCACCATCAGGTCCAAGAGCTAACTAAAAGTGTAGCAGCACTAACCAAAACTGTACAGTCCTTGCAGGTGTATCCCAAAGGAAAGATCCAGCTGGCTTCCAGTCCGGAGGACATCCCGTGGCGCCAACAGAAGAGGATTCCACCATCCAGAGGAAGGAACAGCGACCGCTACGACCAGGACGGACAACCCATCTGCCGCCGCTGCAACCAGCCAGGACATTATGCAAGGTACTGTCATTTAAACGAGCAAAACCTGGGGCAGAGGGCCAACCCCCAGGCATAAGACCACCAGGCCCATCAAGCTGGCGAGACAAATATGTGGGAGGACGACCGGTCCTACCTGTCGTGCTGGACGGCTTTCCAATGAGCGCGTTGCTGGACACTGGATCCCAAGTGACCACCATCCCCTACATTCTTTACTGGACTGACTCTGATATTACCCGCCATCCAGATGAACATTTGAGTATTTATGCCAGCAATGGTCAACCCGTACCTCAGGTGGGGTTCAAAGAAGTGACCATAAAGTTGGAAAAGTGGAACTGCCAGCACAAGGACTGATTATTGTCGACATTGATCGCCGAGAAAGTCATCCCATGATAACCATGGGCACTAATGTAATTGAAAATTGTCTTGCAGAGATAATTGTCTTGTTACAGCAGGTTGCGGAGACTGCCAGATCCAGCCAGCAGCCGGTTCTACAAAGAGAGATCAGAGCCCTGATGAAAAGACAACAGGTAGAACTGTCTGGTGGTGAAATTGGCAGTGTCAGGATGAGTGACCCATTTCCTATTGCCATGCCCCCAAGAAGTGAAATTATGATATGGTGCCGGGCAGCTATTGGTCTAAGGGGTAGAGATTACCAGGCCATGGTAGAGCCCGTCTACTCTGACAGTAGGCCCACCATTTTGACAGCCCAGAGGGTGGTTGATGTCCGCCATGGGAGGGTACCCGTCCGCATCCTAAACATTGGGGAGAGAGAAGTCCATTTGCCCCGGTATGCCACTCTAGCCAAACAGTTCACTGTCAACCAGAATTCTATAAAGACAGTGGAACCCTTGCCTCCATCCCAACAGGCAGAGGATAACGACTCCAAGGAACAAATGGAGGACTGGTGCCAGAAGCTGCATGTGGGCACTGACTCCACCTCTCCACACTGAAAACAAGGAGTGTACCGGGTGGTACAGGAATACAAAAGAGTCTTCCGTAAACATCCACTTGACTTCGGGCAGGTAAAAGGGGTTCAACACCATATCCCCACGGGAGACCATCCACCCATTAAAGAAAGGTACCGGCCTGTACCCCCTGCACACTACCAAAATGCCAAAGGGATGTTGCGAGAAATGAAGGAGGCTGGGGTAATAAGAGACAGTTGTAGCCCCTGGGCAGCTCCATTAGTTCTTGTAAAGAAAAAGGATGGCGCTATGAGAATGTGTGTAGACTACAGGAAAATCAACCGCATAACACACAAAGATGCATACCCGTTACCCAGAATAGAGGAATCACTAGCTGCATTAAAGTCTGCTAACTATTTCTCCACTTTGGCTCTTACTAGTGGGTATTGGCAGGTTCCTGTAGCAGAGGTGGATAAGGAAAAGACCGCATTCACCTCCCTGATGGGCCTCAGCGAGTTCAACTGCATGCCATTCTGGCTCTGCAACGCCCCAGGAACCTTCCAGCGGTTGATGGAGTGCTATCTGGGACATAAGAATTTCGAGACAGTCCTGCTGTACCTGGATGACGTCATTGTATACTCCCAGACGTATGAGAACCATCTGAAGCACCTGGCGGAAGTGTTTGACTCACTGGCTGGCTTTGGTCTAAAGGTGAAGCCCTCAAAATGTCATCTGCTGAAACCCAAGGTACAGTACCTGAGGCACGGGGTGAGCGCTGACAGTGTAGCTCCAGATCCCGATAAAATCACAGTAATCAAGGACTGGCCAAGACCCTCCACCGTAAAGGAAGTGCGGCAGTTCCTCGGGTTGGTAGGCTACTACCGAAGATTTATTCCAGGCCTCACCAAGATGGCAGCACCCATGCTGGACCTCCTGATAGGCCAGTCCAGGAAGGCCAAAAACCAGAAGCCGCCATTCAAATGGGACAAGCTGGAAGATGAGTCCTTCCACCAGCTGAAAATGGCCCTCACGGGGGACGAGATCCTGGCTTACCCTGATTATGGCCAGCCCTTCATCCTCCACACGGACGCGAGCAACGTGGGACTGGGAGCGGTGCTGTCCCAGATCCAGCAGGGCAGAGAACGGGTAATCACTTATGCCAGCAGGAAGCTCCGGCCCTCAGAAAGGAACCCTGAAAATTACAGCTCCTTCAAGCTAGAGTTCCTCGCAGTGGTATGGGCAGTGACAAAGCGCTTTAAACATTACCTCGCCTCTTCCAAGTTCACCGTATTCACAGACAAAAACCCGCTGACACACCTGGACACTGCGAAACTTGGTGCCCTGGAGCAGAGATGGATGGCCCGACTCTCCAATTATGAGTTCACCATCAAGTACCGGGCTGGGCGCAAAAATGCCAATGCAGATGCACTGTCCAGGATGCCTAACTTGCCAGATGGGGGAGAAGACCCAGAAGAACTGGAAGAGATAGAAATCCCCGCTTTCCACCGTCATGGGATAACTCAGTGCTCCCACTGTGTGAAAGACAGGTACTCTTCCACCAAAGAGGCCACGTTCAATCCCTTGCCCCACCACGGCTGGGCAGAAACACAAGACAGTGACCCGGCCGTCCACCTAGTCAAAGAGTTGCTGACACGAGCCGACTCATACCCTGACCCAGATGCTCCAGAGGAGACCAAACAGCTGTGGAAAGAGAAGAGTAAGCTGTTCATCTATGAAGGGAAGCTGTGTCGAAGAACTGTCAACTCCCAGACGCATGAGCTGGTCTGGCAGGTGTAGTCCAGAGGCGGGACGCGTCTATGGTCTTGGAAGTGTACCACGATGGAGCAGGACACTTCGGATGGAAAAAGCTGGAAGTCCTGCTGCGTGAACGGTTCTATTGGGTCGGCATGAGAGGAGCAATCGAGAGGTGGTGTCGAGACTGCGGACCGTGCAACCTGAGAAGGAAAGACCGTGACAGCCAGAGGGCTCCCCTGCAGCCCTTCATCACCAAGCAGCCGCTCGAACTGGTAGCCCTAGACCATGTGAAGCTGTCCCCAAGCAGGTCAGGCTATGTCTACGCTCTCACCATCGTAGACCCCTACTCCCGGTTTCTGGCAGTAGTGCCAGTCAAGGACCAAACAGCTCAGACAGCAGCCAGAGCTTTCCAACAGCACTTCTGCCGCCCGCATGGTTACCCAGAACGTGTGCTAACTGACCAAGGTCCGGCCTTCGAAGCGGAGGTATTCCAGGAGTTCTGCAACCTGTACGGCTGCAAGAAGATCAGGACAACGCCTTATCACCCCCAGACCAACAGGATGTGTGAAAAGATGAACCAGGTGGTGATAGACCTACTGAAGACATTGCCCCTGGAGGAACGCAGTCTGTGGCCAGAAAAGTTGCTAGATCTAGTGGACCTCTACAATCATATCCCAGTGAATTCCACCAACTGCACACCAGCTTACCTGATGAGAGCGAGACCTGGTAAGCTGCCCATCGATCTGGATATGGGAGTTCTGACACCAGAGGACGCCTCACCAGACGCAGATTGGGACACTGAGCGGCAACAGCAATACCGCAAGGTACAGGAAAGTGTTGAAAGAAGTCTGTTCCAAGCAAGAGAAAGGCAAGAGAGGACTTACAATCAACATGCACCTGCTGCCCCCTTGTCACCTGGAGAGCAAGTCCTAAAGAGGAAGAGGCGACTCCACAAGTTGGATGACCAGTGGGAAAAAGAGCCGTACACCATTCTACCATCAAGTCATGATAATACCAAGGTGTGCCTCATAAGTAAGGACGGAGGTGAGACAACACCAACAGTTTCCAGAGACCACCTGAAGAAATGTCCCGAGCAGCTACAGCATGCTGAAGAAGGCCAAGATATCCCTCAACCCGCAGAGGAAGTGTAAGAAATGGTCAGTACGGGACTGGAAAATTTCCCCGGTCATGGACACAAGTGAATAATGCCATTGTTGTGCCTGTCCTTACATTTCTCCAACCAGCACCTCAAGCACCTACAGAAGTCTCAGTAGAGTTGGAAGAACCATTGGCCCCGGAAACAGAAGATTCCTCATCAGCAGACCAGGAGAATCTACCCTCTGCTAGTAGCGAGCCTGTCGTACCCACGGTAAGCCAAAGGATCCGTAGGAAGCTGCCCAACCTACCAGTGACACCTCAAAATACCAGTAGTGCAGGTCACACAGTGCCCACCACACCAGGGGTAGGGAAAGGGGACCAGAGTGGAACACAGACAGACAGTGTGTTACGCAGGTCCACCAGAATCACCAGAGGTCAAATTCCTGCTGGTTGGAAAATTTAAATGTAACTATAACTGTAATGTTGAATTGTTATGTGTGTGTATTGAATATGTTTTTCCAGTTACCCTACAGGGTCCAAAAAGACTTTCAAGTTATGGACAATGAATAACCAAAAACTCTGCCTGTAGATAGTTGCACCTGTAAAGTGCCCCTTTGGTGCCAGACTACAGAACAAAAACCCGTGGAGGTGGCTGAAGATGTGGTCCAACTCCGGATCATCAATGCCCTGAAGCCACCCTAGGGCCTACGTTGAGGGTTTGGGACAGGTCCCTCTGATTGCACCTTGTTTCAGTGAAATGGACACCTGGTTGCGGATGATACCGTGACCTTTAAAGACTCTAATGGTTGTAAATATGTTAATGTATTGTTAATTGTTGTATTTTTGCAAAATATGTTCAGTCCCGGAGTACTGAAATTTACTAGGGTGGAATGTGGCACCCCAGAGGGTCTGGTTGCCACAGTGGTAGTAATACCATGTCTGGGAGCAAAACAGGAGTTTCCTGGTCAGGGAACACACTACAAGCAACACCTCCTGCTCCAGACCAGAAAAGGGGAGGATCCTGCCCTATATAACTGGATCTGGAGGCTGGGTTAGTCAGTCTAGTGAGAGTCTAGTTCAGTGTCAGGAGTCAGTTAGGACTAAGGAGCAAGGAGCTGAGGACTGGAGCTGTGCAGAGCTTGTCCTGGCCAGTGGATACAGAAGACCTGACACCGGAGTCCGAGGCTGTCAGGATTGTATATCCAGCAGCAGAAACCGCAAGGCAGGAGATTGCAGGTCTCCTGGCTGACAGAAGCCCGGAGGCTCAGCCACACGAAAGGACCAGTACCACCACAGAGGAGCGAGGAATACACGGGATCCGAGTCGCCAGCCATACGGGTGAGCAGCACGTTACACTCAGGGACGTGGGCTACAACACGACTATAAGCGGGATAGCCAAAAGAGTACAGTCGGAACGGCAGGCCTACAACTCCACCTGGCCAGGGGATTCTAGGATTGCTCCCAGACTGACCAGGCCCTCATCCCTAGCAAGTACTCCCGTTGGGGCCTATATAATTACCACCAGTAAAGACCCTAGGACTGCACTGCAAAGACTCCGTGTTATTATTATGGATCCAGGCACTATCACCACCATCATCCATACACGCTGCCCTGAAGCTACACTCTTCCTGTGAGGAGTTACACTACCTTGCTGCACATACCACCAGCTTCAGCGGACTGCCCTGCAGCGGCGGTTACCAATAACCGCAATCCACAGGTGGCATAGTCGGACTATCAATAACTGAGAAAGAGACTGACAGGACTGCGGTTAGGTTGAACACATTAATATATTTTTTATATGGATTTGGTTTTATTTATATCCATTATTTTTATCTTACTCTCTGTGACCTTTTCGCTTTTTGTTTTCACTCCTTCTTGTTTTTGACACATATATTATTTCCTTGTCACTTACATTTTGTGGTCACTTTCTTGTACGTATTGATGTGCATTTATTTATTCATAATAGTGGTCAGGGCCCTCACATGATTTTCTCACACACATACTTACCTTTTATGCACATTTATGTATATGTATGTATTATGTATTTTTATCCTATACAATTGTATTATGGGTGTCCTAGTGCCCTTCCATATAATCACATACGCACCATCTCCTACTCTATATACACTTGTGCCATTTTTAATGGCTATCTCATATTTACTCACACACCCTGCAATCACTTTCAGAGTTTCTTTCCCCTGTACTGACCATCATTCTTTTGCTATGGCTATGTACACTACTTCTTCAATAAAATATTGGTTTCGGTTCTCTCTCATGATTCCTTCACTTCTGGGTTTATTATGACTATTGGTATACTTGAGTAATCTATTTGTACACAATTTTGAGGATTGATTCTCTGTTACTATTCACATATACTTAAGAGTGGGTATTCATTCTTATTCTACCTATCTTATTATTATTAATTTTTATGTTCTATTCTTATTTATTTTATTCTCTCTATTTTCACTCTGTTCACTTCTTCTCTGTGACATATATACTTGTTACTCTGTCACTCCTTTCTTTGTCTTATATATTTTTTATTTTTTGTCCTTTTTACACTCCCTTACCTAGTATTCCTTACTGACATATTCTATTTGCACGCTGGCTCTCTCATCCCATTACTTCCTCTTTTTATTTTTCAGTGTTTGCACACGCCGCTGCTGTCTTTATCTGCTCCTTTGTTTTATTCCTACGTGTGTGGAGTGCGCTTCCGGTTTGCGGACGGGGCTGGTTGCCTAGCTACGTGCTCCTTGACGTCACCTCTCTCCTCCATCCGTGCTGACGCGTCGGGCGGTGGGTGGAGACAGGTGACGTGGAGCGCCGATGCTTCCGGCTTCTTCCCTGCTCTGACTTCCGGTAGCGCCGCCAGTACCAGACGCGCACACTCGTGTAGCGCTATATAAGAGGACACATGAGACCTCTATGTACCTCCTTCCCCCCGAAGAAGCGAAACGCGAAACGCGCGTTGGGGTTGTCTGGTCCCATCAGTGACACAGGTTGTATTGCTTCATTCCCTTATATTGTGTCTTTTTGACTTGCCCTCTATCCTTCTATGACTCCTTATTGACTGACAGCTTTATTTGGCAACTGTGCCAGGGACACTGTCCTTTTACTCCACTATATTGAGGGCTTTGTTGATTCTCATTGAAGCTTTACTTCTTGGACCTTATATATTCTCTATCTAGGTAATTTACACTTGATAAGCATCAGTGATTCTTTCATGTATGCTCGTTTGTCAGCTTTAGAAAGTGGTGTTCATTTTTCATCCGGTCCTATTTGCAGATATTTAGTCTAATTTACTGACACGTCTATATGTACTATGCACTAGTCACTTTATGTATCGTGCTGCCTTATTATAGCTTACATGACTGGAGCTGCTATAATGTCTACATGATTATATATACTTTTTGTCACTGTGGGTATCTTCTATTTTCACTTCTCCTCCATGTACTTTTAATTTGATGTCTTTTAAACTTTTTTGAATAAAATTTGTATTTTATTGCATTTATACTTCTCTGTTTTGTTTGGATTACAATAACTGAGACACAAAGATTACCCTGGTTTGACCACCCTGGGTCACGGACCGGGTCGCTGCCACAGTGACTACAACTCCCAGCATCTACAGGCCCGGCTCCGGGTCTCCCCACGGCCCAGGGGGCGTGTCATTTATGTCACTTAATTGTGTGCCAGGCAATGGAGCTGCTGAGGCTAAGCAGACATGCTGCACAGACCGGAGCAGTGGGGGAACGGGGAGAGGTGAGTATTGTATTTATTTTTTTACATCATTGAGAACATGGTGGTCACAAGGCTGGAGGGCTATGGGGGGTGCATTATAGTATATGTACTCTATGGGGCAGCATTTTACTCTATGGGGGCTGCATTGTACTGTATTGAGGACTATGGGGAGTGCATTGTACTATATGAGGGCTGCATTATACAGTATTGAGAACTATGGAGAGTACATTATACTGTATGGAGGATTATGGGGCACATTATACTATATGGAGCACTATGGGGCATATTGTAGTTAAGGAGCACAATGCTGCCTATTCATCGAGTGATTGGATTGTTTATGCCAAAACAAAGCTCATTGTTCTCAGCAGCACATCGTTTGGTGTAATCTGCAGATATACTGCTAATAAAATGATACTGTAAGGGGACAGATTGATTTACTAGTGACTGTTCTGTCCCCATCATTCTTCCTCAGCCGGTGTAAAGAACCCAGGAAACAAGCGTCGAATGACTTCAATATTGTCGATCGCGCTCGTTTAATGGCCTGAACTCAGCGCATGTAAATGACGCGCCCCCTGGGCCTGTGTTGTGCAGGGGATACCCGGAGCCGGATCGCTGGGGGTTGTAGTCTCCGTGTGGCGGTGACCCGGTCCGTGCCCAGGGTGGTCAAACCAGTGGCGGTCTTAAGTAATAACAATGTCCGACTACGCCACCCATGGATTGCGGTCAGTGGGGACCGCCGCTGCGCTGCCGACCGCTGAGGCTGATATTGTTTGCGCAGCCGAGAATGGGATAACTCCCCACGGGAGAAGTATTGCCTCAGGGCAGCTAATGTGGATGATGGGAGTGATGGTGTGAGCGTCCCAGTAGTAATGGTGCTGGTGCGGCAAGGAATCACAGAGACTTGTAATTGCAGTTTCCAAAGCTTTACTCACGGTTGTTATTCTGGTCACTTGTGCACATGAGGGACCGCCCGAGCCGTGCTGCGTTCACCAGGCAAGGGACTCGACCAACTCCCAGGCAATTCCAGAGCGTGGCACAGGGCTCCCTTCCTTTCCTTTCTCTGGCCGTCCCCACCAGTGACCCACCTTTGTCCAGCTCCCTCGGGCCTTCTCTGGGCACGCTGATCTCTGCGTCCCTGACCCTATATGGTATGCCTTCCTGGTGGATGTAGTGAGGGGTCGCACCAAGATGTGGTAACAACCTCCGGTCTTTGGCTGAGGAATCTGTTGCCTCCACCAATTTGGGTTCCGGTACCCTGTTCTGCCAACCCTTCACCCTGTATCTCCTGGGCATGTGGGGTTCCTTCTGTCCTTGTGTCTCTGGGCCTTTCTCTGTGTTCCTTGCTTCCTTTCTCCTCTGTTCCAGTTCCTTTCTTACTTTCCTTTCCGTTCCTTCTCCTCTCTCTTTCTGCTGTTTCTGGCCTCCACTCCAGGCCTGCCTCTGGAGCTGGGCCCAGACTGAGCCACAGCTCCCTGTCAGCCCTCTCTGGCTGAGCTCCTCTCCTTTTCTCCTCCTGACTGAACTGGCCTTGTCCTAAGATGGTGCCCACCTTATATACCTCCCTCTAACACCCGAGCCCAGGTGACTAGCAACCAATGGGCTCCTACCTATGCCCAGAGACCCACCCCTTTCTGCTCCTACACCACTGGGTGTACTTTCCCCTCCCCACTCCAGCCAGGAACAGATGCTGTCTTGCCTGCACTTCTATCTTGTGGGAGCACCGTTGAGCTGTCCCTCGGAAATGGGGTGTGTGTGGTGCATGCAGCCTACCGAGTCCTGGTCCACACTCCATCCTTACCCGGGAGTGGAATACCACACCTCTGGTTTGAGGTGCAATACCCCTGTAGCAGCCGAGCCCTCGGGGTGCTACATAAATACAACCAAAATATTTCTGTGTGATGGTGCAATATGTGAGCATTTGGGGCCCCACTATCTCTAAAACAGGCCCTGAGTACAACCAAAGCTAGTCCATACATAGCCCATTCAAAAAGTGTGAAAATATATGTATATGTGGCACCCCAGGGGGTCTGGTTGCCACAGTGGTAGAAATACCATATCTGAGAGCGAGCATGGGTTTTCCTGGTCAGGAGCACATTTGCATGCAACGTTTCCTGCCCCAGTCCAGGGAGGGGAGGAACCTGCCATTTATAAACTGGATCTGGGGCGGGGTTAGTTAGTTAGTTCCAGAGAGAGGGACAGAGCAGCAAGGAGCCCTGTAGGAGACAGGAGCTGAGAGCCAGGGACTGGAGCAGCAGAGCTCGTCCTGGCAGAAGACGCAGAGAACCGGACACCGGAGTCCGAGGCTGTGAGGATATTCACATCCAGCAGCAGAAACCACCTGGCAGGGGATTTCATGTCCTCTGGCCGTAGAAAGCCCGGAGGCTCAGTCACACGCAAGGGACCGGCACCGCCATCGAGGAGCGGAAGGAACCAAAGGCCCCAAGTCACCAGCCATACGGGTGAGCACCACACGGTACACTCAGGGACATGGGCTACTACACGACTAGAGCAAGGTAGCCAGGAAGAGTGCAGTCAGACGGGAAGGCCTACACCTCCACCTGGCCAGGGGGATTCTTGTTCGCTCACAGACTGACCCGGCCTCTAATGCTAGCCAGTACTCCCAGCAGGGTCTCCTTCATCACCAACAGTAAAGACCCTGAACTACACTGCACGGACTTTGAGTCATTTCTGCTGCGCCTATGCACCACAACCCTCACCATCTACACACGCTGCCCTGAGGCTATACTCCTCCCGTGGGGAGTTATACTACCCCCTGCTGCGCACACAACATCAGCCTCAGCGGTCTGCCCCGCAGCGGCGGTTCTCAGTGACCGCAATCCACGGGTGGCGTAGTCGGACATTTCAACATTAAAAACCAAGTAAACAGATCCGCCACTGGTTTGACCACCCTGAGCCACGGGACCGGGTCGCCGCCACGGAGACTACAACCCCTGACATCACACAGAGACCCGGCTCCGGGTATTCCCACACACACGGCCCAGGGGGCGCATCAACTTTGGCGTAGTCGGCAGGATCTCGTGCCCGCAACCACCGGGTACTGCGTGCCTGAAGAAAGACTGTGATACTTACCGTGGTGAAGTTTCGCGCCATCCGCAGACGTTTTCCCGCCATCCGCAGCCATTTTCCCGCTATTGGGCGCCATTTTTGGGACGCCGCGCGGGAAAAAGAGGGGCGTGGACGCCAAAAGCACGCAAGAGCTGAAGTCCCGCCTTACGTACTGACACTGCGCAAGGTCCTGGAAGGAGCCCAGCGGACGCCGACGTCACCAGCGCGCGACGCAAGGTCCTCGACCCCGACGATCGCCTGCGGAGCCGCGGCCTACGAGAAGAAGCAATGGAAGGTAGGCCACGGTTAACTAGGGGGGAGGAAGACACCAGGAATGGAGGAAGCTCCCACCGCCAGCGCGGCTGCTGCCGCAGTGATGCCGTTCACGATGCCGTATATCCCTGGAGCGGCATGGTTACCTCAGTACTCAGGGGAGTCGCATACCCTGAGCAACTTTAAAGAAAGACTGTATAGCCTATTCAAAGTATACCCCCTGTCCGAGGAACATAAAGTGAGCATCCTGATAGGTCAGTTAATTGGAGCAGCCCAAAGAGAAGTGAAGTCCTGGTCAGCCAGGGAAAAGGGGACTGTAAAGGAAATACTGGCACTTTTGATACCCGCACCTCAGCAGAGATCAAGCTAAAATTTTATGGATGCAAACAGCGGACACAAGACAGTATACGGTACTATGCTTTGAATTTGCAGGAGGCCCTGAGAGCCATTAAGTAGGCAGACCCTGACAGCGTGCGGAATGAGGATAAGCTGTTGACTGAACAGTTCATTGAGGGTCTACTGTCCAGCGCCCACCGAACCCAGTTGCGTGTAATGTCCTTGCAGAACCTTGATTTGGACTTTGCGCAGTTTAAAGCCAGGGCCATCCGGGTGCTCCGAGAACCGGCACCAGGTGGCGCTGTAACCCACAGGCGCCCTGCTATCACCTATCACCAGGAGGCGGCACCCTTGCCTGCAGAGCCTGTGGGAGCTGATGCACAGGCTTTGGACAAAGCCCCGGCTGTAGACCTGCACCATCAGGTCCAAGATCTGACCAAAAGCGTTGCCGCGCTAACAAGAACTGTGCAGTCTTTACAGGTGTCTTCCCCAGGAAAGATCCAGCTGGCTTACAGTCCGGAGGACGTCCCTTGGAGCCAACGGAGGAGGATCCCATCGTTCAGAGGAAGGCCCAGCGACCGCTATGACCAGGACTGACAACCCATCTGCCGCCGCTGCAACCAACCAGGACATATGGCAAGGTACTGTCATTTAAATGGGCCCGACCTGGGGCAGAGGACCGACCCCCAGGCATAAGATCATCAGGCCCATCGAGCTGGCATGATAAGTACGTAGGGGGACGACCGGTCTTGCCTGTGGTGCTGGATGGCATTCCTATGAGTGCACTACTGAACACCGGGTCACAGGTAACCACCATCCCCTATGTGCTCTTTAAGCGGTACTGGAATGACTCAGATATTACCCGCTACCCAGATGACGATTTGAGCATCATCGCAAGCCATGGTCAGCCTGTGCCGCAGGTGGGATTCAAGGAGGTGACCATAAAGATTGGTAAAGTTGAACTGCCAGCGCAAGGACTGATTATTGTGGACATTGACCGTCGTGAAAGCCACCCTAAGATAACCTTGGGTACTAATGTTATTGAAAATTGTCTTGCAGAGATAATTGTCATATTACAGCAGGTTGTGGTGAACGCCAGCTCCAGCCAGTAGCATGTCCCACAAAAAGAGATCAGAGCCCTGATGAAAAGGCAGCAGGTAGAACTGTCTGGTGGTGAGATTGGTAGAGTAAGGATGAGTGACCCGTTCCCTATCGCCATGCCCCCAAAGAGTGAGATGATGATCTGGTGCCGGACTGCAATCGGGTTAAGAGGAAGGGACTACCAAGCCATGGTAGAACCCGTCTACTCAGACAGTAGGCCCACCATTTTGACGGCACAGGGGGTGGTCGATGTACGCCATGGGAGGGTACCCGTCCGCATCCTAAACATTGGGGAAAGAGAAGTATACTTGCCCCGGTATGCCACTCTAGCCAAATTGTTCACCGTTAACCAAAACTCCATAAAGGCCGTGGAACCCTTGCCTCCATCTCAACTAGAGGAGGGTAACGGCTCCAAGAAACGAATGGAGGACTGGTGTCAGAAGCTGCATGTGGGCACCGACTCCACTCCCTCACACCAAAAACAGGGAGTCTACCGGGTGGTGCAGGAGTACGAAAGAGTCTTTAGCAAACACCCGCTAGACTTTGGGCAAGTAAAGGGGGTAGAACACCACATCCCCACAGGAGACCATCCACCCATAAAGGAAAGATACCGACCTGTACCCCCTGCACACTATCAGAATACCAAGGGGATGTTGCGAGACATGAAGGAGGCTGGGGTAATCAGGGACAGCTGTAGCCCCTGTGCAGCTCCACTAGTTCTTGTGAAAAAGAAAGATGGCACCATGAGAATGTGTATAGATTACAGAAAGGTCAACCGTATCACACACAAAGATGCGTACCCGTTACCTAGGATAGAGGAATCTTTAGCTGCATTAAAGTCTGCTAACTTCTTCTCCACTTTGGATCTTACTAGCGGGTACTGGCAGGTTCCTGTAGCAGAGGCAGACAAGGAGAAGACCGCGTTCACCACCCCGATGGTTCTCAGCGAATTCAACTGTATGCCATTCGGGCTCTGCAACGCACCAGGAACCTTCCAGCGGTTGATGGAGTGCTGCCTGGGGCACAGGAATTTCGAGACGGTCCTGCTATACCTGGACGATGTCATCGTGTATTCCAAAACATATGAGGACCATCTGAAACACCTGGCAGAGGTGTTTGACGCCCTGGCAGGCTATGGCCTAAAGGTGAAACCCTCCAAGTGTCATCTACTGAAACCAAAAGTACAGTACCTGGGACACATGGTGAGTGCTGACGGAGTAGCTCCAGACCCTGATAAAATTACAGTGATTAAGGACTGGCCAAGACCCTCCAGCATAAAGGAAGTGCGGCAGTTCCTCGGGTTGGTAGGCTACTACCGAAGATTCATCCCCGGGTTCACCAAAATGGCAGCCCCTATGCAAAACCTCCTGTTGGGTCAGTCAAAGACCAAGAATCAGAAGCCACCCTTCAAATGGGACAAGCTGGAGGATGAGTCTTTCCGCCAGCTGAAGATGGCCCTCACGGGGGATGAGGTCCTGGCTTACCCTGATTACGGCCAGCCTTTCATCCACCACACGGACGCGAGCAACATCGGACTAGGGGCGGTGCTGTCCCAGATCCAACAGGGCAGAGAACGGTTAATTGCTTATGACGCGCCCCCTGGGCCTGTGCTGAGCAGGGGATACCCGGAGCCGGATCGCTGGTGGGATGCTGGGGGTTGTAGTCTCCGTGTGGCGGCGACCCGGTCCGTGCCCAGGGCGGTCAAACCAGTGGCAGTCTTTGTGTTATAATAAGTGTCTGACTACGCCACCCGTGGATTGCGGTCAGTGGGGACCGCCGCTGCGCTGCAGACCGCTGAGGCTGATGTAATTTGCGCAGCCGAGTATGGAATAACTCCCCACGGGAGAAGTATTGCCTCAGGGCAGCTAATGTGAATGGTGTGAGCGTCCCAGTACTAATGGTGCTGGTGCGGCGAGGAACCACAGAGACGTGCAGTTGCAGTTTTCAATGCTTTACTCACAGTTCTTTATCAGGTCACTTGTGCGCAGTTAGGACCGCCCGAGTCATGCTGCGTCCACCAGGTGAGGGACTCGGTCAACTCCCAGGCAATTCCAGAGTGTGGTTCAGAGCTCCCTTCTCTACCTTTCTCTGGCCGTCCCCACCAGTGACCCACCTTTGTCCAGCTTCCTCGGGCCTTCTGTTGGCGAAACCTCTCTCCGGTTTCCCTGACCCTATGTGGTATGCTTTCCTGGTGGATGTAGTGAGGGGTCGCACCAAGATGTGGTCACAACCTCCGGTTTTGGCTGAGGATTAGTCGCCTCCACCAATTTGGGTTCCGGTACCCTGCTCTGCCAACCCTTCACCCTGTATCTCCTGGGCATATGGGGTTCCTTCTGTCCTCGTGTCTCTGGGCCTTTCTCTGTGTTCCTTGCTTCCTTTCTCCTCTGTTCCAGTTCCTTTCTTACTTTCCTTTCCGTTCCTTCTCCTCTCTCTTTCTGCTGTTTCTGGCCTCCACTCCAGGCCTGCCTCTGGAGCTGGGCCCAGACTGAGCCACAGCTCCCTGTCAGCCCTCTCTGGCTGAACTCCTGTCTTCTTCTCCTCCTCCCTGAACTGAACACTGTCCTAAGATGGTGCCCACCTTATATACCTCCTTCTGACACCCGAGCCCAGGTGACTAGCAACCAATGGGCTCCTACCTATGCCCAGAAACCCACCCCTATCTGCTCCTACACCACTGGGTGTCCTTTCCGCTCCCCACTCCAGCCAGGGACAGATGCTGTCGTGCCTGCACTTCTGTCTCGTGGGAGCACCGTTGAGCTGTCCCTCGGAAATGGGGTGTGTGTGGTGCATGCAGCCTACCGAGCCCTGGTCCACATTCCATCCTTACCCGGGAGTGGAATATCACACCTCTGGTTTGAGGTGCAATATCCCTGTAGCAGCCGAGCCCTCGGGGTGCTACACTTATGCCAGCAGGAAGCTCCGGGCTACAGAGAGAAACCCCGAAAATTATAGCTCCTTCAAGCTAGAGTTCCTGGCAGTGGTGTGGGCAGTTACAGAACGCTTTAAACATTACCTTGCCTCTTCCAAGTTCACCGTGTACACGGACAACAACCCGTTGACACACCTGGACACTGCGAAACTTGGTGCCCTGGAGCAGAGATGGATGGCCCGCCTATCCAACTATGAATTTACAATCAAATACCAAGCGGGACGCACAAATGCCAACGCAGACGCCCTGTCCAGGATGCCGAACTTGCCGGACGGAGGGGAAGATCCAGAAGAACTGGAAGAGATTGAACTCCCTGCGTTCCACCGTCATGAGATTACCCAGTGTTCCCACTGTGTAAGGGACAAGCACTCTGCCACGTTCAATCCCTTACCCCACTACAGCTGGGCGGAGACACAAGACAGTGACCCAGCCGTCCGCCTGGTAAAAGAGATGCTGACACAGGCTGATGCCCGCCTTGACCCAGACGCTCCGGAAGAGACCAAACAGCTGTGGAAGGAGAAGAGTAAACTGCTTCTCTACAAGGGGAAGCTGTGCCGGAGAATTGTTAACTCCCGGACACATGAGCTGACCTGGCAGGTAGTGGTCCCGAGACGAGACGCGGCTATGGTCCTGGAGGCATTCCACGACGGAGCAGGACACTTTGGATGGAAGAAGTTGGAGTTCCTGTTGCATGAACGGTTCTTCTGGGTAGGCATGAGAGGGGCCATTGAGAGATGGTGCAGAGACTGCGGCCCGTGCAACCTGAGAAGAAAGGACCGTGCCAGCCAGAAGACTCCCCTGCAGCCCATCATCACCAAGGAGCCACTAGAACTGGTAGCCCTGGACCATGTGAAGCTGGCTCCAAGTAGGTCCGGGTACGTCTATGCTCTCACCATCAACTACTCCCAGTTCCTGGTGGTTGTCCCTGTCAAGGACTTAACAGCTCAGACAGCAGCTAGAGCCTTCCAGCAGCACTTCTGCCATCCACACGGGTATCCAGAGCAAGTGTTGACTGACCAAGGTCCAGCCTTCGAAGCGGAGGTCTTCCAGGAGTTCTGCAACCTCTATGGCTGCAAGAAGATAAGGACAACGCCCTATCACCCCCAAACCAACGAATTGTGTGAGAAGATGAACCAGGTGGTGATAGACTTGCTGAAAACGTTGCCCCTGGAAGAACGCAGTCTGTGTCCTGAAAAACTGCCTGATCTGGTGGACTTGTATAACCACATCCCAGTAAATTCCACCAACTGCACCCTGGCTTACCTAATGAGAGCAAGACCTGGTAAGCTGCTAATTTACCTGGATATGGGAGTCCTGACACCCGAGGATACCTCGCCAGAGGCAGACTGGGATACAGAACGGCAGCAGCAGTACCGGAAAGTGCAGGAGAGTGTTGAGAGAAGTTTGTCTCAAGCAAGAGAAAGGCAAGAGAGGACTTACAACCAGCATGCTCCCGCTGTTCCCCTGGCACCTGGAGAGCAGGTCTTGAAGAGGAAGAGGCGGCTCCATAAGTTGGATGACCAGTGTGAGAAAGACCCGTACACAGTACTGCCCTCAAGTCATGAAAACCCGAAAGTATGCGTTATCAGTAAGGATGGAGGAGAGACCACAGCCACTGTCTCTAGAGACCACCTGAAGAAGTGTCCCGAGCAGCTGCAAAGCACTGATGAAGACCAAGATAGCCCTCAACCCGCAGAGGAAAGGGAAGAAATGGTCAGTACAGTACTCGGAGAATTTCCCCGGTCCTGGACACAAATTAACAATGCTATTGTGGTACCCGTCCTTACCTTTCTCCAGCCAGCCCCTCAAGGGCCTACAGAAGAGCAAGTAGTATTGGAAGAGCAACCGGCCCCGGAGGCAGAGGATTCCATACCAGCAGCCCAGGAGAATCAACCCTCTGCTAGTAGTGAGCCTGCCGTGCCCGTGGTAAGCCAAAGAGTACGCAGAAAGCTGCCCAACCGACCCGTAACATCTCCAAACACCTGTAGTGCAGACACTAGCGAGCCCACTACACAAGGGGTGGAAACAGGGGACCCAGAAAGAACACCATCAGATAGTGTGTTACTTAGGTCAACAAGGAGCACTAGAGGTCAGAAGCCCGCTCGCTGGAGAATCTAGGAGAAATGATATATACCTGTATATTGCAAATGTTGTAATGTTTTATGTTTGTTACCTCAATACTGATTATGTTTCTCAAGTTACCCGACAGGGTCTATGGACGGACAGGTTATGGACAATGAATAACCGGAACTGTACCTTGTAAATAGTTGCACCTGTTAAGTGCCCCTTTTGGGCCAGACCACAGAACAAAAACCCGTGGAGGTGGCTGAAGACGTGGTCCAACGCCGGATCATCGATGCCCTGTAGCCACCCCAGGGCCTACGTGGAGGGTTTGGGACGGGTCCCTCAAAATGCATCTTGGGTGACATGGACACCTGGTTACGGAAGCGCCGTGACCTATCAAGATTGAACTCCTTGTACATATATTGTTGTGTTATTGTTTATACCCTGTTATGTGTGTTTTCAAAAAATAAAAGTGTTTAGTCCCGGAGTACTAAAGTTTACTAGGGGGGAATGTGGCACCCCAGGGTGTCTGGTTGCCACAGTGGTAGAAATACCATGTCTGAGAGCGAGCATGGGTTTTCCTGGTCAGGAGCACATTTGCATGCAACGCCTCCGGCCCCAGTCCAGGGAGGGGAGGAACCTACCCTTTGTAAACTGGATCTGGGGCGAGGTTAGCTAGTTAGTTCCAGAGAGAGGGATAGAGCAGCAAGCAGCCCTGTAGGAGACAGGAGCTGAGAGCCAGGGACTGGAGCAGCAGAGCTCGTCCTGGCAGAAGACGCAGAGAACCGGACACCGGAGTCCGAGGCTGTGAGGATATTCACATCCAGCAGCAGAAACCACCTGGCAGGGGATTTCAGGTCCTCTGGCCGTAGAAAGCCCAGAGGCTCAGTCACACGCAAGGGACCGGCACCGCCATCGAGGAGCGGAAGGAACCAAAGGCCCCAAGTCACCAGCCATACGGGTGAGCACCACACGGTACACTCAGGGACGTGGGCTACTACACGACTACAGCAAGGTAGCCAGGAAGAGTGCAGTTAGACGGGAAGGCCTACACCTCCACCTGGCCAGGGGGATTCTTGTTCGCTCACAGACTGACCAGGCCTCTAATGTTAGCCAGTACTCCCAGCAGGGTCTCCTTCATCACCAACAGTAAAGACCCTGAACTGCACTGCATGGACTTTGAGTCATTTCTGCTGCGCCTATGCACCACAACCCTCACCATCTACACATGCTGCCCTGAGGCTATACTCCTCCCGTGGGGAGTTATACTACCCCCTGCTGCGCACACAACATCAGCCTCAGCGGTGTGCCCTGCAGCGGCGGTTCTCAGTGATCGCAATCCACGGGTGGCGTAGTCGGACATTTCAACATTAAAAACAGAACCGCCACTGGTTTGACCACCCTGAGCCACGGGACCGGGTTGCCGCCACGGAGACTACAACCCCTGACATCACACAGAGACCGGGTATTCCCACACACACGGCCCAGGGGGCGCGTCATATATAAAGGCATATACGACTAGTAATGCTAACTGTAGAATACCATGCTACAAACATAACAAATGCTAATAAATGTACAGAAAAAGTAATGGATGATACATCAAGCTCATGTGTAGAAATGAAGCCTACCTAGTGATGTCCGGAGCCTCTCCATAGACTTCAATAGGCAGCTTCTATTGTATTCCTCACTGAGTTATCAGTCTGTCTTGTCTTAAGCTTGATGGATTTTACCTATTCTTCAGAGGACGCTACATTCACAAATCCTTGTCTATTTCTATATCCTTGTAAAACAGAACCTTTTTCTCCCATGTGTCTCCGCATTGTCTCCATTTTATATCCATGTTGTATAGATATATTTTTTCCTCATACATTTGTAAAAACTGAAGCAGGTAGACAGTCCGAACTTTTATTTATCCATTGACTATTAATGGATCTATTAAAAATGGATGAAACACTGATGGAGCACTAAAGGAAAAGAAAAGTCTTCAGTGCTTCATCCGTTGTACATGGATTTCCTTAGACTTTAATGGCTGAGTCTGATCTGCAAAATGAATGAGAATAGAACCTGCTCTGAGTCTCACGGATTAGACACGGAACTGTTATTAAAAACAGACGGCACATGGACTAGTGCAATAAATGTCATGCCACGTTCACACATTCAGTATTTGGTCAGTATTTTACATCAGTATGTGTAAGGCAAAACCAGGAGTGGGTGATAACTGCAGAAATGGTGACGTGTTTCTATTATACTTTTCCTCTGATTGTTCCTCACCTGGTTTGGGCTTAGAAATACTGAGGTAAAATACTGACCAAATACTGAACGTGTGAATATGGCCTGAAAGTGGTGGTCTGATATTTCATTAAATTAACCTGGTGTCTACAGCTCTGACTAGTGATGTAGAGGTGAATGAATCTCACTTTGCATTCTTGTGAGAGTCACATTAAGTCACATCGCGTATAAGATCCTGTAGGATTCTGAGAGTCAGAAGTAATGTGGGACGACCGAAAGACCAGAATGGAGTGGACAGCTCCCCAACAAAGCGATTGATAAAACTGATTTCCCCTATGAGCAAAGGAGCATTGCTTTAATCACAGCTATGGTTGAAAAAACCCAGTAAACAGTCTTCATTTTTCTCTTCTTCGCAAAAAAGCCTTTAAATTTGACAAGTCAATGATTTCCATTGTACTGACTGCAATAGTGTATGGCACTATTCCTGCAAGAGGATCCAAACTGAACCACCAGTGCAGGCCCGGGACAAGGGGTAGGCACCCGCCTAGGACGCTACCTCTCTGAGGGGGGAGCAGTTTAAGAAAAAAAATTGACATTATTGAACGCCTGCAGTCAACTGGCACCTTCCTCCTGCCGCAAACATTCAGCATGCTGACAGCCGGTACACAGGAACAAAGGTGAGCGGAGTCAGTGGGTCACTAACACCGCTCAACGCCTGCGCCCCGGTTCTCATTCCCTCTCTGCATTGAAATGCATTTGTGTCTTTAAGACAATGTGAACGCTGCCCCCAGGACAGGAGCAGAGGAGCTGTAATCAGGTCGATGTTCTGGCGGTAATTCCCGCAATACGTAGGCTATGGACAGTCTGCCCCCTGTTAGAGGATGGCGCCACACAGGAATACGGCAGTAGAACAACCATCGGTTTTGTTACAAGCTGCATCTATTGTATCTCATTAATTGAAACCAAACGGCCCCCATTATAATTAAGCTATATTAGTTTCCATGACTATTCTTGGGTCTGACATTGTAAAGGAAGTGCTCATCAGAGCTTGTTACCTGATGGATCAGACGAGGAAGTTAGAGGTCCAGTTACCATAGTTTCTCACCTATTCCTTTTCTTGGGGGAGAAGCCATTTGCGTCATCTGCCTAAGGCAGCAAAATACCTTATCATGATATTAATAAAAATACCAAAAAGCATGTCAGTAATATAACCAAAAGCAACATAGATGTTTTATATATTTATTTTTATGCATAAAAGTTGTTAATATTATGCAAATATATAAAAAGAAAGTGTGTAGATATAGTCACTTTCTGTGGAAAGGAGCAGATGATGATGATTCCGCTCCTCAGGCCTCGGCCACTTCTACCGCTTTTGGACATCCAGGTCTGGATCACACATGAGAGAGGAGAAGAGCAGGAATGTGTGACTTGTGATCTGTATAGTTGGAGTTTTCCTGGATTCCTTCAGCATCGCGATCAGCCAAATGGCCTTCTGTCTGACCATGGTCAGGAAGGTGAAGGAGCAGTCGCTTCCTTCTGTCTGACCATGGCCTGGTAGAGGAAGGAGCAGCCGCTTCCTTTGTCTGTACATGGCCAAGTAGGAGAAGGAGCAGCCGCTTCCTTCTGTCTGTACATGGCCAAGTAGGAGAAGGAGCAGCCGCTTCCTTCTTTATGTCCATATCTTGTAGTCGTCTCCTTACCACCACATTGTAGATGAGTCGTCCAGATGGTGACATAACAAGTATGGCTGAAAGAAATCCTTCAATTTCAGCCTTTAATTACTTGCTATGTTGATCCAGAGGAAGGCGAAAAATAACCCTGAGGACTCGTTGTTGGATCATCCTCATATCAAGGGAAAAAAATTCCTTCCTGACCCCAAATATGGCGATCGGAATAAATCCCTGGATGTTTGGTGCTCAAATCTACTTGGATGTTATGTGGTGGAAGCTCGGTAGGTTGGTCACAGTCCGGTAAATAAGAAAGTCCAGTGTAATTGTCTCATCCGATTAATGTAAATCTTCATTCCTGGATGTTACTGGAATGGGGCTGATTTTTATCAGCCTAATACTCCTGCTGGAAGAAGAGAAATATACACGTCTGAGAATCAGCCCCTCACATACAGTATATACAGTACTAGGGGGATATAGTGATAAGGTGTATAGTGGGTAAGTGTGTTACTGGGTAGTGATAACACTTTGGATGTCTGTATGTGCTGTACTTACATAGTAATATGGGAATGGTGGGTCGGCTCTGCCGGACTCCACATCGCTCCAGTCTATAGAATAGAAAAACGGATGCGATCTGATGGATGATGTAATGGCAGATCGGGCAGATGGAGTTTTGCAGAGGAGCTAGAAAATGAAAACAAAGCATTAGTCATTATATTATGTATTATTACTGATAAATTATTACACAATGTCTATGGACTGTCCATATCTTATCTTCTATATCTTCTTGTAATCCCCCATTATCATTGTCCATCTGATCTTACTCACCCGTTTTATGATATCCATGGCATGACAGCAGATCCCAGGTGGAAAAGAAGGGATGTCGTCATACAGAGACTGGTGGTATTCGTCCATTGTGCCTCTGGTATAGAATGGCCAGTCACCTACAGTCATCATATATAAGATTACGCCAAAGGAAAAGGAGTCTGCCAGATGGTTGTATCCTTCACCGTCCATTACCTATGGGAACATGAGATTGGAGAGAATCTGAATATACCGGGAAGGGGATTTACACACAGAGACTATGAGGACCGGTCTGTGATTAGATATGAGCAGAATACATTGGGATCAGATTATCCCTCAATCCTACTATCGACATCAATCACACAGAGATGTTCCTTACCTCGGGCGCTATGTAACCCTTAGTGCCAGCAGTATATTCCACTATGTCACCCTCAAATACATACATGGCTGCTAAGCCAAAGTCTGAGATTTTGATGTGTCCGGTGTCTTGGAGGAGGATATTATCTGGCTTCAGGTCACTGCAGGGAGAAGGAGCAGACACTGATTGTGAGGACAATTCATGGAAAGAACTTTCTACAATAGATATGTAAGGAGACAACAGAGAGTCACAGGTGACAGATTTATGAAGGTGAAATGATTACCTATGTATGACGCCGCGTTCATGCAGGAACTGGAGTCCGCACACCATCTCTGCCGCAAAGAGTCTGTGGAGTAGAAAGGATGGATCAGTGGTTACATGCACAATCATACAGAGAACATGAGGAGATCACACACGTGTCCTTTTCACATCATTAGTTTCTCCTGTTGTCGTTGTCCATTGATCTAAGACTACAATGTGCAGGCAGCGGATTATTCACATTCAGTACCGGACATTTACCTTATTGTCTTTGTGTTAAACATCATTGAATCTTTCATGTGGCCAAACAGGTCTCCTCCAGCCATATAGTCCATGGCTATTTCATACTCCGTAGGTGTTTCCCTAAACGCCCGCATAGTCATTAGGTAGGGGCACCCGGCAGCCATTCTCAGGACTTCTAGCTCTGTAGAGATTAAGTCCTCACAAGAACTTTTGTCCATGATTTTGATGGCCAGCAGCCCTTCACTGACTGGATCTGATGCCAAGACGACCTGGAGAAAAATCACAACAGATCAGACCAAACTCTCATCTATTACTGTGTAGTAGTTCACTAGTTAATCCCAATTATCATTACATATGAGCATCCTGTAATGAATATGTACATCTCTCCTGTGTATCTGGTGCAGGATACATTGGGGAACACGGACAATATAAATTGACACTTACTTTTCCATAGTTTCCTTTTCCAAGAACTTTCCAGAACTCGAGATTGGAAAAGTCTATAGGTTGGTCTGTGTGGACCAGTTCTCTTGGGTCAGAAATCTGTAAACTGGCATCATCAAGGCTTTGTGCCGGTATGTCCGTTGTGTCGTAGGGCGTCTTATCGATTCCATCTGCTGAGATGATATAAAAAATTTGATCCCCTTAGTGAACACATTATTGGAAATAACTACATCAGCCTGCTGAAAGCCCCTGTCTTTTCCTCTTCCTGTTAAGACCAGCCTGGCTTTCATATGAGATTTTTAATTTAGCTATATACAGTTCTATCACAGTATCTAGTAGAAGCGATCAGAATATCGCAGGTTCAAGTCCCCAAAGGAGAATAAAGAAAAGAAGTAACAAAAAAAAGTTAAAAAAAATAATAAAATGTAAAAAAAATACTTCCCCATTAATAATAATAATGATAATAATAATAATAGTAATAATTTGAATATCTAGTATAACCACATCCGGAACATTAATTTACCCAAACAGTAAACACTGAAATGAGAAAATAAATGTAAAGACCAGAATAGTGTTTTTGTGAGGGCGCAGTATACATCTAATAAATTGTAATAAAAGATATCACAATGTCTTGTCTACCCGAGAAAGTTATCTATAAAAGCTACAACTTGTCACGCAAAAAAAAAACAAATCACGTCCTCGCACAGCTCCATCCAGCTATCAAAATCCAAAAGATATAATGTCTCAGAATATAGGGACACAAACCAATTTATTTTTTATAAAATTCCTAATTTTCTTCTACCAGTTCAGTGAATTATAACCCCTATGCCTGTTCAGCATTATCATAGTTGTAACTGACATGGAGAATCATTTTGTCAGGTCATTTTTACCACTCAATGAACACAGTAAAAAAAAACAATGGCGGAATCACTTTTTTCCACAATTTTACCACATTTTGAATCTTTTTCAAGAACATTGAATAGTAAAATAAATAATGTTCAAAACTACAGCTCGTCCACTAAAAAATCAAGTCCACATACAGCTACATTGGGAGACAAATTAAAAAATAAATAGTTATGGGTTTTCGAAGGAGGAAGGAAAAAACAACGAAAGGTTACCCGGTCAAGAAGGGGTTAACAAATATAACTAAAAGAAAATATTATAATTTTAAATAGAATTATGTAAATGAGCAGGAAATGTCTAATATTTTGGCTCTCATTTATCAAAACTGTCCAATAATAAAAATGTCCCTGCTGTCCATAGCAACGAATCACAGCATAGATTCCATCTCTTAACATTCTATGGAACAATGAAAGCCGCATTGTGATTGGTTGCTATGGGCAACACGGACAGTTTTTCTGCACTTTTGATAATTGATGCCAGTACATAATATTAGGAGTATAATCCTCCTCACCCCCAGTCTTATTACACTGAGCAGATCCATCTTACCTGGTCCATCTGTATCCAGTGATGTGTTTGGTGGAGAAACACTCAGCTGTTTGTTCTCTGGGATGGAGATGTTTTCAGCTGATGACCTCGACCTCCGTAATGCACCATTCCCATTTATAATGGATTTAGCGTAGATGAGACGTCTTCTACATTGGACAACCCAGTCTCTGCTGTTCCTGATCCTCTTCTGGGCTGCCACTCTTTGTAGTTTCGGTGCCTCCAGACTTTCAGATCTGGAGGATGTCACTTGTCTCGGTGTCTCTTGGAGAACCTCTTCCAGCTCTAACTCTGCGCTGATGTTTCTCCTCTTATTGAGGATGGCTTCTTTGTTTCTCCTCCGTATTTCAGGGACCAGATCTCCGAGTTTTTTCAAGGAGATAAGAATGGCCTTCTGAAGCTCAGCGGAGGCTGCAGAGTGAGACTCCGTGAGGGTCTCCATTTTCCTTCTCTCTGTAAGGATCTCATGTCTTTTGGTCTTTCTCATTTTGTCTAGAATTTGACGTTTGGACGCCATTTTTGAGGCGTCAGTGTCAATGTCCGGTAGTATAAAGTCTTTTCACCCTAAAGCGAACAATAGTACCTGCTCTTCATTTATTCCTCTCTTCTCTCTGAGAACCCGATCTCTTTGGGCTCTTCTGTAATTATCCATTTTAAAATCAATTTTTGCTTCGTTTGTCACGAAAAACAAAAGGGGCTGCCTCACCCTTGGGAGTCTGTAAGGCAGTGGTTTCCCTTAGGACGGAACACTGGGATATAGAATGTGGTGATGTCATCACATCACTTGTGACATCATTTTTATTCTAATGTCACAATGATATATAGATAGATATCAAATTTGAAGGATGGGGAACCAAACTTTTGCAGATGTATACATACAGTATACAGATATACACGGAGTGCACAATTTGTATTTTTAATGATTAATTTTAGTATTGAACAACTACAGTGCTGCTGGTTAATCATAAAGGTTAATAAAATCCGAAACCTGAATATTTACAAAAATAAAAGTGAGGTTTTGTCTTTCTTAGGCCACATTCACACATTCGGTATTTGGTCAGTATTTTGCATGTTAAAAAATACATTTCTGACATTTAAAAAAATATATCTGTGATCATGACGGTGTATGGCACAAATCGTTCTCCTGAAACCATCCCTCATATTAATTATTTTCTTTCTCCCCAAGCAGTGTCTCATACCACTTAACTTATAATAAATGATACACAGGAGACTTTTTTTTTGGATATAATTTGCCATATCGGCCATTTATTAACAAACAACAATAACCAATGAAAGAATTGGCGAAGGTCCTTGGGGCTACAAGATCCGGCACATGTAGAACAAAGCATTTTTCCATAGAATTATTTTACTCTCAGCCGTAACCCCAAGCTCGAGGGCACCACACCACAATCAGTGGTAAAGGAAACACCACCACTGGCTCCAAGAGTACACCCCAGTCCAGAGCCCCACTAAGTGCCAGATCAGCCAATTAGTATTTCCATCCTGAAGGGAACCATCTCTGTAAATTGCCACCCATAAAAAATTCCACCAACCCCAAAGACACCCCCTACTGCCCCAGCCACTGTGACTCACAGTAAAAATTTATAACCTTCATCATAAGCCCGAGCCATAAAACATAACAATATACAGTACAGACCAAAAGTTTGGACACACCTTCTCATTTAAAGATTTTTCTGTATTTTCATGACCGTGAAAATTGTACATTCACACTGAAGGCATCAAAACTATGAATTAACATGTGGCACCCCAGGGGTCTGGTTTCCACAGTAACAGCAATGTTATGTCTGAGAGCAGGTGGGAGGTCTCTTGGTCAGGGATCCTGTGCATGCCACACCTCCTGCCCAGTCCTGGGAGGGGAAGAACTTCCCCTATATAAACCTGGGGCTGAGGCAGGGTTAGAGAGTTCAGAGGGAGAGTGCAGCCAGGAGGGCTGACAGGGAGCTGTGGCTCCGGCTGGGCCCAGCTCCTGGGCCATGCCAGAAGTAGAGACAGAGAAGAGAGGCAGCTATGGGAAGAAACATCAGGAGCTCTGTGGGAGCAGTGTTACAAGGAGTCAGGGGCTGGCAGCTGCAGAGCTCGCCCTGACTGAGAAGATTTCTTACCGGACCCGGAGTCCGAGGCTGTGGGGACTAACTCCTACCCAGCAGCAGAATCCGTCAGGCAGGGGATTTCAGGTCCTCTGGCCAAGAAGCCCGAAGGCACGGTCACACGCATGGGACCAGCACCGCCGTCGTGGAGCGGAAGCTACTAGAAGGCCCCGAGTCACCGGCCATACGGGTGAGCACCACACGGTACACTCAGGGACGTGGGCTACTTATACCGCCTCTAGCAAGGTAGCCAGAAGAGTACAGTTAGTTTGGGAGGCCTACAACTCCGCCTGGCCAGGGGAGATCCCATCTGCTCAAGGACTGACCAGGCCCCAATCGCTAGCCAGTACTCCGGGAGGGTCTATCGTTGTCACCAGTAAAGACCCTGAACTACACCGTACCGTCTCTGAGTGGTTCCTGCTACCCCCATCATCCACGTCGGCTGCCCTGAGGCCATACCCCTCCCGTTGGGGGTTATACTATCACGCTGCACAATTCTACCACCGGCCTCAGCGGTCTGCCCTGCAGCAGCAGCTCCTTAGCTGTACTCAACGGGTGGCATAGTCGTCCAACATCTACCGCTGATACAGCGCCACTTAGTCTGACTCCCTGGGCATGGACCGGGTCACCGCCACGAGACTACAACCCTCAAGAGATCCGGCTCCGGGTAAGCTCCCGCGTGCGCAACGCAGCGCGACACAGGCCCAGGGGCGCGTCAACTTTTGGCGTAGTCGGCAGGATTTCGTGCCCGCAACCACCGGGTACTGCGTGCCTGAAAAAGACTGTTCAAACTTACCTGTGGTGAAGATTCCCGCCATCGGTGGAGTTTTCCCGCCATCCGGCGCCATCTTCAGCCTTCTTCCCGCCATACGTGGAGTTTTCCCGCCATTGGACGCCATCTTGAGGACGCCGCGCGGGAAGAAGAGGGGCGTGGACTCCGAAAGCGCGCGAGAACTGAAGCCCCGCCTCACGTCCGGACGTTGCGTAAGGTCCTGGAAGGAGCCCAGCAGACGCCGACGTCACAGGAGCGCGACGGAAGGTCCTCAACCCTGACGATCCACTGCGGAGCCGCGGCCTACGGAAGAGGATCATCGCAAGGTAGGCCACGGTCCACTAGGGGGGAGAAGGATGTCGGATACGGAGGAGAGCTTCACCGCTTCAACCCCCGCCAGCGCCACCGCTGTTGCGGTCATGCCTTTCACCATGCCCTATATCCCGGGGGCAGCCTGGCTACCCCAGTACTCAGGGGAGTCACATACCCTGCATGACTTTAGAGAAAAGCTGGATAGCCTCTTCCAGGTGTACCCCCTCACAGAGGAGCAAAAAGTGAGCATCCTGGTGGCCCAATTAACCGGGGCAGCCCAAAGGGAGGTAAAGTCCTGGCCACCTGGGAGGAGGACTGTCGCAGGGATACTAACCCAGCTAACCGAGGAGGAGCTGCAGTACTACCAATACGAGGAAAGCCAAGAGGACCCGGACGGGTCTGAGGACTGCCCTCAGGAGGGAGCACAAAGAGGACATAGCTACTGAAGGGAAGTAGCGTGAATAAAGAGCTGTAAATAGTTACCCGTAAGGGTACAAGGACTGCTGCTAATTAAAATATGGTCCCCGTTGGGATTAGTGAATTGTTCCCCGTGTGTCCCTATCCCTTACCAGGCTGAGGACTGTGAGCAGCCATCCCCTATCCCTTACCAGGCTGAGGACTGTGAGCAGCCAATCCTTATCCCCACTGGCCGAGGACTGAGAGCGGCCATATCCTGTAAATAATTATGTGTTTCTAGTAATTTATAGGAGTCCTTGGTGGATTTACCGGGAATCCTTGTACATGGTTGGAGCGTAACCTAGGAATGGACTAAAGACTGTTAAGGACTCGGGGCAGGACAGACCCCTACCTGGTTACGTCTCCCTGTTTTGGTGAAATGGACACCTTGCTTTTCTTCAAAGACTGCACCCGGTTGCGGACACGCCGTAACCATCTTTATGTGTTTTTCTTATTGTATCATTATTGTTTATACCTTGTTATGTTTTTCTAAAATATGTTTAGTCCCGGAGTACTAAATTTCACTAGGGGGGAATGTGGCACCCCAGGGGTCTGGTTTCCACAGTAACAGCAATGTTATGTCTGAGAGCAGGTGGGAGGTCTCTTGGTCAGGGATCCTGTGCATGCCACACCTCCTGCCCAGTCCTGGGAGGGGAAGAACTTCCCCTATATAAACCTGGGGCTGAGGCAGGGTTAGAGAGTTCAGAGGGAGAGTGCAGCCAGGAGGGCTGACAGGGAGCTGTGGCTCCGGCTGGGCCCAGCTCCTGGGCCATGCCAGAAGTAGAGACAGAGAAGAGAGGCAGCTATGGGAAGAAACATCAGGAGCTCTGTGGGAGCAGTGTTACAAGGAGTCAGGGGCTGGCAGCTGCAGAGCTCGCCCTGACTGAGAAGATTTCTTACCGGACCCGGAGTCCGAGGCTGTGGGGACTAACTCCTACCCAGCAGCAGAATCCGTCAGGCAGGGGATTTCAGGTCCTCTGGCCAAGAAGCCCGAAGGCATGGTCACACGCATGGGACCAGCACCGCCGTCGTGGAGCGGAAGCTACTAGAAGGCCCCGAGTCACCGGCCATACGGGTGAGCACCACACGGTACACTCAGGGACGTGGGCTACTTATACCGCCTCTAGCAAGGTAGCCAGAAGAGTACAGTTAGTTTGGGAGGCCTACAACTCCGCCTGGCCAGGGGAGATCCCATCTGCTCAAGGACTGACCAGGCCCCAATCGCTAGCCAGTACTCCGGGAGGGTCTATCGTTGTCACCAGTAAAGACCCTGAACTACACCGTACCGTCTCTGAGTGGTTCCTGCTACCCCCATCATCCACGTCGGCTGCCCTGAGGCATACCCCTCCCGTTGGGGGTTATACTATCACGCTGCACAATTCTACCACCGGCCTCAGCGGTCTGCCCTGCAGCAGCAGCTCCTTAGCTGTACTCAACGGGTGGCGTAGTCGTCCAACATCTACCGCTGATACAGCGCCACTTAGTCTGACTCCCTGGGCACGGACCGGGTCACCGCCACGAGACTACAACCCTCAAGAGATCCGGCTCCGGGTAAGCTCCCGCGTGCGCAACGCAGCGCGACACAGGCCCAGGGGCGCGTCAAACACATGTGGAATTAAATAGTTAACAAAAAAGTGTGGAACAACTGAAAATATATCTTATATTCTAGGTTCTTCAAAGTAGCCACCTTTTGCTTTGATGACTGCTTTGCACACTCTTGGCATTCTCTTGATGAGCTTCAAGAGGTAGTCACCGGAAATAGTCTTCCAACAATCTTGAAGGAGTTCCCAGAGATGCTTAGTGTAACGGGTCTGGGAGGCGGAACCTCTGAGCAACTATACAAGGGGGCGGTCCTTGTAAGGAAGCGGGTGGCTCCCAGGGAAGACGGGCAGGTAGTCACGGCAAGTGGCAGTGACAGTCTCTGGGTAGAAGGGCAGGTAGTCACGGCAAGTGACAGGGATAGTCTCTGGGTAGAAGGGCAGGTAGTCACAGCAAGTGACAGGGACAGTCTCAGGGTAGACTAGCAGACAGGTAGCAGGTGGACGCTCCCAGGTGAGCGGGCAAGAGTCTCTGGACGGGCAGGTGGTCACAGCAAGTGAAGGCAGAGCCTCCAGGTAGGCTAGCAGGCAGGTAGCAGGTGAGCGCTCCCAGGTGAGCGGGCAAGAGTCTCTGGACTGGCAGGTGGTCACGGCAAGTGACGGCAGAGCCTCCAGGTAGGCTAGCAGGCAGGTAGCAGGTGAGCGCTCCCAGGTGAGCGGGCAAGAGTCTCTGGACTGGCAGGTGGTCACGGCAAGTGACGGCAGAGCCTCCAGGTAGGCTAGCAGGCAGGTAGCAGGTGAGCGCTCCCTGGTGAGCGGGCAGGCTGGTCCATAGACAGACTGACAGGTGTCGGAAGGCAGACCGTCGGACCGCAGGCTTGCAAGCAGGTAAGCGGATATCAGGCAGGTATCAAGCAGGAATCTGGCAGGTGACTGGCAGGTAACTGGTAACGGGACCTGAGGGCTGAAGCAGAGTGAAGGCTTTGCAACAACATTGCTCGGGCACCTCCACTTTGGAGGAGGTGCCTTATATATGGTGAGGTCCTCCGGCCATTGGCCGGGGACTCCTTAGGACGGTCCGCGCGGCCCCTTTAAGAGAGGGGGAGCGCCCTAAGCACAGTTGCCGGGAAGCAGCGCGCGCTGCCAGCAGAGCGGGAGGAGGACGCCAGGCACGGAGCGGAGAGGTGAGGGGAACAGCGTCCCTGCCTAGCAGGCGGCAGGGACGCCGACGCTACACTTAGCACTTGTTGGCCCTTTTGCCTTCACTCTGCGGTCCAGCTCACCCCAAATCATCTCGATTGGGTACAGGTCTGGTGACTGCGGAGGCCAGGTCATCTGGCGTAGCACCCCATCACTCTCCTTCTTGGTCAAATAGCCCTTACACAGCCTGGAGGTGTGTTTGGGGTCATTGTCCTGTTAAAAAATAAATGATGGTCCAACTAAACGCAAACCGGATGGAATAGCATGCCGCTGCAAGACGCTGTGGTAACCATGCTGGTTCAGTATGCCTTCAATTTTGAATAAATCCCCAACAGTGTCACCAACAAAGCACCCCCACACCATCACACCTCCTCCTCCATGCTTCACGGTGGGAACCAGGCATGTAGAGTCCATCCGTTCACCTTTCCACTGGTCTAATGTCCATTCCTTGTGTTCTTTAGCCCAAACAAGTCTCTTCTGCTTGTTGCCTGTCCTTAGCAGTGGTTTCCTAGCAGCTATTTTACCATGAAGGCCTGCTGTACAAAGTCTCCTCTTAACAGTTGTTGTAGAGATGTGTCTGCTGCTAGAACTCTGTATGGCATTGACCTGGTCTCTAATCTGAGCTGCTGTTAACCGGAGATTTCTGAGGCTGGTGACTCGGATAAACTTATCCTCAGAAGCAGAGGTGACTCTTGGTCTTCCTTTCCTGGGGCGGTCCTCATGTGAGCCAGTTTCTTTGTAGCGCTTGATGGTTACTGCAACTGCACTTGGGGACACTTTCTAAGTTTTCCCAATTTTTCGCACTGACTGACCTTCATTTTTTAAAGTAATGATGGCCACTCGTTTTTCTTTACTTAGCTGCTTTTTTCTTGCCATAATACAAATTCTTACAGTCTATTCAGTAGGACTATCAGCTGTGTCTCCACCTGACTTCTGCACAACACAACTGATGGTCCCAACCCCATTTATAAGGCAAGAAATCCCACTTATTAAACCGGACAGGGGACATCTGTGAAGTGAAAACCATTTTCAGTGACTACCTCTTGAAGCTCATCAAGAGAATGCCAAGAGTATGCAAAGCAGTCATCAAAGCAAAAGGTGGCTACTTTGAAGAACCTAGAATATAAGACATATTTTCAGTTGTTTCACACTTTTTTGTTAAGTATATAATTCCACATGTGTTATTTCATAGTTTTGATGTCTTCAGTGTGAATGTACAATTTTCATCGTCATGAAAATACAGTAAAATCTTTAAATGAGAAGGTGTGTCCAAACTTTTGGTTTGTACTATATATTTCCATTAGATATCTCTAAATTCCCTGAAAAAAGAGGGTGTGCAGGTGAGACTTTTCGCATTGCTGTCCCCACAGGAATGGCTCCTTTTCCCACACTTTTCCTTTTATACTCCCTTTTACTATCCCCTCCCACTCCCTATTGATCCAATCCCATAGACCCCATTCAAACTTTATTTTTCTCTCCTGGCCCAATCACCGTCATGTGGGCCTCTGCTTATAAGTACGGCTCTGGCCCCTTTAATATAGCCGCCCTTCTGTTCACTACCAGTCATAAGCCGCCCATCCATGGAGTCTGTTGCAATCATCCTTTTCGGTAACACCAACCACAGCCTCCCAGACCCCGGCATTGGATGCATTGATACATAATGATTTAAAGATTCACAATTGGATTCAGGTCTGGGCATGATTGGACACAGACAATTCCACCTGTTTTGGAAGTGGTAGTGGCCCCTCTTACCTTTTGGACCCCTGTGTAGCTACACAAGTTGTACCAGGTTTGCACCTGGGTCTGGGGAAAGTGAGCTCATCAATGTTTTCATCATCCAGGAACTGCCTTCCCAGTATGGCACATGAGGAAGGGTATTGTCCTGCACTAGGAGGAACCAACGGTCCACTGCACCACAGTAAGGTCTGACATTGGCTCTAAGGATTTCATCCGTGTACCTAACAGCAGTCAGGTTGCCGTTGGCTATCACATGGTGCCCATCATGCTGGGTGACGGTGCAGACTGAATAACATTCACCACGGCGTCTCCAGACTTTCACATCTATCACATGCTCAATGTGAACCTGCTATCACCTGTACAGAGACCGTAGGACCTGACAATTCTGATGTTCTCAGGTGTATGCCAATTGAGTTGCAAGGTGCTGAGCTGTGAGTAAGGTCCTATTACAGGACGTCGGGCCTCATACCGCCCTCATGGAGTCTGTTTCTGACAATTTTGGGTGTAACGTGCTTCTGGTTATGTTGTAGGGCCTTTGCAGTCCTCCTGTTCATCCTTACACAAAGGAGCAGATATTGGTCCTGATGTTCAGTTGATGCTCTTCTACAGTTCTGCTCCATAAATTTAGAAGCTGCTTAAGGGGTGCACGCGTGTGGGGTGCATGTGTAGCGCCCCTGAGGGTTCGGTCGCCACAGAGGTACTGCATCTCACCCAGAAGTGTGGTATCTCACCCTCAGGCAAGGAAGGAGTACAGCTCAGGACCCTAACACCTGCATTCATTACACCACACTTCAGAGGGCAGGGCGAGATTGCTCCTACAGGAGAGAACAATCCCTGGAACCTGGCTGGAGTGGGGGGGGGGGCGTGCTAGTAAGGGGGAACCATGTAGTGGGTGTGGGTGGAGGACGTAGTTAAGGGGAGCACATAGAAGAAAGATATAAAATAGTGAAGCCATCTTAGAAAGTCAGTTCAGTCAGAGGAGGAGAGTGGAAGGTGCAGGGGCTCTGTAGGAGCTCTGCTCCAGAGACGGGCCTAATCAGTGAGGCCCAAGGTTGAAGAGAAGGAGAGAAGAGAGTAGATGGAGCAGAAAGGCTCCAGGAACAGAAGAGAGGACCCCAGGGGTACGGGCAATGCGAGAAGCCACCCGTGCGCCCGAATCTACCGGGAGGTGGAGGGGTCAGGCTGCACACAGGGAACCGGTCCCTCAACTAGTAGAAGATTGCACGTCTCAGCTAGAAACCGGAGGCTGCAGAACTTTATGTCATGTAGCCAACATCCCATACCAGTCTCACCAGGAAGGTAGCTATATAGGACCCAGGGGATGGAGCAGACGTTGCCCGCCAAGGCCCGCAGGTACTAGACTGGAACACTTGGTATGAGGTTCAGGGAGACAGCCAGAGAGAAGACACAGAAGGGGGTCCTGCTGTGTACTCCGGAGCTATCTGAGGGTGGACTGAGCCCCTCACTGAGTAAGCACGACGAGGGAGATTGCTTTGGCGCCTGTAATCTGGACTGCAACAACTGTGAGTAAAGACCCTGGGACTGCACTATCTTGTCTCTGTGTTTCTTGCTGCGCCATCAACCCCTGCACTTCAACGCCCAGCACAACCTGCAACATCATCTACACTGCCCTGGAGCTAGCTCTTCCTGTGGAGAGCCACACCATCCCTGCTGCAGTAACATCAGCTTCAGAGGACTGCTCTGCAGCGGCGGCTCCCGTTAGACGCATTCCACAGGTGGCATCATGAACTCTATAAAAACTCTATAAATCCCCTATACATAACCCCTTTTATTGACCACTCTGGGTCACGGACCGGGTCACCGCCACTGAGATATTCCCCCAGCATCTACCGGCCCGGCACCGGGTACCCCACGACCCAGGGGGCGCGTCACATGCACGTGTCTTGCGCTGAATGTCATCGGCGCCAAGTGTGGGCAGTTATTACATTTGGCAGTTAGTCATTGCAGGAGTCAGGTAACCACACTTTATACTCTCTTTAACTATGCACTGAAAGATAGTACACATTCACAATAAGCAATGTTTCTATGTGTTTTCACTCTCTCCCCTATAGTCCTCTACTTTCTACTAACCCCCCTAATACCTACACCTCGTAATGAACTGTTCATCTCTCCCCCCATCCTACCCCTTCAATTCACCTCCTCTTCAGAATTCTTCTTTAATATTCAATCCTCTGTCTCCAAACACAGACAGCCACTTCATGCTCTCTCATGCTCCCACCTACTAACATTTTCTCTTCTCCTCTTCACTGCTGGCGATATCTCTCCAAATCCTGGCCTTCCTCACCACATCCCCACAGTCACTTCTACCTCCTACCCACAACCTACTACAAATCTCCATAACCTCTCTAACCTTATACCCATCCGCCCAGCCCCCGCTTCCCCAGTCCCACTAACAGGAGCTCTCTGGACGCTCGCTCTGTCTGCTACAAACTTTCCTACATCCATGATCTTTTCATTACTAACAAACTCTCCTTCCTCGGCATCACAGAAACCTGGCTCACCCCCTCTGACACAGGTTCTCCAGCTGCACTTTCCTATGGTGGATCCCATCTTTCCCACACTCCAGCGGCAAGCATGGCGGAGGAATTGGTATCCTCCTGTCAGATAACTGCTCCTTCTCCCCAATTCCACTGTCGCCCTCTGTTACTTTCCCCTCTTTTGAGGCGCACTGTTTACACATCTACTCCCCCTCCAACCTCCAACTGGCTGTCATTTCCAGGGCCAGCCACCAATTTCTTCGACCACTTCACCACCTGGCTGCTTCACTTCCTTTCCGCTGACATCTCCACTATCATCATGGGTGAATTCAACATCCCCATTGACACTTCCCACTCATCTGTCTCTAAGCTTTTATCCCTCACTTCCTCCTTCCTCCTCAATGGTCTTCCGCAGCCACCCAAAAAGATGGCCACACACTGAACCTCATCTTCATCCGCCTCTGTTCCTTATCTAACCTCTCCAACTCACCTCTCCCTCTATCTGACCACAACCTACTAACATTCTCTTCCCTCTCCTCTCCAGGTGCACAATCCCCACTTGACAAACTTGCATACCCTTGCAGAAATCTCAAACACCTTGACCTACACTCACTCTCTTAATCCCTTCTCCCTCTTACAGACATAAGTTCCTTACACAATGCAGATGCTGCTGCTGCTTCATATAGCACCACAACAGCTACAGCTCTAAATTCGGTCACCCCCCTTACATATAACAAAGCTTGCGCAATCAACAGGCAATCCTGGCACACCAGCCTGAAAAGAACTGAGACTGACCTCCAGGGTTGCTGAGCAGAAATGGGAAAAGTCCCACTCCAACGAGCACTCTATCGCATTCAAACAGTCCTTCACTACTTTCAAGTCCACACTCACTGCAGCAAAACAAACCTACTTCTCATCTCTCATAACTTCCCTGTCACACAACCTAAACAGCTATTCAACACTTTCAATTCTCTCCTCCGCCCCCCATCGCCTCCTCCCTCTACTTTCATCTCAGCCGAGGACTTTGCCTCATTCTTCAAGCAGAAGATTGATACCATCAGACAAAGCTTTTTCCTAAAGTCCCCACAGCCCCTCCTCATATCTACTCAATCCTCCTCCTCCAAAACCAGCTTCTCCGCCAGTTCGGAAGATCAACTTTCCTCCTTACTCTCTAAGTCACACCTCACCACCTGTGAACTTGACCCTATCCCATTCCACCTCATCCCTAACCTTACAGTCTTCATCCCAACTCTAACCCACCTCTTCAACCTGTCACTAACAACTGGTGCCTTCCCCTCATGTTTCAAACATGCCTCCATCACACCCATCCTTAAAAAACCCTCCCTTGACCCATCCTCTCTGACTAGCTATCGCCCCATATCACTTCTCCCCTATGCCTCAAAACTACTGGAACAGCACGTCCATTTTGAACTGTCCTCCCACCTCTCCTCCTGCTCCCTCTTTGACCGCTTACAATCTGGCTTCCAACCGCACCATTCTACTGAAACTACCCTGACTAAAGTCACCAACGACCTACTAACCGCCAAATCCAAGCGACACTATTCTGTCCTTCTCCTCCTGGAACTGTCATCTGCCCTTGACACAGTGGACCATTCCCTATTACTACAGACTCTCTCATCTCTTGGTATCAAAGACTTGGCCCTATCTTGGATCTAGTCATACTTAACAGACAGAACCTTCAGTGTTTCTCACTCACACACCACCTCCTCATCTCGCACCCTATCTGTCGGTGTTCCCCAAGGTTCAGTCATAGGACCCCTGCTCTTCTCCCTCTACACCCTCGGCCTGGGACAGCTCATAGAGTCCCATGGCTTTCAGTATCATCTCTATGCTAACGACACACAGATGTACCTCTCTGGACCTGGTATCACCTCCTTACTAACCAGAACCCCACAATGTCTGTTCGCTATCTCATCCTTCTTCTCTGCTAGATTTCTAAAACTTAACATGGATAAAACAGAATTCATCATCTTTCCCCCATTTCACTCAGCCCCCCCATCTGACTTTGGTGCCACAGACCCATATGGGTGCATGGATGGACTTCTCCACAAGAGGCCCTCACTACATTCACACACCTCCACCTTCCACCTCATACCAGCAGAGGGAGCCCTGATAGGGACATATAAAGGGAAGGTGGAGCCAGGCAGCTCAGTTGGTTAGTCAGAGTTAGTTAGTCAGAGTCAGTCTGAGTTTAGTCAGTGCTCAGAGCAGAACAGAGCAGTCAGACAGAGAGAGTCTGAGAGCGTGCCGATGCTCAGAGAGCGGTGAAGACGCAACACGTCAGCTGCCGAGTAGTGACGTCCCCGAGTGTGGCCGACGGCGAGGAGGAAAGGAGAGTGGAACCAAGGGGGCAGAGGAGCATAGTAAGCTCACCCCGTTATACATACCGGACTCCGGGTCCGTGCCTACAGGGACCCTTTACACCCAGTAGGGTCAACCGGAATCCCAGGAGGACTACAAGTCCCTGGCAAAACTTGAAAGCTAGACACACACAGGACCAGGAACCACGAAGGCCCCGACGTCCAGGGAAAGTGGTTACCAACCGGAGGTCCTACTTCTGAACAACAGGTGAAGTAACACATAATCTAGGCCCAGTTGCAGGCTGGCCAGGAGCATACACAGAGGCAAACATGGATCAGGAGGCCGCCTTATACCCGCTCACTGGGGCGAAGTCCTGAAGTGCACCTATCCTATGGAGTACCCTGGACCATACCTAACAATTGCATGAGTAAAGGTAACAAAGCAAATTCCCTGTCTCTGTCCGTTACTCCTACTGCGCCATCGTTCCCCCTGCACCACAACGCCCAGCGCAACCTGCATCGTTTACACTGCCCTGAGGCCTGCTCTACCTGTCGGGAGCCGTTCCATCTCTAGCTGCCCTAACATCTGCCTCAGAGGACTGTTGCAGTGCTGGTGATCCTCACCAGGTACCACAGGTGGCATTGTGGCGCCCCTGAGGGTTCGGTCGCCACAGAGATACTGCACCTCACCCAGAGGTGTGGTGTCTTCCTTCTCTCAGGTAAGATAGGTGTGCTGCACAGAACCCCAAACACCCACATCCAACACTACACCACTCCAGGCCAGCAGGAGGAGCAAGTTGCAATGTAGTTTCTGCTGAGCCCCGACCCTGGCTGGAGTAGGGGGGAATCCAAAGGTAGGGGGAACCAGTAGTGGGTGTGGGTGGAGGAAGCAGATACAGGAAGCACTTATACAGTAGGTATATAATAGGAAGCCATATTTGGAGTTGAGGCCAGTTAGTGAAGACTGTCTGGGAGCAGAGGCTCAGTCAGAACTCTGTTCCGCAAGTTAGGGCTCAGGATAGAGGCCCCGGAGTGGAGCAGGGAGTAGGCTCCATTCTCCAAAAAGGATCCCAGGGGGTACGGCGCGTGCAGGACGGCACCCGTATGCCCCGCTCCTGCCAGGTGTCAGGAGGGATCGGTTTGCTTCATTCTAATCCCCAGGGGGTCAGGTTGGTCCCGGATCCGATGTACAGCAAGGACTTCAGCATACCCCAGCGGGATTGAGAGTGGGCAGCGTAGGGCAGCGGTGAGAACGACCAAGTGTAAAGATGGTCAAAGTAGGAACACGAGAAAGTGGGGTTCTGCCAGGCACTCCTAAGCTGCTTAAGGAAGGACTGAACCCCTGCCTGGTGAACGCAGCGCGACGCGGGAGGCCTTCACCTGTAAAGTGCACTTGTGAATTGCCTAAGAACTGTAAGTAAAACCTTGGACGACTGCATTGAACAGCCTCTGTCTGTTTCTTCACCGGCGCCATTTTCCATCACCGCACTACAACGCCCAGTGCACCATTCATCTATTTACACTGCCCTGAGGCCCGCTCCGCCTCTGGGGAGCTCTACCATCTTTAGCTGCCTTGACATCTGTCTCAGAGGACCTTCACCAGACACCACAGGTGGCGTCACGAACTCTCTGAACTTCTACTAATAATTGATACCCCTTTGAGCACTGACCGCCCTGGGCCAGCCACCGTGATAACCCTGGCGATCAGCTGCAGGCCCCCGGGGGCAAGTCAGCGTCACAAAATGTCCCTAACAATTATATCCCCTTTTTGCACTGACCGCCCTGGGTCACGAACCGGGCCAGCCACCGTGATATCCCCCCTGCAAGCAGCCATAAGGCCCAGCTGCCGAGTACCCCATGGCCCTGGGGGCGAGTCATATCCATCAAAATCAATGGCTGTCCACTTTCCCCAGTCCCATAAGCTCGCTGCCTCAGGGTAACCCTGGACTCTAACCTCTCCTTCAAACCACATATCAAAGCCCTTTCCTCTTCCTGCCGACTCCAACTCAAAAACATCTCCCGGATCCGCATATTCCTCAACCATGAATCTGCAAAAACACTAGTGCACGCCCTCATCATCTCCCGCCTCGACTACTACAAAATCCTGCTCTGTGGCCTCCCCGCTAACACTCCCGTACCCCTCCAATCTATCCTAAACTCTGCTGCCCGACTAATCCACCTGCCTCCCGCCTACTCCCCAGCCTCTCCTCTCTGTCAAATGCTTCACTGACTCCTCATTGCCCAGAGACTCCAGTTCAAAACCCTAACCGTGGCATACAAAGCCATCCACAACCTTTCTCCTCCATACTTCTGTGACCTAGTCTCCCGGTACACACCTACACGCAACCTACGATCCTCACAAGATCTCCTTCTCTACTCCCCTCTTATCTTTTCTTCTCACAATCGCATACAAGATTTCTCCCGTGTATCCCCCCTACTCTGGAACTCTCTACCCCAAAGCATCAGACTCTTGCCTACTGAGGAAACCTTCTAAAGGAACCTGAAAACCCACCTCTTCCGAAAAGCCTACAACCTGCAGTAATCATTGCTCCACCACACCGCTGCATGACCAGCTCTACCCTCACCTACTGTATCCTCACCCATCCCTTGAAGATTGTGAGACATCGCAGGTAGGGTCCTCTCTCCTCCAGTACCAGTTTGCCATTGCGTTTTTGTTCAAGATTTTTGCAATTGTGTTTGCTATGTATACCCCCTTTTTCACATGAAAAGTGCCAAATAATAATAATAATAATGTGCCACAGACAGTGTCCTGGAATCTCCTCCATGCTCTGGAGACTGTGCTGAAAGACATGGCAAACCTCTTTGCTATCCTTTAGGCACTGGACAACCTGTGCAACCTGAATGGGCTGCAGATACCGCCTTATGATAGCAGTATTTACAAGAACTCATGCAAAATGCAAAACTAGATACTATAATACCATTCCCTTTTTGGGGGCTGTGTTATTTTTGTCTCTCTGCTTCAAATTTCACAAAAAATTGGATTTTCCAGAACCCAAATTTTTGCAATTCAATGCTCATTAGGCATCAAGAGACATCATGACATCACTGGGTGATGCTCAACAGGACGTCATTTAAGTCCCAGTGAGCACTGGAGGTTCTGAAGAGTGAAGTCAGATGGGAGAAAGGGAGTAAGCGAGCCAGCGGAGGACTGGGCAGAGACAGGAGAGGTGCAACATAAGTATATTGTACTTCTTTTATAACCTGTCTGTTTATTGTGCCCTGCATTCTGGAGAGACCTCAGAGAGAAATAGAAAGATTTTGTTACATGCACACCGCTAGGTTTAGATAGGGGCGAGACAGGTTTCATGAATTCTTTGGAATCCTTGGGGAACTGTTTACTCAGGGCGACCATAGACCATGTGCTGCAGCTTCTCTCAGTCATACAGGGGTACTTGCCCTCAGGCACAGACATGTAACTGGATTCACTTGCTGACCAGACACATTTGACACGAGTCCTCATGAACAGTTAAACAGTTGCATTTAATGAAGCCGCATGTGACGCGCCCCCTGGGCCTTGGGGTACCCGGTGCCGGGCCGGTAGATGCTGGGGGATGTCACAGTGGTGGTGACTCGGTCCGTGACCCAGGGCGGTCAATAAAAGGGGTTTATTTATAGGGGATTTATAGTGTTTGTATAAAGTTTGTGACGCCACCTGTAGTATGCGGCTACAGGAAGCCGCCGCTGCGGAGCAGGTCCTCTGGAGCTGATGTTAGTGCAGCAGGGATGGTGTGGCTCTGCACAGGTAGAGCTAGCTCCAGGGCAGTGTGGATGTTATAGGTGGTGCTGGGCGTTGTAGTGCAGGGATTGATGGCGCAGCAATAATCAGTCCACAACTTAATTGTTAGCAGAGTATTAATCCGCGTGACATCCAGAGTTTAGAACACAGAATGTAGGTTTATTCATATCCAGCATAGGCACAGCATGGAGTCTGGTGCTACTGCAGCATGAGGAGAAACAAAACATATAACAACAATACAGGAAGAGAAGGAGGGGGCATCCTGTCTGTGTGAGTTTTTTTTTTTTTAAAACACAACTTTGTTAACAACCTCACAATATGCACAACATATGAAACAGCACACAGTAGTTGTTGCAATACACATACAGATTAATATGTATTATTCCAACACCCCCACTCAACAACTACTTATCCTCTTAGTCCCATTGTGGTTCTCAATTCTTGGAACCTAGCTCGTGGCAATGGCTTTGTCATAATGTCAGCTACCATCTTATCAGTTTCACAATAGACAAACTGAATTATGCCACGATCTATCAAATCACGTAGATGATGATGTCTGACGTCAATGTGCTTGGTTCTAGCACTGATCTTTTCACTGCATGCAAGTTTAATGCATCCTTGGTTGTCCTCATAAATTACAGTCGGCTGAGTTGACGGTTTGCCAAGATCGTCCATCAATTGTCTTAGCCAAACAACCTCCTGGCTTGCATAGGCTGCGGACACATACTCCGCTTCTGTAGATGACAAGGCAACAGACACTTGTTTCCTACTAGACCAGGAGATTGAACTTTCTCCAACTTTAAACAAGTATCCACTTGTGGATTTACGATCACGCGAATCACCAGCCCAATCCGCATCTACATAGCCGGTAAGTTCTAGATCTCCTGCTGCAGATAGTTTTAAATTTACATCTTGCGTTTCTTTCAAATATCGGAGAAGTCTCTTAACAGCATTCCAGTCTCTTTGGCGCGGTTTTTCCACATATCTGCAAAGGATTCCAACTGTTGTTGTGATATCCGGTCCAGTCATAGTTGATATGTATAGAAGTGCCCCCACTGCCTGACGATATTTCTCATTGTTAGGCAACAGGTCATCTTCTCCTTCCAGCTTCAGGTAGGATGGTTCCATTGGGGTTGATATACCTTTGGCCTCTGACATTTTAAACTGATTCAGAATCAAATTAATTTTTGCACTTTGGTTTAGAAGAAAACTTCCATCTTCCTCTCTCTGGATTTGGATTCCTAGATAATATGTCACACTTCCAAGGTCTTTTGTTTCAAAGTGCTGATTCAGAATTTCAGTCATTTTTCCAATTTCTGCATCGTCTTGATGAACAACAATCACGTCGTCCACATATAAGAGAATATACATCCACTTTCCATCTGTATATTTTGTGTATAAGCACGGATCTGCTTGACCTCTTTTAAATCCTTCTTCCAACAAGACTTTATTCATCTTGGTGTTCCATGCTCTTGCTGATTGCTTAAGACCATAGAGAGATTTTTGTAGTTTGCAAACAAGATTCTCTTCACCTCCTTTTACATAACCTTCAGGTTGAGTCATGTATAAGTCCTCCTCAATGTCACCATTTAAAAAGGCAGTTTTTATATCCAAATGTCTGACATACATCTTTTGTACAGCAGCTACAGCTAACAAAGCTCTGAACGTGGTCTGTTTAGCGACTGGAGCAAATGTAGCATCGTAATCTTCGCCATACTTTTGAGAATATCCTTTTGCGACCAACCTTGCTTTGAATCTGTGGACTTTACCTTCAGAGTCATATTTGGTTTTGAAGACCCACTTGCACTTGATTGCCTTTTTGCCCTGTGGTAGCTTGGTGAGTTTCCAAGTTTGGAGTTGATGAAGCGATTTGATTTCCTCATTAGCGGCATCGATCCACTTTGTTCTTTCATGGACAGGTAGTGCTTGCATTTCATCCCATGACTGCGGCTCTGATTCAGGTAGTGTCTTGACAATGTAGGATAGACGTTTAGCTGGTATACCTTTGTTTGATCTTGACGATCTCCTGATTTCAGATTCACCTGATTTTTCTGTTGTTCCTTCATTAGTTGAAGAATCCAGCCAGACCTCTACATCCTCTTTGTTGCTGTCTTGTAATTGTGACTTCAGCTGGACTACTGGCGTGATGTCACAAAACTTAGGTGATACAAAGTTTTCATCAATCACTACATCTCTACTTATTGTGACCTTGTTTGTTTCTGGGTGTAGAATCCTATAACCTTTCTGGGTTTCGCTGTAGCCTACCAGGATACCTTCCTTAGCGTGAGATTCCCACTTAGTTCGCTTTTCTTTGGGAACATGTACAAATGCTTTACTTCCGAATATTCTTATGTGATGTAGTTTTGGCTTTCTGCTATTCCATTGCTCAAATGGAGTTTTCTCTGTAGCTTTACCTGGTAGTCTGTTCTGAAGATAGCAAGCTGTCATGATTGCTTCACCCCAATATGCTGTGGGCAGATTTGCATCAAATAACATGCTTCTTCCACTTTCACATAGTGTTCGGTTCCTTCCTTCCGCGACACCATTTTGCTCTGGGTTGTACAGTACAGTGGTCTGAAATAGGATTCCATTTTTCTTTAAAATGCTCTGTGTCTCATTACTTGTATATTCAGTCCCATTATCTGCACGTAGAATCTTTGGCATTCTTCCAAATTTATTATATACTTCAGCTAGGTATATTTCAAGTTTCTCTGGAACTTCCTTCTTGCTGTGAAGCAGGTGGACAACTGTATATCTTGAATGATCATCAATAAATGTGAGAAAATATCTCTTCTTCCCTGGAGTCAGAGTGCTCATTGGACCACAGACATCTGTGTGTATTAAATCTAGTGGCTGTGCTGTTGTTGTACTAATTCTCTTAGGAAAAGCTTTCCTAGACATTTTCCCTTTGATGCAGCTAGTACACTTCATTGTCTGGTTACATAGATCAATTGTAATATCCTCAGCTAGTTGCTTTTGGACTAACTTTCTTATTGCTTCTGGGTCTCTGTGTGCCAGACGCCTATGCCACACATGTATACAGTTTTTATGCTCTTCTTGTTGCGCTGTATACACACACTCTTTGCATTTCAGCTGATAAAGTTCATCTGTGATGTTTCCCTCTGCTAGTGAGTGGCCTTCCTTTGAGATGATGCAGTTATCATGCTTAAATGTAACTTCATTTCCTTGTTTTGTGAGTTTCTTCACAGATAGTAGATTACTTTCAAGACTAGGCACATACAGCACATCCTTTACTGGGATCTTCCTGCTTTGTGTTGGTGAGATTTGACAATCAATATAACCATCTCCTATGCCTTCTGAAGTCATGTACTGACCATTAGCCATAATCACTTTCTCTGATTTACTTTGGTCAAGCTTAGAAAAGAAGTCTCTGTTATTAGTCATGTGACTAGTTGCTCCAGAGTCTATACACCATGCATGCTTTGATGTATTTGCACTGACAGTAAATGCATTTTCAGTATTCACAGAATCATTTTCTCCAGATACAGCACTTTTAACCCTTTGATGACTGCTTTGCTTTTTCAGCTGATTCATTCTAGCTTTCCAGACTCTGCAGTCAGCTTTCAAATGTCCTGATTTCTTGCAAACAAAACATTCACGTGTTTCTTTTGTGTGCTTCCTGTTATCAGTTAGGTTTTGTGTCTGTAAAGCAGATTCTGTGCTGCATATCCTACTGTTTATACCTTCTGCCTTTCGCTTACATTCATCTATGAGCTTCCTCCTGACATACTCCAGTGTAAGCTCATCATCTGGACGCGCATCTAGTGCGGTTACAAGCGTATCATAGCTCTCTGGAAGGTCACTAAGCAGTAATGCGGCCACATGAAAGTCCTTTAGATCTTCCCCAATGCCTCTCAGGCGTTCTACAACTTCCAGAACACTTCTTATGTAATCCTGCATATCATGGCCTTTCTGTAGCTTAGACTGGTACAGCTTTCTCATGAGATAGAGCTTATTGCTTAAATTTATCCTCTCATGTACCTTTTGCAACTGCTCCCACATTTCCTTTGCAGTATTACATTTACACACATGCACAATCTGGTCATCATCTATACTGAGTGATATGGTACTTTGTGCTTTCTGATCCATCTCTGTCCACTCCTGTGGCACTGGGTCAGGTATAGGCTCCTGTGTGTATTTCCACGTACCTTCTCTTATCAGCAGCATTTTCACTTTGAATTTCCAGGATTGATAATTCTGGTTAGTGAGACTTGGCACTGTAAATTTCATGGAGCTGCTGCTGGTGGCCATCTTTGCTTCTTCTCAGTTTGCTGTCTTTCTTTCTTTTCTTTCCTCTGTGTTCTGGGGATCTGTGACTCTGGGAACTCTGGGGACTCTGGTACATCTGGTACATCTGGGCCCATAACCTGTTAGCAGAGTATTAATCCGCGTGACATCCAGAGTTTAGAACACAGAATGTAGGTTTATTCATATCCAGCATAGGCACAGCATGGAGTCTGGTGTTACTGCAGCATGAGGAGAAACAAAACATATATCAACAATACAGGAAGAGAAGGAGGGGGCATCCTGTCTGTGTGAGTTTTTTTTTTTTTTAAAACACAACTTTGTTAACAACCTCACAATATGCACAACATATGAAACAGCACACAGTAGTTGTTGCAATACACATACAGATTAATATGTATTATTCCAACATTAATGACGGTTTCCTCTTATCTTTACTGCTGGTGAGTAGACAAGCCGGGACTAGGGTACTGGCTAAAAGTGGAAGTCCGGGCAGCCTGGAAGCAAGTAAAGAATCCTCCTTGCCAGGTGAAGTTGGAGGCCTTCCCTTTCCAATAAACTCTTTGGCCCTGCTGCTTGTAGCTGTGCGGTGGCCCTCGTCCCTGAGTGCAACGGTTCTGTGCTCACCCGTATGGCAGGCAGCTCGGGCCTTGCTGGTGCGTCGCTCCCACGTGGCGGTGCTGGGCCCTGCAGTGCTGCTGAGCCTCTGGCCGTCTGATGGGGCCAGGAGACCTGCAATCTCCTGCCCTCCGGTTTCTGCTGCTGGGCCTTCAGTGCCCCACAGCCTCGGACTCCGGTGTCCGGTTCTTCTGTGCTGGTCCTTCTGGGGTGAGCTGCCGTGCAGCTCCAGTCCCCAGCTCCTCTCTCTTCGACGTCCTGACTTCAACTCTTCACACTAAGTCTCACTAACCCCGCCTCCAGATCCCAGTTGCCAAGTGGAGGAACTCCCCTTGCTGGTCTTGAGCCAGGAAAGTGTTGCATGCTTAGCAAAACCTGATTAGGGGACCCCTGCTTACTTCCAGGCATGGCATAACCTCTTGTGAGGGAGGCAATGCCACTGTGGCAACCGGACCCCTGGGGTGCCACATTCCCCCCTAGTTAACTTCACTACTCCTGGACTGAGGATACCTTTAAAATTAACAATTAACAATTCAAACAGGTTACAACAGTCAAAGATTACAAAAACCCAACAAAATTTGAAAGCAGTCACTACGGCGCTTAGTCTTTACGCCACAATCCTGGTAACTGTAATTTGGCTGGTGGGAACTGCATCAACCCACTTTGTGTGTCGTCCATGGGCATGGCTTCGGGGCACTCTTTCGTTGGGCCTGGTCTTCAGCCACGCCTGCGGTTTATTTTCTAGGCCTGTTAGTAACTATATCCAACATTGTCCTGACCACACCTAGTCCTGTGGTCCAATTGTCCATAAATTTAACAAATATACTTTTCCATTTTATTTAACGGGTACAACTATATACAACATACACTTTTATTCTCTTACACTTTAGTTTCTGCAGCGGGCATGGAGCTGACCTTTTGAACTTCTGGTCGATCTACGTAGTACGTTAGTTGTCACTACTCTACCCTGGTCCCTAGTGTCTACCCCTGGTGTGGTGGGTTCTGTGTGAACTACCCTACGGGTAGTTTGAGGTAACACAGGTAAGCTGGGTAATCTCCTACGAATTCTTTGGCTCACCCTGGGTACGACAGGTTCACTGCTAGCAGAGGGTAGATTCTCCTGGTCTGCTGATGATGAAACTTCTGTCTCTGGGACCGACTGGTCTTCCAGCTGTTCTGGAACTTCTGCAACTTCCGGTGAGGCCGCTTGGAGAAAGGTAAGGACCGGTACTATAATTGCACTGTTCACCTGCATCCAAGACCGGGGAAGTTCTCCGAGTACTGTTTGGACCGCTTCCTCCACTCCTTCTGTGGGCTGAGTGTTGTCTTGATCTTCTTCTGTGTGTTTCAACTGTTCAGGACATATCTTCAAGTGATCTCTTGAGACTGCCGCTGAAGTTTCCCCTCCATCCTTACTGATGAGGCACACTTTGATGTTATCGTAATTGGAGGGTAGGACTGTGTATGGCTCTACCTCCCACTGGTCATCTAATTTGTGGAGTCATCTCTTTCTCTTAAGTACCTGTTCTCCAGGTGACAAGGGAACGGCAGGTGCGTGCTAATTATAAGTTTTCTCTTGCTTCTGTCTCACCTGGAACAAACTTCTCTCAACACACTCTTGCACCTTGCGGTATTGCTGCTGCCACTCGGTATCCCAATCCACATCTGGTGATGTCGTCTCTGGTGTTAAGACTCCCATGTCTAAGTCGATGGGTAGCTTACCAGGTCTTGCTCTCATCAGGTAAGCGGATGTACAGTTGGTGGAGTTCACCGGGATGTGATTATATAGGTCCACCAAATCTGGCAACTTCTCTGGCCACAGGCTACGTTCTTCAAGGGGCAACATCTTCAACAGGTCTATCACCACCTGGTTCATCTTTTTACACAACCCGTTAGTCTGGGGATGATACGGCGTCGTTCTGATTTTCTTGCAGCCGTACAAGTTACAGAATTCCTGGAACACTTCTGCTTCAAAGGCTGGACCTTGGTCGGTAAGTACCCGTTCAGGGTAACCGTGCGGGTGACAAAAGTGCAGTTGGAACGCTTTGGCTTCCGTCTGAGCCGTCTGGTCTTTCACTGGCACTACTACCAAGAACCGGGAGTAGTGGTCTACTATGGTGAAAGCGTAGACATAGCCTGACCGGCTTGGGGCTAGCTTCACGTGGTCCAAGGCTACCAGTTCAAGTGGCTGTTTGCTGATTATGGGCTGCAGGGGAGCCCTCTTGCTGTCACGGTCTTTTCGTCTCAGGTTGCATGGACCACATTCTCGACACCATCTCTTAATTCCTTTCCTCATGCCAGCCCAGTAGAATTTCTCACGTAGCAGGACTTCCAACTTCTTCCACCCGAAGTGTCCTGCTCCATCGTGGTACGCTTCTACGACCATTAACGCATCCGCCTCGGGACTACCACCTGCCAGACCAGTTCATGTGTCCGGGAGTTGATGCTTCTTCGACACAGCTTTCCTTCGTAGATGAACAGTTTGCCCTTCTCCTTCCACAACTGTTGGGTCTCCTGTGGAGCATCTGGATCAGGGTGCGAGTCAGCTTGCATCAGCAACTCCTTGACTAGGCGGACAGCGGGTCGCTATCCTGCGTCTCTGTCCATCCATGGTGGGGCAATGGGTTGAACATGGCCTCTCTGTTGGCGGGGCGCTTGTCCCTCACACAGTGGGAGCACTGGGTCACCCCATGACGATAGAAAGCGGGTATCTCTATCTCCTCCAGCTCTTCTGGGTCTTCTCCCCCATCTGGCAAGTTGGGCATCCTGGACATCGCATCAGCATTTGCATTTTTTTGCCCCGCCCGATACTTGATGGTAAACTCGTAGTTAGACAGTCGGGCCATCCATCGTTGTTCTAGGGCACCAAGCTTCGCAGTCTCCAGGTGCGTCAGCGGGTTGTTATCTGTGAAGACTGTAAATCTGGAGGAGGCGAGATAGTGTTTGAAGCGCTCTGTTACAGCCCAGACTATGGCGAGAAACTCCAACTTGAAGGAACTGTAGTTGTCGGGGTTCCTTTCCGTGGGCCAGAGCTTCCTGCTGGCGTATGCAATCACTTGCTCTCTGCCTTGCTGTACCTGGGACAGCACCGCTCCCAATCCCACGTTGCTGGCATCGGTATGAAATATAAAGGGTTGGCCATAGTCGGGGTAGGGCAGGACTTCATCTCCGGTCAGAGCCATCTTCAGTCTGGTGAAAGATTCGTCTTCTGGTTTATCCCATTTGAACGGAGGTTTCGGGTTCTTGGCCTTCTTGGACTGGCCTACCAGGAGGTCCTGCATGGGTGCTGCTATCTTGGTGAAACCCTTGATAAATCTTCTGTAGTAGCCTACCAGCCCGAGAAACTGCCGCACTTCCTTGATAGTGGAGGGTCTTGGCCAGTCCTTGATTACGGTGACTTTTTCAGGGTCTGGCGCTACACCTTCGGCGCTTACCACATGACCTAGGTACTGCACCTTGGGCTTCAACAGGTGGCATTTGGACGGCTTTACCTTCAGCCCAAAACCAGATAGGGCTTCGAACACCTCGGCCAGGTGCTCCAGGTGGTCTTCATATGTCTTTGAGTAGACAATTACGTCGTCCAGGTAGAGCAGGACAGTTTCGAAGTTCTTGTGTCCTAGGCAGAACTCCATTAACCGCTGGAAGGTTCCTGGGGCGTTGCAGAGCCCGAATGGCATGCAGTTGAACTCGCTGAGGCCCATTGGCGTGGTAAACGCAGTCTTTTCTTTGTCCGCCTCTGCCACAGGAACCTGCGAGTACCCACTGGTGAGATCCAAAGTGGAGAAATAATTAGCAGATCTTAGTGCAGCTAATGACTCCTCAATTCTGGGTAATGGGTAGGCATCATTATGTGTAATGTGGTTAATTTGCCTGTAATCAGCACACATCCTCATGGTACCATCCTTCTTTCTAACGAGAACTAATGGAGCTGCCCAGGGGCTACAACTATCTCTGATCACCCCAGCCTCCTTCATCTCCTGCAACATTCCTTTGGCACATTGATAGTGAGCTGGGGGTACAGGCCAGTACACGAGTCCTCATGAACAGTTGAACAGTTGCATTTAATGAAGCCACATGTGACGCGCCCACTGGGCCTTGGGGTACCTGGCGCCGGGCCGGTAGATGCTGGGGGATGTCACAGTGGCGGAGACCCGGTCCGTGACCCAGGGTGGTCAATAAAAGGGGTTTATTTATAGGGGATTTATAGTGTTTGTATAAAGTTTGTGACGCCACCTGTGGTATGCGGCTACAGGGAGCCGCCGCTGCGGAGCAGGTCCTCTGGAGCTGATGTTAGTGCAGCAGGGATTGTGTGGCTCTCCACGGGTAGAGCTTAGCTCCAGGGCAGTGTGGATGTTATAGGTGGTGCTGGGCATTGTAGTGCAGGGGTTGATGGCACAGCAATAATCAGTCCACAACTTAATGACGGTTCCTCTTATCTTTACTAGTGGTGAGTAGACAAGCCTGGACTAGGGTACTGGCTAGAAGTGGAAGTCCGGGCAGCCTGGAAGCAAGTAAAGAATCCTCCTTGCCAGGTGAAGTTGGAGGCCTTCCCTTTCCACTAAACTCTATGGCCCTGCTGCTTGTAGCTGTGCGGTGGCCCTCGTCCCTGAGTGCAACGGTTCTGTGCTCACCCGTATGGCAGGCAGCTCGGGCCTTGATGGTGCATCGCTCCCATGTGGCGGTGCTGGGCCCTGTAGTGCTGCTGAGCCTCCGGGCGTCTGATGGGGCCAGGAGACCTGCAATCTCCTGCCCTCCGGTTTCTGCTGCTGGGCCTTCAGTGCCCCACAGCCTCGGACTCTGGTGTCCGGTTCTTCTGTGACGGTCCTTCTGGGGTGAGCTGCCGCGCAGCTCCAGTCCCCAGCTCCTCTCTCTTCGATGTCCTGACTTCAACTCCTCACACTAAGTCTCACTAACCCCGCCTCCAGATCCCAGTTGCCAAGGGGAGGAGCTCCCCTTGCTGGTCTGGAGCCAGGAACGTGTTGCGTGCTTAGCAAAGCCTGATTAGGGGACCCCTACTTACTTCCAGGCATGGCATCACCTCTTGTGAGGGAGGCAATGCCACTGTGGCAACCGGACCCCTGGGGTGCCACACATGGCCAGTGCAATTTAAGTCTCTTGAGCAACAGGCTCCAGTAACAAACAGTTTCATCATAAAGGCACATTAACAAACAGTCTTTCTTACTAGCACAGTACATCACAGATCAAGTCTCTTTAGCAGCACACTTCTATGCCCCATAACAGTAATGATCCCACCAGCAGTCCCCGGTCCACTGTGTCATAGGCTTTAGCCTCTAGTGCAGTGAGGTACGAGGGATGGTTAGAACGCAAGGATGAGTCCAGTCCTCAGATGTGGTGTTCAATCCTTGCTTCTGCTAAACAACAGTTAACTCCTTTCTCCACTACTTTCTCTTGTAGATACCACTAGCAATTAAAAGGCAGTCACAGTGGGAGAGTCCCAGAACCCTCATCAGCCTGGTGAAGAGGTCTGTATCTTTTAAAGGGTTTGTCCACTACTTTCATATTGATGCCTTATCTGTAGAATAGGGCATCAATGTATGATCGTCTGGGGTCCTGCACCCCACACCCCTGCCGATCGGCTGTTATTGGTGGCGGCAGCCGCCGGCAGGAAGTGCTTACCTGGCCATCAAGTTACAGTGGCCAGTGCTTGTTACTGCACATCTGCCTTCTATTCAATTCAATGGGAGGTGGATGTGCAGTATCCCGCGGCGGCCACTACAGATGGACGGCCAAGCACCGCAGGTAAGCACTTCTGGCCGGCGGCGGCACCGATGACAGCTGATCAGCAGGGGTGCCGGGTATGGCATCACGGCCGATCATACATTGATGACCTATCTTTTGGATAGGGCATCAATGTGAAAGTAGTGGACAACTTCTTTAAGCTGGCTCTCCAGCTCAGAACTGACACTACCCAGTCTCACTGGGGCAGGCCTGACCACTCCCCTTAGCTGCACCCTGTTAACCCCCCTAGTTGCTGGATGCTTAAAGCGCACCTGCCAGCAGGATTGTGCTTAGTAAATTACATAGACTGACAGGTGGACACCGTTACACTGAGTAAAATGATACCTTTCATGATGAAATCCATCCAGCGGTTCTTTTATAATCTTTATTTTCAGTTCTGCCATAATGATATGCATGTGCTCTGGTGCTCTCATTATGTATTCATGTATTCCTATCTCTGGCCTCTGACAGGTCACTGTGCTTTCAGTGACCTGCCTACTATTTTAAATACTGACTGTGTAATTTCCCTGCCCATGTGAAATTTACATATCCCAAAATGGCCGCCCGATGCCCGCGCAGTAGCATCTTTCGGTTGCCGAGAGATGCTACTGCGCACATGCGGCACCATATTTCTGCACCCACGCTCTTTTTCCAAAAGCAAAATGGTGCTTGTGCGTGCGCAGTAGTATCTCTTGGCAACCGAAAGTTGCTACAGCGCATGCGTGGGTGTTGGGCGGACATTTTGGGATATGTAGATTTCACATGGGCAGAGAAATTACACAGCCAGTATTTAAAATAGTAGGCAGGTCATTGAAATCACAGAGACTTGTCAGAGGCCAGAGATAGGAATACATGAATACAGAAGCAGAGCACCAGAGCACATGCATATCATTATGGCAGAACTGAAACTAAAGATTATAAAAGAACCACTGGACGGATTTCATAATCAAAGGTATCATTGGCACCCACCTGACAGTGTATGTAGTTTACTAAGCACAATTCTGCTGACAGGTACGCTTATCAACACCTTATGTAATATCTACCTGTCACACTCTTCCCTCCTTTTTTGAATGTCGTCCTCGACGTTTGCCTTCTACCTGGTTACCTTAACCAGCCTCTTGGAGTTGTGGTAGTTCTCCCCTAACTATCCTCAGATAGTGTTCCCCCAATACTGCCTCTTTACTTAAAGGTGAGTTGGTAGTTAGGCACTATGGACCCCTTTAAGCAATTTACACATACAGCACACTTACCCTATCTACATCTCTTGTCAATCGGTCTCCTGCAAGAAATACACAGATTTAACCACAATTTTAACCAACAACTATTCTTCAGCTGGAGCTTTTTGCTCGTCTTCAACCGGCTCTCCCTAACTACCACTAAACATTTTTCAAATTCAAGTGCAAAAATGTTAAATATAGCATAGTCTTTGTAAAATATTTGGCATGAAATAGAACACATATATTCAACACAACCCATTTTCTTGAGAGAGTGTGCCACTTCAAGAACACAGTCCTTTGTTTCTTAAGGCACGGGGTCCTTGGTCCTTCTAGGTAAGGACCCTGGAACAGGCAAGGGAGACAGTCCTTTAAAACGGGGGCAGAAACAATGTCCGTTTCTTGTAAACATCTAAGGCACAGTCCATAAAGTGAAATTTGGAAAACAGTTCCTGGACAGGATACGGCACAGTCCATAAGTTGAGAGTGAAGACTCCCCAACTCACTTGAGGTGCCCGCATATCCAGCAGAAAAGGACACAACAGGTGCAAATAAAAAAAATAAGGCAAAACCAAAAATAAATATCAACTTCTTCAGCTACTACCGTAGTTTTTAATATACCATAGGCCTATCCGGCCTTAACAGGAAAGCAGTAACGGTCCTTCTACTGTGGTCACAGTCTCTGGTGGCTTTACCAGCCTTCAAGGAAAGAACACATCACATTACCTAGGCAGAGATGAGGAACTATCACTGGAACACGGCGTGCAACCAACACAACTCGGTGATTTTTTTTCTTTTTGAGAGAGAGCAACACTGTCCTAGTCCTTTTTATTCTTTGGTTGGCACCAGTCCACAGTAAATGGACACTGCGCGGCATTGATAGTGGGGAGTTGAACTGATGCTGGGAGGGGTTCCTCTCTTGCCACCCCAGCAGAAGTGGCCCCCTCCTTGGTTGTGGCCTGTGGGACAGGTTTGCTCTCCCAGTTGGGACGAATCCTGAAGCGGGGCCCAGTAGAGATGGGGAAGAATCCTCTCATTTGACACGAAGCTCTTGGTTCTTCTGCATCTGCCCAATCCTCGGGGTGGTACTACTCCATTTCAACTATGCGGGAGACTGAAATGGCGTACCAGCCCCGAGGTCCCCACATCTTTAAGAATCTGACCTTGTCTCCTGGCCAGAGACTCCGGGTCCGTCCTAGGGCATAATCCCTCTCCACCGACCTCCTGTTGACAAATATGTCCAGGCGAAGCCAAATCCCTTTAGCTGATAAAAATTTATGACCGTACCTCTGATCATCCGATCCTCCAGGCAGTCCCTTCCCGGGTACTCTCTCCACTCCTGGGCACACTCCTCCATCCGTCTCTTCTCCTGGATGATCTTTTCTTTCCATGCAGCCAGCCGTTGTTGGAAGTTGTATTCTTCCTGTTCTTCTTTGGAGATGATGGGCACAGGAACAGACCTTTCAGCCTGGCCAGGCTGAGCAACAACATCGGCAGGTGGTGGGATAGGTGCCCCCGGTGGAGTAGGTGGTAGGGTAGGTACTGGTTTCCTGGTGTTGATAGGCAAGGGGAACGTATATGACTCCTGTTTCCTCCAGGCCCCCATCCTTTCACCTCCTCTGGCTATCCAGGCTATATCATGTATTTCCCGGATCCATCCCCTCACTCCACCATACTTGGGATTCACACAGTAGGCCCTAGGGGGTGAGAATGGACCCCGTGGAGGTGGCAGTTTGGTCATCCACTGCTCTCCAGGTAATGCTAACAGAGAGTAATCCAACTCCTCTTCCTCCGCTAGCGGCTTTACGACCGGTCCCTGCTTGGTGGTGACCATCATATGGGTATGGAATGAGGCCGGGGGTTCCCTCACCCTTGCGCTGGGTGAGTGGCGGTCTCCGAGCGGATCATCACTACTGGTATCAGTTGGAGAGCGGGGGCTAGTGACTCACCGGCAGGAACACAGAGCGCCGCCATCTTCCTTCCGGTCCTGCGGTGCACGCTGGTCCCGATCAGAAGTCCCGTCCCTCTCTCGAGAGCGGAGGTCGGGGCGGACGTCACGGCCCCAGTGGTGGCTTCCAGTGCGGTGGGCCGGGTCACGGTCAGGGTACCTGTGGGCAGCAGGTCCTCCGGTGAGTCCGGTACTGGTCGGAATGGTTCTGGAACGAGCAGCGGTCCTTCAGGTGGGTCCGGTGCTGGGCAAGATTACGCGGTGGCCTGCGGCGGGATGACAGCCGGGGCTCCGGACATCGGCTCACGGTCCACAGTTGGTGGTGGGATGGGCACAGGGTCCGACGGCAGACCTCGGGGTCCCAACTCCTGCCTTCGGGCTGCCTCCGGATTCTGATGAGGTGGTGCGGCCGTGCCCTGGCCTGGCTGGGTATTGCCCGGTACCTCGCGGTTGTGGGTGAGGTGATGAAGGGCTGCGTCCTCCCCTGCTTCTCTTCTTGCTGCAGACTGCTGGGACATAGCACACCTTCCTAGCTCCGACATACTGACAGGCACTATGACTCGCACTCTCCTCTCCTTTTCACTCCTGACCAGAATGGAGTTCTTCTGGCCAGAAGAGCTCCAGCTCACTCTTACTCCTCCTCCTCTGGGACAGTACCTCACTGGCCATTGGTCCAACATGCTGGTGGTTGGGGTGTCTTTTCTCTGAGGCCAGCCTTCCCCAGCTTGTTCCACTGCAGGAGGTTTGGCCCTGTTTGGCGCTCTTTTATCATATACTCCTACAAGATGGTATGTCCTTCTTCTTCCCCACTGTGCTTTTAACAAAAACAGACACCATTTTAACTGTACAACATGTGTCAAGTCTTGCATTTTGCAGGTGCCTGTTTCTCTGTATTTTATCTCCTTATTTCTTCCCAGTCATCACTGGCTGTCTTCCCTTTTCACTGGTATACCAGGGTTGAACTGAGGTGCTTTGCTGCTATGTTTTTCCAGACACTTTGCCTCTTCTCCCTCCTATACGCTAATTCCCGCTCAGGAATCCCCGTACGGGCCACCAATGTTACGTGGTTACAGGTTCATGAATTCTTTGGAATCCTGGGCGAACCGTTACTCAGGGTGACCATATACTGCAGTTTCTCTCAGTCATACAGGGGCATTGACCCTCAGGCACAGACATATAGCTGGATTCACTTGCTGACCAGACACATTTGACACGAGTCCTCATGAACAGTCGCATTTAATGAAGCCGCACGGCCAGTGCAATTTAAGTCCCTTGAGCAACAGGCTCCAGTAACAAATAGTTTCTTCTTAAAAGCACATTAATAAACAGTCTTTCTTACTAGTACAGTACAGCACAGATCAAGTCTCTTTAGTAGCACACTTCTATACTCCCACAACAGCAATGCTCCCACCAGCAGTCCACGGTCCACAGTGTCACAGGCTTTACCTTCTAGTGCTGTGAGGTACGATGGGGCGATTAGAATGGAAGGATGAGTCCAGTCCTCAGATGTGGTGTTCAATCCTTGCTTTTGCTAAACAACAGTTAACTCCTTTCTCCACTACTTTCTACTATAGATACCACTAGCAACTAAATGGCAGTCACAGTGGGAGAGTCCCAGTATCCTCATCAGCCTGATGAAGAGGTCTGCATCCTTAAGGATATGTGCCCACGATGCCCAGCTCGCGGTACACTACACCGAAGGACCTGCCGTCACATGACTATGATGTCAGCGCAGGTCCTTCAGTCCACCGCGATCTGCCGGCAAGTGAAGACGATCGCAGCGGGGGCCATCAGAAGGTAAGTATAATATATATTTTATTCTTTCTTTTACAGGTTCTATGGTACCTGGGTCTGGAGGAGAGTCTCCTGTCCTCCAGACCCTGGTACCATCCGCACACTGAAACGTTTGGACTCCGCATCTACAGATGTAGTGATGCGGATTCCATGCGTTCCAATGAAAGTCAGTGGCGGCAAAAACGCTGTGCTTCCGCAAAATATTTGGTAGTGCTGCGTTTTTTCCCACAATGATAACCCGCAGCGGAAATTTCCGCAGCATGTGCAAAGCACATGCGGATTACCATTGGGGAACATGGCAGGCTTTCTACCATGCATTTTTGCAGCGTTTTTGCCGCTGCGGAAACGCTTAAAAAACGCATCGTGGGCACACAGCCTTAAGCTGGCTCACCAGCTCAGAACTGACACTACCCAGTCTCACTGGGGCAGGCCTGACCACTCACCTTAGCTGCACCCTGTTAACCACCCTAGTTGCTGGATGCTTAACAACATCTTATGTAACATCTACCCATCACAAGTTTACCAGTAATTCAATTTGCGTTGAATACATTTGCCGCAAATCACATTTTCTGGCCGAATTCAAGTGAATTTGTCTCATTGAATTTTAGCAGTTTGACGCATCTCTAGTAGAGAGATAAATAGACACTCAGACATGAAGTACAGACAGATAGATGATAATAGATAGATGGATAGATGGATATTTTCTTTGTTTTTGCAACTACCTTTTAATAGTTTCCTACAACTCTACTGTAGTTCTAATACAGTATAATATCCTCAAAGCCCCCAATACTCAGTATAATGCTCTCTACACCAGGATGTCTGCATAGCTCCCATATCTATATATATAATCGTCTTATCCCGTCTGTCTGTCTGTCTGTCTGTCTGTCCAGGAAATCCCGCGTCGCTCATTGGTCCGGCAGCAGCCAATCAGCGCCGGGGGATTTCTAAAAAAAGATGGCGGCCGTTAGTGGCTCATCTGCGGGACGGAGCTGAGCGGCGATGCAGCCGGGAGATGAGCACCGCGAGGCGCTCATCTCCCGGCCGGCAACAGCAGAAGGAACCCGACCGCCGGACCCATCTGCGGGACGGAGATGCAGCCGGGAGATGAGCGGCGCGAGGCGCTCATCTCCCGGCCGGTATCAGCGGAAGGACCGCCGGCGCCGCTGACCTCCATGTGGAAGGGAGGACCGGGGAGCGGCGCTGCGGGTCGGGATACTTCTGCTGCGAGCGCCCGCGATGTCCCGGGTTCTCGCAGCGTAAGTAGCCGCACAGGCAGCGCCGCTCCCCGGTCCTCACCAAGACGATTCGATGATTGGTCGCGGTCTTCGGACCCGACCAATCACTGATCTTAGCGCAAAACTTAAACACCGCTGTGCTGATTGGTCGCCGACGCTGGCCGCGACCAATCACCGATTTGGGCGCCAAATTTAAATATCGGCCGCGACCAATCACCACAGCGGTGTTTAAATGTGGAGCCAAGATCGGTGATTGGTCGCGGCCGATATTTAAATTTTGGCGCCCAAATCGGTGATTGGTCGCAGTCAGCGTCCGCGACGAATCAGCACAATAGTGTTTAACTTTGGCGCCAAGATCAGTCATTGGTCGCGGGCCAAGACAGCGACCAATCACCGATTTGTGCGGCAATTTTAAATAGCGTCCGCGACCAATTGGATGTCAGCAACCACCGTCCGCGACCAATCTGCGCTTTTTGTGCCAAATTTATACACTGCTCTGCTGATTGGTCGCAGCCGGCGACCAATCAGCGATTTTGGCGCCAAATTTAAACCCCGCTCTGCATCGCTCTGCTGATTGGTCAAATTTAAACAACATTCTGCTGTTTGGTCGCGGCCGGCGACCAATCAGCAGTATTGGCGCCAAATTTAAACACCGCTCTGCTGATTGGTCGCGACTAATCATCGATATTGCCGCCAAATTTAAACACCGCTTTGCTGATTGGTCGCGGTTGCCGAACGCGACCAATCAGCGATTTTGGCCCCAAATTTAAACACAGCTCTGCTGATTGCGCCTGGTCGGCCGCATACCTATTCTAGAATACCCGATGCATTAGAATCGGGCCACCATCTAGTATACACTATAATGGCCCACATCTCCTGTGTACACAGTATAATACTCCTCACACTGTATGATAGCCAACTATACTAGTACTAACATTGTGTACTGCCCACAAAGCCCCCAATTCTAGCCGCAGAAGGCTTATTACGATCTGACTTTACAGGACGCAAAGGAATACGCCAAATTAAAAACCAAAATATTGGCACGCTCAGGAGTGACTATGTCTGTCAGAGCACAAAGGGTCCACCACTGGGCGTATGCTGGCGACAGATCTCCACGCTCATAGATGTTCGACTTGTTACATCTTCTACAAAAATGGCTGCAGCCAGTGTCTTCCTCTCCTGCCCAGATGGTTGAGCATGTGGTGATGGACAGGTTCATCCATTCCCTAACCAGGCCGATGCAGACCTGGTTTGCCCAAGGTGACCCTCGGACGCAGACAATCTCGTAGGTCTGGTAGAAAGATACCAAGTGGTCGAAAAATCCCTGGGGAAACCCGACATAGCCACCTACCCTTACTGGAGTGCCCAAAAGGGGATAGGTTCACCATGGAAGGGATTCAGAGCTACAACTGATGGCATTCCATTTCCACTGAAGAGACTGCAAGGTCTGTTGTGAAGGATGTGATTTGTTGGCGATGTCGCAGTCCGGGACACGTAGCCGCCCAGTGTCATACATCTGCTGAGCCTAGGCAGATGATGTTCATACTATGCTTACCCAACATGCAGTGTGGACTGTCGACACGGCGAGGGGCCGCAGGGGTGTGCCATGTCTGTTAATGGAGTGATGGGCTGTTGGACTCCAGGAGTCTGGTGACCTTGATCAGGGATAGTGTTCTGGTTCTCATTTCCACTGTCGAAAGTAAGTTCCTGGCCAAGTGGCAGGGCCCATATGAGGTGGTGGAGAAACTCAGTTAAGTGAACTCCGAGTCCACCAGCATGGCTGAAGAAAGCCGCACCAAGTATACCATGTGAACTTGCTCAAGCTGTGGCGGAACCGGGAGCCTGTGGAAACTCCTTGCCTGGGAGCCGCTCCCGAAGGCAAGGGGGAAGAGGTCACTATTTCAGAGACTCTATTGCCAGCCCAGAAGCAAGAGTGTCGAGAACTACTACAGTGGAATCGGGAGCTGTTCTCAGAGTTGCCGGAGCATACTCAGGTGGTAGAGCATGACGAGTTAACAGAACCACATGTAAGAGTGAATCTGAAGCCGTATCAGGTTCCGGAAGCACGCCGGGAAATGATCTCAGCCGAGGTGAAAAGGAGGTTAGACCTCGATGTGATAGAGGAGTCAAAGAGTGGGTGGTCGAGCCCAATCGTCCTCGTACCAAAACCCAACGGAGAGTGGAGGTTTTGTAATGACTACCGCAGGCTGAATGAGGTGTCCAAGTGTGATGCGTACCCGATGCCCCGCGTTGACGAACTCATCGAAAGGCTTGGACCGGCGAGATACATCACCACTCTCGACCTGACGAAGGGCTATCGGCAGATCCCCATGTCCCAGGTGGCCAAGGAGAAGACGGTTTTCTCTACACCCAAATGGGTGCTTTCAATACACTTGGATGCCATTTGGGTTACAGGGGGCCTCAGCCACCTTCCAGAGGGCTATGGATCGGATCATAGCCCCACATAAGAAGTATGCCGCAGCCTACCTTGACGACATTGTAGTTTTTAGCCCAGACTTTAGAACTAAACTACAGCCCATTCTGGATGCTCTAAGGAAGGCGCGATTTGCAATAAATCTGAAAAAATGCACCTTTGGAAAAGAGGAGGCCAAGTACTTGGGCTATGTCATCGGGAGAGGCGAAATAAAGCCGCAAGTTAATAAAGTGGAGGCAATCCAGACCTGCCCGCAACTGCTCTCCAAGAAGCAAGTGAGAGCATTCCTGGGAATGGTGGGATATTACCGGCAGTTTAACCCAAATTTTGCCATGATGGCTGCACCACTGACGGATCTCCTAAAAGGCACCAGGTCAACCATGGGGAAGTGGACGGAGAAAACAGAGACCACATTCCAACTGTTGAAGTCAGCACTGTGTAAACAACCGGTCCTGGTCGCACCAGACTTTAACCCCTTTACGACATAGGGCGTATTAGTACGTATCTGTGCCCTGGGCCTTATGGACCAGATACGTATTAATACGCCCTATCTTTAATGCGGCACCGCGACCGAAGTCGCGGTGATAGCATTAAAATTCCGGTGCCATCTTACCTTAGGGTAGATGGCGCCAGCATCTTGGGGGTGTCGCCGCCCCTTCACACCCACAATCGCTGTGATTGGCTGTTCAATTCTGAACAGCCAATCACAGCATTTCTCACTGTTTCCGGCAATCAGATTGCCGGAAACAGTGATGTGCAGCCTAGGGTCGGTGCGCCTAAGAGCACTGATCCTAGGCTGTTGCCTAGTAACCCTGCCTGTCACCTCCCCATGACCCCCTGTGATGTCAAATAAGCCCCAGCCAGGTCTGATTGGAGCGATCGATGATGACATCGATCGCTCCAATCAGAGTACCTGAACACAGGTGACAGGGCGGTCACAGGGCGATGACCGGCTTGTGACCTGTGACCTGCCTGTCACCTCTTTGTGACCCCCTGTGATGCTGCCCAGGCCCCTGCCATCTCTGATTGGTGCGATCGATGTCATCATCGATCGCACCAATCAGAGTACCTGACCGGGAGGTGACCGGGTGGTGACCAGCCGGTGACCTGCCTGTCACCACCCTGTCACCCCCCTGTGACCGCCCTGCAGATCCTCACACTTGGTGAGGATTTCTACAGAGCGGTCACGTCTGATCTGCGCTGTGCTGGGCCTTGTAGTGCCACAGAATCTTCTGTTACACTACAAGACCTTTCTCCTACCTGCACCAGTCGCTGCTGCTGCTCCGGCATCCTGCTGCGGTCTCCAGGGTCCTGGATCTCCTGCTCCGGCATCCTGCTGCTGTCTCCAGGTTGCTGGGTCTCCAGCTTCGGCGTCCTGCTGCTGTCTCCAGGGTCCTGGGTCTCCAGCTCCTTATCCAGCTGCTGCGGATCCTGCTCCAGAGCCTCTTCCAGAACCTGCAGCTGATCCTGCTGAAAGAAGAACAGAGAAGACTTTGGTAAGTCCATCTCTGTTCTCCCCTCATTCACCCCTCCCCCCCCTCCTCTCCCCACCTCCTTTTACCCCCAATCCTCCTCCCCCCCAGTTTTTTTTTTTACGTGCGTCCTGCAGCGGCCGAGCGCTGAGCAGTGTCTATGTCACTGATCAACGTCCGTGCTCGCTGCTTTTCAGGACTTTTTCTTGCCCCTGTCAATTCCCCCCCCCCCACCTTTGCACCACATCCGCGCACACACCCATCAGCTGCCGAGAGTTGATAGGTGACATAGTTCACCGATCCGCACTCGTGCTCGCTGTTTGCACCACCTACGGTAGTTCCTTTTTTTCTCTTTTTTTTTTCAGAAAAAAAAAATTCACACCAAGCACACTGACACACACACACTCTAAATAAAGTACTGACACACACGCACCACATACACGAGAAAAAAAAAATGTCCGGCTCATCCCAAACTTGCTATTCAGGGGAGGAGGCATACGCTATTGTTGCCTCCGACACTGAGACTGACAGCGAGGGCGAGGATCCCACATTTCTTTACTTTTCCGACGCCTCATCATCCTCCTCTTCCTCCTCTTCTTCCTCCTCTTCCTCCTCAGGTGCTGCTGGACCGCCCCGCAGTCGTCGCAGGAGAGAAGATGTTCCAGCGCCCCCCACTACTGACCCCATATGGACCTCGCCCCCCGAAAATGTTAAGCCACTGATTCCTGATTTCGTGGCGGAATCAGGAATCAAGTTTGACACCACCGGCCTCACAGAAATAGACTTTTTCAAAGTCTTTTTCTCTGAGGATTTTATAAACCTCATGGTGGGCCAAACTAATTTGTATGCTCATCAATTTTTGGAACAAAACCCCTCTTCATCATTTTCTAACTGGTCTCCTGTAGACGCAGAAGAAATGATGAAGTTTTGGGGCCTGGTCCTTCATATGGGGATCCTGAAAAAAAACAGAGGTTCGGCAATACTGGAGTGTTGACGTTTTGTATAACACTCCAGTGTTCCGAATGGTCATGACCCAGACACGTTTTGAGGCCATCCGCAAGTTCTTGCATTACCAAGATAATGCAATGTGTCCTGCATGCGATGACCCAAACTTTGATCGTCTTTTCAAAGTTCGGCCGGTCATCGAGCACTTCAACAAGTTTGGTGAAGTGCACGTGCCCCAAAGGGACATCTGCGTGGATGAGTCCTTAATTTCTTTTAAGGGGCGGCTTGAATTCCGGCAGTACCTGCCCAGTAAAAGGTCCAGGTACGGGATCAAGCTGTATAAACTTTGGGGGAGTACCTCAGGGTACACTCACAAGTTTAGAGTTTATGAAGGGAAGGACTCCTGGATTGAACCCCCTGAATGCCCCCCTGTTCTGGGAGTGAGTGGGAAAATTGTGTGGAACTTGGTGCACCCACTGCTGGATAAAGGTTATCACCTGTACGTGGATAACTTTTATACAAGTAACCCGCTCTTCAAGTCCCTCTCTGCGCGACATACCGCAGCTTGCGGTACTGTCCGCAAAAATCAGAAAGGCCTCCCAAAGGCGCTAATTGGGCAGCTGCTCAGAAGGGGTGAGAGCAGAGCCCAATGTAGCGACCACCTGTTGGTGGTCAAGTACAAGGACAAGAGGGATGTCCTTCTCTTGACCACCATACATGGTGATGGCAGCACCCTCAGCACTGTAAGAGGCTCCACTACACAGGTCGCCAAACCAGACTGTGTAGTGGGGTACAACAAGTACATGAGGGGAGTTGATCTCTCCGATCAAGTCCTCCAGCCGTACAGTGCTTTGAGAAAGGCCAAGATATGGTATAAGAAGCCGGCCGTGCACATTGTTCAGATGGCAATGCACAACGCTTTCCTTCTGTCAAAATGTGCAGACCAGACTTCTACGTCGTACCTTCACTTCCAGGAGACAGTTATCAAGGCCCTGATATTTGGCAGTGGTGGTGGAGCGGGCCCCTCTACTTCTGGAACTGAAGGACCTAGAATTGTACCTGGCCAGCATTTCCTGGGGCAGATCCCTCACAGAGGAAAAAAAGGTAAGTCACAAAAGAAGTGCCGAGTGTGTTACCGAAGGGGAATACGCAAGGACACCATTTACCAATGTGACACCTGCCCCGACAAACCTGGCCTCTGCATGAAAGACTGCTTCAAAAGGTACCATACTTCCATGGACTATTGAATTTATTTCTGATGTATGACAACCTGACAAACACTACACAGCTGACGTAATGTTCGTCAGGTTGTCATACTTCAGTTGTGTAGTGTTTGTCAGGTTGTCCTACACAACTGGCGTATAACACTACATTATAAAATTGACAAATCAGGTATCTTCCAAAAAGGGGGCACTTGTTGGGCATTTCCACTGTTTAGGCACATCAGGGGCTTTGAGAACGTGACATGACGCCCGCAGACCATTCCATCAAAGTCTGCATTCCAAAGCGTCACTCCTTCCCTTCCGAGCCCTGACATGCGCCCAAACAGTAGTTTTCTCCAATACATGGGGTATCAGCGTACTCAGAAGAAATTGCACAACAACTTTTGGGATCCAATCTCTCCTAGTACCCTTGTGAAAATAAAAATATTGCGGCTAAAAGAGCATTTTTGTGGAAAAAAAAAAATTCTTTTTCACGGCTCTACGTCATAAACCTTTGCCAAACACTTGGGGGTTCAAAGTGCTCACCACACATCTAGATAAGTTCCCTGAGGGGCTAGTTTCCAAAATGGGGTCACTTGTGGGGGAGATCCAATGTTTAGGCACACAGGGGCTCTCCAAACGCGACATGGTGTCCGCTAACAAGTTGAAACCATGTCGCGTTTGGAGAGCCCCTGTGTGCCTAAACATTGGAGTTCCCCCACAAGTGACCCCATTTTGGAAACTAGACCCCCAAGGCACCTATCTAGATGCATATTGAGCACTTGGAACCCCCAGGTGCTTCACAAATTAATCCGTAAAAATAAAAAAGTGTTTTTTTTTCCACTTTTTCATTTTTACGAATCAATTTGTGAAGCACCTGGGTGTTCCAAGTGCTCACTATGCATCTAGATAGGTGCCTTGTGGGGTCTAGTTTCCAAAATGTGTTCACTTATGGGGGAGCCCCAATGTTTAGGCACACAGGGGCTCTCCAAACGCGACATGGTGTCCACTAACAAGTTGAAACCATGTCGCGTTTGGAGAGCCCCTGTGTGCCTAAACATTGGAGTTCCCCCACAAGTGACCCCAGGTGCTTCACAAATTAATCCGTAAAAATAAAAAAGTGTTTTTTTTTCCACTTTTTCATTTTTACGAATCAATTTGTGAAGTACCTGGGGATTCCAAGTGCTCACTATGCATCTAGATAGGTGCCTTGTGGGGTCTAGTTTCCAAAATGGGTTCACTTATGGGGGAGCCCCAATGTTTAGGCACACAGGGGCTCTCCAAACGCGACATGGCGTCCACTAATTATTCAAGCAAATATTCCAATCAAAAAGTCAAATGGCGCTCCTTCCCTTCCAAGCCCTGCCGTGCGCCCAAACAGTGTTTTTTCCCCACATATGGGGTATCTGCGTGCCCAGGGAAAATTGCACAACAAATTTTGGGGTCCATTTTTTCTTCTTACCCCTGCAAAAATAAAAAAAATTGGGTCTAAACTAACATTTTTGTGAAAAAAGTTAAATGTTCATTTTTTTCTTCCACATTCCAAAAATTCCTGTGAAGCACTTGAAGGGTTAATAAAGTTCTTGAATGTGGTATTGAGCACCTTTAGGGGTGCAGTTTTTAGAATGGTGTCACTTTTGGGTATTTTCTGTCATAAAGACCTCTCAAAGTGACTTCAAATGTGATGTGGTCCCTAAAAAAATGGTTTTGTAAATTTTGTTGGAAAAATGAGAAATCACTGGTCAACTTTTAACCCTTATAGCTACCTAACAAAAAAAAAATTTGGTTCCAAAATTGTGCTGATGTAAAGTAGACATGTGGGAAATGTTACTTATTAACTATTTTGTGTGACACATCTCTCTGATTTAAGGGCATAAAAATTAAAATTTTGAAAATTGCAAAATTTTCAAAATTTTTGCCAAATTTCCATTTTTTTCACAAATAAACGCAAGTGATATCGAAGAAATTTTACTACAATCATGAAGTACAATATGTCACGAAAAAAGAGTCTCAGAATCAGGGGGATCCATTTAAGTTTTCCAGAGTAATTACCTCATAAAGTGACAGTGGTCAGAATTGTAAAAATTGGCCTGGTCATTAACGTGGAAATCACCCTCGGGGGTAAAGGGGTTAAGAAAGAGTTTGTGGTCCAGACAAACGCTTCAGAGCTTGGTCTAGGAGCTGTACTCTCTCAAGAGATAAATGGATAAATGGGGAAGAACATCCCATTCTCTATCTGAGCCGGAAGCTGTCCTCCTGCGAGAAAAACTACGCAATAGTAGAAAAGGAGTGTTTAGCCATAAAGTGGGCCGTAGATACATTAAGATACTACCTACTAGGCCGGAAGTTTAAGTTGGTGTCAGACCATGCCCCGTTGAGATGGTTGAGGGAAAAGAGGGGTAACAATGCCAGGGTAACTAGATGGTTCCTAGCTCTTCAGGACTTCAACTTTCACGTAGAGCATAGGCCTGGGAAGTTACATGGGAACGCTGATGCCCTTTCCCGTTTTAGGTCAATTAGGATTACCATAATTTTTAATATTTGCCAAATGCCAGAATAAGGAGAGAGAGAATGTATTAAGGCATTTAAAAAAACGGGAAAGGTTTATTCTGATTTCATGTCAGATATTGAGAAAAACATGCATATGTGTCTTTTTATATACTGTATGTAAACTTCTGGTTTCAACTGTACATCTTGAGCCTCTTCCTTGTATAATGTGCTCTATTCTGCGCCCTTTCCTGGTATAATGTTCCCCATCCTGAGCACCTTCCTGGTATAATACACTACATCATGAGCACCTCCTGGTATAATGCACTCCATCCTGGGCATCTTCCTGGAATAATGTACCCAATTCTCAGCACATTCCTGGTATAATGTACCCCATTCTGAGCACATTCCTGGTATAATGTCCCCCATCATGAGCACATTCCTGGTATAATGTCCCCCATCCTGAGCCCTTTCCTGGTATAATGTTCCCCATCCTGGGACCCTTCCTGGTATAATGCACTCCATCCTGGGACCCTTCCTGGTATAAGCACCCATCAGCCCACGGGTGCTTTTAATTAGTGTTGGTTTCTACCTGCCCACTTAAATTTGTAGGTTTCTCTCCTAAGAGAGGCATGTTTGCCCATTTATATTGTAGGCTTATAGCCCAAGAGAGGCATGTTTAAGAGGTTAGTTACCCATCATGTGGAGGCTACCTTGTCGTGGTTGATGGGCATACATGAATTGGCCAATTTGTGCGCTAATAGCCTTCATTTTTTGTAAGTACATTTTATTTAGCAATAATGCAGTTTAGCTCTTATGTTCTCAGTGTCAGCATATGTATTGTCCCTTGCAGTGTGTTGCTGTGCTTTCTTATTGTACCCTTCCTGGTATAATGCCCCCCATCCTGTGCCCCTTCCATTAATAATGTTTGCTGTTCTTCTCCAATACATTTAAAAATAAATAAATTATTCTTCTTCCCTTCCTCCACTTCCACAACTCGCAGCGTATTCTTCTATAGCACTTGAAGGAACTGGCATCTAACTTCGTCTTGCTGGCATGGTGCATTACGTCACGGTCATGTGCCGCCTGTGACTGGCACACCAACGTCAACAGCCGGCCTCTGATTGGCTGGCAGGGTGTATTGCGGTGCAGGGACACAGAGGGTCTCTGCGTCTCAATACATTTCAGCTGAATGTGTGTCCTTGCATGCACCTCTAACTGAAATAGGTGCTGGTGGCGGCCGACCCCCCTCCTGCACGGGCCCGGTCGCACCCTCTGTGACCGATGTCGTTCCGCTCCTGGAAGGGATATGCTGATGTTTACTATTGGATTCTATCATGTATGTGAGAATAAAAGGCTTCTTGAGATTGATGACACTGCCATATCTAGCAGCCAAGACTTCTCAATAATAGCGGACAATTGAGGCTGCTGGGATCTAGATCAATCACACAACGACACGTGTACAATGCAATAGTGTTTTTATTAGCAAAATCATAAGAATCATTAACCTGAATTACATCGTGATTTACCAATAAAGAAGGTCAGCTCCTGATTTTACATAATGGAACATAATAGCCAAATTGTAAAATCCAGGATCTGGAGCATTTATTCAAGATTAATAGATTATTATTAAGTAAGTAAAATTGTGAAGGCTCCGGCTTATTTACAGATAATAATGGACTTTGAAGTGAAAAAACAAGATATATATGATGTTTAAGTCCTGGAATTCGGAGATGTCCACATGTGTAATGGAGACCTCCACCATCCAGGTGCCTAAACTGTAAACAGGAAAATTATGTGCAAATTAATCAATATGGCAAAAGTCTGAAATATTCTATCTGCTGACAAGAGCGGTTTATCTCCAGTTTACCCAATACAGAGAAAATGCCGCCAGTGATCAGTAATGGCGCCATCATCCCATTCTCTCACACATTTACACTGCTGCACTGCCATCTAGTGATGAAAAAAAAAGTACTATACCAACACAGTTTATTGTCACTATTGGTGGGATCATATTATTAACACGGCTCATTATAGACTGCAGGTTATTTACAAGTTAATGAACGTTACAGAATATAATAACTAAACTATTGTACATGGCTTTATCAGTGAAGAAGGGTCCTTGTACATACCTCACAAATAAGAAAGAGAGCGAGTGTATAGTGCTGGGACCCTAATCTCACCTGCTCGTTTATATGTGCTCACACAGAAATATTCTCCTAATGAAGCCATGCTGGTTCAGTATGCCTTCAATTTTGAATAAATCCCCAACAGTGTCACCAGCAAAGCACCCCCACACCATCACACCTCCTCCTCCATGCTTCACGGTGGTAACCAGGCATGTAGAGTCCATAAGTTCACCTTTTCTGCGTCGCATAAAGACACGGTGGTTGGAACCAAAGATCTCAAATTTAGACTCATCAGACCAAAGCACAGATTTCCACTGGTCTAATGTCCATTCCTTGTGTTCTTTAGCCCAAACAAGTCTCTTCTGCTTGTTGCCTGTCCTTAGCAGTGGTTTCCTAGCAGCTATTTTACCATGAAGGCCTGCTGCACAAAGTCTCCTCTTAATAGTTGTTGTAGAGATGTGTCTGCTGCTAGAACTCTGTGTGGCATTGATCTAGTCTCTAATCTGAGCTGCTGTTAACCTGCAATTTCTGTGGCTGGTGACTCGGATAAACTTATCCTCAGAAGCAGAGGTGACTCTTGGTCTTCCTTTCCTGGGGCGATCCTCATGTGAGCCAGTTTCTTTGTAGCACTTGATGGTTTTTGCAACTGCACTTGGGGACACTTTCAAAGTTTTCCCAATTTTTCAAACTGACTGACCTTCATTTCTTAAAGTAATGATGGCCACTCGTTTTTCTTTACTTAGCTGCTTTTTTCTTGCCATAATACAAATTCTAACAGTCTATTCAGTAGGACTATCAGCTGTGTATCCACCAGACTTCTGCACAACACAACTGATGGTCCCAACCCCAACTACCTCTTGAAGCTCATCAAGAGAATGCCAAGAGTGTGCAAAGCAGTCATCAAATCAAAAGGTGGTTACTATGAAAAACCTATAATATAAGACATAATTTCAGTTGTTTCCCACTTTTTTGTTAAGTATATAATTCCATGTGTTAATTCATAGTTTTGATGCCTTCAGTGTGAATGTACAATTTTCATAGTCATGAAAATACAGAAAAATCTTTAAATGAGAAGGTGTGTCCAAACTTTTGGTCTGTACTGTATATACATCAGCAGCCGCGTATATATATATATATATATATATATATATATATATATATATATATACGTGGCTGCTGATGTTCTCGGCTGTCCCCATCAGTCCCATAGACACTGAATGGAGTGTGGCAGTGAGCATGCCTGGCAACGGCTCCATACTATTTCCTCCATAAGAGAGGATAGGGATCCCCACTCTAGTGATTGGTGGGGTTCCCAGTAACTACCATCACCGATCCTGCAGATCCTTTCTCCTGTCAATAGGTTTTTTATGTTTTACATGGTCCAATAGAGAGATCAGAGGTGCGATATAGTGAACTAACACATGCAAAGCCTAAATTATATAAAATGTGAAACCACCAGACTGTTACTGTAGCCAAACATCTTCTAACCTTCCTTACAATTCCTAAAATTGTTGACCAATGTTTTTCTTTAAAGGGGTTCTCCAACCATAGACACTTATGACATATATACTTCAAAAACTCTTACCAACACTTATCAACCATTTGCAGTCCAAAAAGCCCCTCAGTGGCCAAGAAAGTAAGGAGAAAGTTTGGCCAGTTTTAAGGGCCTGTCTCCAATAGGTGGATGTCCCCAGGTAAATATCATTACTGGCAGATAAACCCTTTTACCACTTTGAAAACCTAACACTCAGAGCAGCGATTCATCCGCAAAACAATTTTATATTATGACGCGCCCCCTGGGCCAGTGCTGTAGGGGATACCCGGAGCCGGATCTCGATGGGGGTAGTAGTCCTTGTGGCGGTGACCCGGTCCGTGCCCAGGGTGTCAAACTAAGTGGCAGTCTATGGCAACAGATGTTAACTTGATTGTCGACTACGCCACCCGTTGAGTGCGGCTTTGAAGCCGCCGCTGCAGAGCAGTCCACTGAGGCCGGTGGTATATGTGCAGCAGTGATGGTATAACCCCCAACGGGAGGGGTATGGCCTCAGGGCAGAAGGTGTAGATGATGGGGGTTGTGAAGATGTAGAAGGGAAGACTCAGAGTCAGGAGATGCAGTTCAGGGCTTTTACTTACTGGTGTTCTTTTGGTCACTCTGGCCTTGAGTGACCACCCGAGCCGTGCTGCGTCCACCAGGTCCTGGACTCGGCCAACCCCCAGGCAATTCTGGAGCGTGGTCCTGAGCTCCTTTCTGACTCTCCCTTCCTCTGGCCATTCCCACCAGGGATCCACTTTTGGCCGGCTCCCTCGGGTCTCTTGGTGGTCAAGCCTCCTCTGGGCTCCCTGACCCTATGCTCGGTGTGCCTTTCTAGTGGATTTGGTGAGGGTCGTGGCAGATCCTGCCCACAACCTCCTGTTCCTGGTTAAGGTTCGTTTTGGCCTCTGCCAGCTTGGGTTCCGGTACCCTTGTGCGCCAACCCTTCACCCTTCTGTCCTTATTCTGGGATCTTGGGGTTCCTTCTTGTTTCCTCTCTGGGTCCTTCTCACTCCTCTCTCTCTCTCTGCAGGCTCTGCTCTGGAGCTGGGCCCAGCCGGAGCCACAGCTCCCTGTCAGCCCTCCTTGCTGAGCTCCTCTGCTCTGCTCCTCAGGCTAAAGACTCACTGACTGACTGACCCTGTTCTAAGATGGTGCCCACCTTATATACTCCCTCTATGTGTGAGCTCAGGTGACCAGCACCCAATGAGCTCCTATCTTTACCCAGACTACTCCCCCTATCTGCCCCTACACTACTGGGATGTTCCACCCCCCTCCCACTCCAGCCAGGGACAGACGCTGTCGTACCTGCACATATACTGGTGGGAGTACCGTCGTTCTGTCCCCCGGAAATGGGATGTATGTAGTGCATGCAGCCTACTAGCTCAGTTCCACACTCCATCCTTACCCGGGAGTGGAATACCACACCTCTGGCTTGAGGTGTAATACCCCTGTAGCAGCCGAATCCTCAGGGTGCTACATTCCCCCCTGGTAAATCACAGCACGTCCTCGGGCTGTAAAAGAATAAAAACATCCACAAACATACAAATTTTCTTTCAAAAACATCATAAACATATAAAACATTATATATATATCATCAGCATAAAACTTTTCATATAAAACTTTTCATATAAAACTTTTCATATTAAACATTCTTGTTCCTCCGGCCACGGTGCAACTTGTGACCGGGTAAAGTGCAACAGTCTCTTGTAGTAAAAACAACAGTTTCCTATAAAACCGGTAGGGGGCGCCTTAGAAAGCGCAACTATATACAAGGGAAGGTATGGCCGCTCTCAGTCCTCGGCCAGTGGGATTAGGGATGGCTGCTCACAGTCCTCAGCCTGTGGGGAGATGGGACACACTGGAACAGTTCACTGGTCCCAACGGGGACTATAATGGTAACAGTTATTGTACCTTCACGGGTAACTATTTACAGTGCTCCTACTGTACTTTAGTAGCGACGTCCTCCAGCTCCTTCCTCCGTGTATTCTTCAGACCCGTCCGGGTCCTCTTGCTCCTCCTGACACCTCAGCTCTTTCTCTGTCAGTCGGTGCACATGAAGGGCATAGGGTCCTTTGGCACATTGGTGCCGGGTGAAGGTGACCTCATCACCCAGGTAAAGATCACGACCTCTGTGTCCCTCCGGTAGGTGGGACTCGACATCTCTTCTGGTCACGAAGACGTCGCCGGGGGTGTGATGATCTCGAATGAAGCCCCAACCGTGCTGCAACTGGAATTTAATTACAGTCCCGGTGGCACGGGGACCGTGGGCTGCACGGGGGTTCCTCCTGGTCCGGCTCTTCTGTTCTGCACTTTTTATTTGCAGCCGCTGCTCGCGGACCCGCCTCTCTCTTCTTTCTCGGTCAAAGGCTTCCAACTGCTGGCGGCAGCACTCTGCACGCTCCGCTGCAGCCGCCCGGGTTTCTTGAGTGAACCCGATGAGGTCTCCTCCTGCGGGGTCCCACTCAAACTGCGCCTCCTCTAACGAGAGCGGGGTCATCTTGACGGGCGCCGGAGCCGGGATCAGGGGCTCATCCAGAGGTCTTTCTTTCCGGAGTCGGGGATGGTGGAACTCCGGTGGCCACACAAAGGGCTGCCCATCCGGGCATGTGTGCTGGGCAAATAGGTTTTCACCCAGGTGTGGCGCTGTGGACGTTGAGGGCGCTGTTTTGGTGGCGGCGCCCGGGTTCACCAGGCCTTGCGACCAGGCTTGGGGCACCCTGAATGTAAAATGCACCGTGAAGACGGCGGCGCCCGGGGTTACTTGGCCCAGCGACCAGGCCGGTGGCTCAGTGGAGGTAGAGGGCGCTGTTGGTACTGCGGCACCCGGGGGTACTCGGCCTTGCGACCAGGCCGGTGGCGTCTCCTGCTTGGCCGCGCTCAGGGTTGAGGCGCGTGACGTCACAGGGGGCGTGGTCGCGGCTCCTGCTTGGGGCCTAGTCTGGAGCGGTAGCGGTGCGGCAACGGGCACGATCAGTGGGACTTCGGGCTCTGCGACGGGGAGCGGGGGTAGGCTTACGGTGGCTGGGCTTGGGGTAGTGACGTCCCCTTTACTTGCCTCCGTCTCTTCAGCTCCCTCTGCGGCGTCGTCTCCGGCCTCCGTCCCTTCTGCATCCTCTTCAGGGGCAGGCGTGCTCCTCGTTGCAGGTGGTGTGCTCCGCTGGCGGGTTCCAGCCTGCTGGGCCATCTCTCTGCTCCATGCGGCCAGTACGTCCCGCTGCACTCGGGCCATCCTCTGAGCCAAGCCCTCCAGTGCGGTCCGTGCATGCTCCCGATCTCTGGGGAGCTGCGCCAGGATCTCCACCAGGCCTTCTGGGGTTGTCGCTTGCAACAGGCTCCTGACCACTGGGTCGGTGCTGCCTGCCTCTCCCTCCATCTCCGGGTACGGCTCCTCCAGACTCCTCCAGGCTGCTCCCATCTTCTCTCTTTTGTTTTGTATCCGCCCATACTGAGGGCGGTCCTGGGGTAACTTGGTGATTGTCAGTTCCAGGGGCAGTCCCCTCACGCTGATGGACATCTCTAACATCACAGTCTCTGCTGGTGGGGGCGGTTTCCGCTTTTGGCGCCATTCCTTGACCTGGCCCACGATGGGAGGTGGCCTCTTGCCACCCTCCGGCACGCCCATAATGGCGTCCGCTCTGCCAGGGCGGGAAATCTTCTGAAATGGCAGGAATCGTCTCCCAGTGGCGGGAAACTTCGTGGATGGCGGGAATCTTCACCGATGGCGGGAAGAAGGCTGAAGATGGCGCCGGATGGCGGGAATCTTCACCGATGGCGGGAAAACTTCACGGATGGTAAGTTTTAAAAGTCTCTTTTTCAGGCACGCAGTACCCGGTGGTTGCGGGCACGAAATCCTGCCGACTACGCCAAAAGTTGACGCGCCCCCTGGGCCAGTGCTGTAGGGGATACCCGGAGCCGGATCTCGATGGGGGTAGTAGTCCTTGTGGCGGTGACCCGGTCCGTGCCCAGGGTGTCAAACTAAGTGGCAGTCTATGGCAACAGATGTTAACTTGATTGTCGACTACGCCACCCGTTGAGTGCGGCTTTGAAGCCGCCGCTGCAGAGCAGTCCACTGAGGCCGGTGGTATATGTGCAGCAGTGATGGTATAACCCCCAATGGGAGGGGTATGGCCTCAGGGCAGAAGGTGTAGATGATGGGGGTTGTGAAGATGCAGAAGGGAAGACTCAGAGTCAGGAGATGCAGTTCAGGGCTTTTACTTACTGGTGTTCTTTTGGTCACTCTGGCCTTGAGTGACCACCCGAGCCGTGCTGTGTCCACCAGGTCCTGGACTCGGCCAACCCCCAGGCAATTCTGGAGCGTGGTCCTGAGCTCCTTTCTGACTCTCCCTTCCTCTGGCCATTCCCACCAGGGATCCAGTTTTGGCCGGCTCCCTCGGGTCTCTTGGTGGTCAAGCCTCCTCTGGGCTCCCTGACCCTATGCTCGGTGTGCCTTTCTAGTGGATTTGGTGAGGGTCGTGGCAGATTCTGCCCACAACCTCCTGTTCCTGGTTAAGGTTCGTTTTGGCCTCTGCCAGCTTGGGTTCCGGTACCCTTGTGCGCCAACCCTTCACCCTTCTGTCCTTATTCTGGGATCTTGGGGTTCCTTCTTGTTTCCTCTCTGGGTCCTTCTCACTCCTCTCTCTCTCTCTGCAGGCTCTGCTCTGGAGCTGGGCCCAGCCGGAGCCACAGCTCCCTGTCAGCCCTCCTGGCTGAGCTCCTCTGCTCTGCTCCTCAGGCTAAAGACTCACTGACTGACTGACCCTGTTCTAAGATGGTGCCCACCTTATATACTCCCTCTATGTGTGAGCTCAGGTGACCAGCACCCAATGAGCTCCTATCTTTACCCAGACTACTCCCCCTATCTGCCCCTACACTACTGGGATGTTCCACCCCCCTCCCACTCCAGCCAGGGACAGACGCTGTCGTACCTGCACATATACTGGTGGGAGTACCGTCGTTCTGTCCCCCGGAAATGGGATGTATGTAGTGCATGCAGCCTACTAGCTCAGTTCCACACTCCATCCTTACCCGGGAGTGGAATACCACACCTCTGGCTTGAGGTGTAATACCCCTGTAGCAGCCGAATCCTCAGGGTGCTACAATTACATCCATTTATAATCTACATAATAAATTGAGCAACTTTGTTACTAGATAGAATTGCTTGTCTTGCACTGGCCCTGAGTTATACCTTATTCTCTTCCACATCTACATTGATCATTCTTAATTTTACTGCATAGCCTGCTTGTTCAGTGTCTGGACAGCAATTATGCTCTTTACTTTATTTGTATTCTTGGCATCATACAGTCATCTGATGTGTTAGAAGGGGCATCATTAAGTCAGTTATTAGTGGAAATAAAATTCAATGCTGGATCCCTGCGGATCCATTGCCATATGGCACCCCTGGATCCCATTGACGCAAGCCGCTGAGTGGTCTTCGAGGTCTGCATTGTTTGGATGGTAAGGAATAGCGCTGCATGCTGCACCTTTTTTGCCATGAAAAGCAAATGAATGCATAATGGACCTCCCATGAACACAGCTGGCCATGGGAGGAAGCAAAAGAGTATACAGACAGGACAGCACAGGATGGCAGCTGATTCTGTGAGGTAAAACATTTCCCTGCCTGTTTAAAAACTTGTTTTACCTCATATAAAGAATCGGCTGTGATCCCCTGCTGTAATGTCTGTATACTCTTTTGCATCCTCCCCGTCCAGGAGATGTGGTATGTTCAGACCATGTTCCTGTATGGTCAGACATTACACAGTACACAGCAGGGGCATATTTCTAAGATTATCTCAGCACAGGAACATTTTATTTAAACACATCCAATTGTGGAACTTATTATTATTCCAAGATCTATTGATTAAAATGAATTTTGTTTGTGGGAAAATGCCTTTAAATAATTGAAAGAGGGTTACAATTGCTCCTTTGAAACTTGATGCAGGTAATCTTATATGAGAGTAATGGCGTATTCACACATCTGTGTGTCATAGATCGTGATGCACAAGCTGTTTGCGAGTCTCCTGCCCCGAACTTTGACAGCCTCATATACATCTATTAGGCCACATTGGCAGAAATGGAAGCTGGCACGTTTAGGTGGGCTGCACTGTGGGAATGAAGAGCCTTGGGATTCCCAAACGTTTTTTATTAATATCAATGCGTTTCTGCAATGGACCAGGGCCTTTCTCAAGGTATAAAAAAACAAGCTCTTGACTCCCGCAGCACGGCCCACCTAAATGTGCCAGCTTCCATTTTTGCCATTCCACCTCTTGAAGAACCTTTCCTCCAGCCACAGGGCAGCAGCAGCTTTCTACACCATTATAGCTGTGGTGACTGCACACAACACCTCTAGGTGAGCGCTGCCATCAATTATCCCGACCCCTTATCAGACGCTATTGCCCTATTTTGTGTGCGCTCCTGTCCTTCTCCACAGCGTCTCTATTAGGCACCTTCACACGTTCAGTAAGTTTCATCAGTGACGTGTTTCTATTATACTTTTCCTCTAATTGTTCCACTCCTGGTTTTGGCTTCCTAATACTGAGGTAAAATACTGACCAAATTACTGAATGTATGAACATGGCCTTAAGCTCTTAAGTTCGGGTCAAGAGGCCAGCAACTAATCTTTGAATCACTTTGTGCTCAGACCATGACACGCCTTAATGTGTAGAGTCACTTTCATCTTACAACTAAATAAAAACTACGTATTGTTTTAAGGGGGCATGCTACCACTTATCAATTAGGAGAAGGCATCAATATAAGTCAGTAGTATCAGATTGATAGGTGTCCAAATCCTAACACCACCAATCAGCTGTTACCAGCTCCAGCATGGAATCAATGGGGTGGCAGAGTGTTGGAACTCTACCAATCTGATCTTGGTGGTCCATCCTAAGTATAAGTGATCAATACCATAACAGTGAACACCTCTTTTAACTTTTTTTTGCAAATACTTGCTTCTCTCATCCTGAAATGCAGCATGTTTTTGGATCAAATCACATGTGGCATTTTTGTTGCATACATTTTTTTGACTAAAATTCAATTCTTACATTTAAAGGGGTTGTCTTATCCTAAAGAGGACCTGTCACCAAATTTTTCATGTTTTTTTTTCTATTTTATCTTTCATTTGCGGAGATATTAGCAATGAAAGTATTTGGCGCCTAATGAGTTAAAAAAATTAAGTCCAAGTAGATGTTATCAGAGTTTTCACTGGGGGTGCAAAATTCTTCTCCCTGCATGATGCTGACCAATTATAAGCAGACGACAGCACTGAAAAGAAAGATGATCACATCCCCACCATAGCTTAGAGCAAATTTCTCAGTGTCTAAGATGTAAGGATACAGACCTGGTCTCCTGGGCTAACCTCCTGCATGATTAGAGCACACAACTAACTAATACCTTTCAGTTAAGGTCTCTGTGGGTGAAGGGGCAGCACAAGAGAGTTTAGTTGTGCAACATTACAAACCTTTCTAACAGCTTTCCTCCTCTTATGGTACTCTCACCTGTACTGCGCCTATCCCAAACTGCCTGTCCAGAAATGAGAGCACAGCATCAGTATCACACTTAGATCCGTTGTGCTCAACTTGTACTCATTCTGCAGTGAGATTAGAGCAGACTGTCATTACATTTCACCATAGAAGTAACCCAGAACACACTGCTCCTGTGTGAGGTGTAATAACAGGCTAATATCACTGCAGAGAGAATACAAGTTGCTTGAGCACAGAAGACATAAGTGTGATACTGGCACACTCCATAATCAGGAGAGTCAATAAAAGGGTTTGTAATGTGACACAGAGAAACTCAGCTGTGCGGCTCCTTCCTTGTCTTAGAGCTGTTATCTCTGCTTTCTAATCATGCAGAAGGTTAGACCAGGAGATCAGGACTCTCCATCATTATACATCTTAGGCTAGGTTCCCACGATGAGCTTTTGGTGAGTTTTTGATGTTGCAGAATTTCTGCACCCATTAAGATAGGTTACTTGCATTATTTCTAAAATATGCAGCGAAAAAACTCACTAAAAACTCATTGTGAGAACGTAGCTTTATACCCTAAGAAACCCGCTTTGAGCTATGGTGGGGGCGTGTTCTTCTTTTCTTTGAGTGTTGCTGCTTGCTTATGATTGGTCAGCATCATACAGGGGAAATCTGCAGCATATTTAAGGATTTCTCACAAGCCTCATTCGGGTAAATGCAAAAAGGTAAATAAAATTACCAAAATCTCCACAACAAAAGTGTAGCTCTACCTACAGCGTATTCACACCCAGACTATAAGATTATGGCCGGTCTCTGGGTGGGTGTTTTTTTACACAGTAGTCAGAACCTACAACATTGTGGTGCCGTGCATTACATGGGCTATACTAAGGGAGCGCCTGTCAGCATAGAGCGAATACGTCCATATACCGACCAGCAGAAAGTGTAAGAGAAGAACTATAGAAGGATGGACCATAGTGGAGCATTCCGGACTGGAGCAACATAAGGAGCCAGAAGGCTTCCCCCCGGTATTCCATGCTATGTGCTCCTTATAAAGAGACATCTCTCCATAGACCCCTCTGTGAAGACCACCCCCTTATCCAGATGATACATTCTCACTTCCACCATATATAATGCAGACTGGCCTTTTTTTTTTTTCAGAAAATCACCAATTTTGGGTCGTCAGCTGTAAAAGAAGAAATGCTTTACACCAGTGCTGGGAACCTATGGCAGCATGCAGAGGGGGCAGCAGAGCCCTCCTGGTGGGCACCATGGCCGCAGCACTAGCGCTACTGGATCGGGCCGGCGGGGAGAACTCTGAGCCGCCGAGTGCCGGCACCAGCTCCGCTACTGCAGCTAGATGTGCGATCTCTCTCGGACGGAAACACATCGAGCTGAAGTGTATTGCAGCGCACGAACTAGCCAGGCCCGTGCGCTGCAATACACGCTGCCGGCCAATCAGAGGCCAGCGGCTTCCGGCCAATCAGAGGCCAGCATGACGTCGGCCGGTCAATCAGAGGCCAGCGGCTTCCGGTCAATCAGAGGCCAGCATGACGTCGGCCGGTCAATCAGAGACCAGCGTCTGTCGGCCAATCAGAGGACAGCATGACGTCGGCCGGTCAATCAGAGGCAAGCGGCTTCCGGTCAATCAGAGGCCAGCATGACGTCAGCCGGTCAATCAGAGACCAGCGTCTGTCGGCCAATCAGAGGACAGCATGACGGCGGCCGGTCAATCAGAGGCAAGCGGCTTCCGGTCAATCAGAGGCCAGCATGACGTCGGCCGGCCAACAGAGGCCAGCGGCTTCCGGTCAATCAGGGGCCAGCATGAATTCGGCCGGACAATCAGAGGCTAGCAGCTTCCGGACAATCAGAAGAGGCTGCCGGCCAATCAGAGGCCAGCATGACGTCGGCTGGCCAATCAGAGGCCAGCGGCCGCTTGCCTCTGATTGGCCGGCAGCGTGTACTGCAGCGCGCACGGGCCTGGCTAGTACGTGCGCAGCAATACACTTCAGCTAGATGTGCCGACTACAGGAGAGGACGCTGCGCGGGAGAAGAAGGAAGGTGAGGAGGAGGGTTTATTATGTGGTTTTTTTTTTTAATATGCGATGCACAGTGACTGGGGGTGAGGAGAGGGAGCATGTATACCAGGATTGAGGGGAGGGCCAGCATATCTACCAGGATTGAGGGGAGGGCCAGCATATATACCAGGATTGAGGGGAGGGCCAGCATATATACCAGGATTGAGGGGAGGGCCAGCATATATACCAGGATTGAGGGGAGGGCCAGCATATATACCAGGATTGAGGGGAGGGCCAGCATATATACCAGGATTGAGGGGAAGGCCAGCATGTATACCAGGATTGAGGGGAAGGCCAGCATATATACCAGGATTGAGGGGAGGGCCAGCATATATACCAGGATTGAGGGGAGGGCCAGCATATATACCAGGATTGAGGGGAGGGCCAGCATTTATACCAGGATTGAGGGGAAGGCCAGCATATATACCAGGATTGAGGGGAGGGCCAGCATGTATACCAGGATTGAGGGGATGGCCAGCATATATACCAGGATTGAGGGGAGGACCAGCATATATACCAGGATTGAGGGGAGGGCCAGCATATATACCAGGGTTGAGGGGAGGGCCAGCATTTATACCAGGATTGAGGGGAGGGCCAGCATATATACCAGAATTGAGGGGAGGGCCAGCATATATACCAGGATTAAGGGGAGGGCCAGCATATATACCAGGATTAAGGGGAGGGCCAGCATATATACCAGGATTGAGGGGGGGAGCATATATACCAGGATTGAGGGGAGGGCCAGCATATCTACCAGGATTGAGGGGAGGGCCAGCATATCTACCAGGATTGAGGGGAGGGCCAGCATATATACCAGGATTGAGGGGAGGGCCAGCATATATACCAGGATTGAGGGGAGGGCCAGCATATATACCAGGATTGAGGGGAGGGCCAGCATATATACCAGGATTGAGGGGAGGGCCAGCATATATACCAGGATTGAGGGGAGGGCCAGCATATATACCAGGATTGAGGGGAGGGCCAGCATATATACCAGGATTGAGGGGAAGGACAGCATGTATACCAGGATTGAGGGGAGGGCCAGCATATATACCAGGATTGAGGGGAGGGCCAGCATATATACCAGGATTGAGGGGGGGCAGCATATATACCAGGATTGAGGGGAGGGCCAGCATATATACCAGGATTGAGGGGAGGGCCAGCATATATACCAGGATTGAGGGGAGGGCCAGCATATATACCAGGATTGAGGGGAGGGCCAGCATATATACCAGGATTGAGGGGAAGGCCAGCCTGTATACCAGGATTGAGGGGAAGGCCAGCATATATACCAGGATTGAGGGGAGGACCAGCATATATACCAGGATTGAGGGGAGGGCCAGCATTTATACCAGGATTGAGGGGAGGGCCAGCATATATACCAGGATTGAGGGGAGGGCCAGCATATATACCAGGATTAAGGGGAGGGCCAGCATATATACCAGGATTGAGGGGGGGAGCATATATACCAGGATTGAGGGGAGGGCCAGCATATATACCAGGATTGAGGGGAGGGCCAGCATATATATCAGGATTGCGGGGAGGGCCAGCATATATACCAGGAGTGAGGGGAGGGCCAGCATATATACCAGGATTGAGGGGAGGGCCAGCATATATACCAGGATTGAGGGGAGGGCCAGCATATATACCAGGATTGAGGGGAGGGCCAGCATATATACCAGGATTGAGGGGAGGGCCAGCATATATACCAGGATTGAGGGGAGGGCCAGCATATATACCAGGATTGAGGGGAGGGCCAGCATATATACCAGGATTGAGGGGAGGGCCAGCATATATACCAGGATTGAGGGGAGGGCCAGCATATATACCAGGATTGAAGGGAGGGCCAGCATATATACCAGGATTGGGGGGAGGGCCAGCATATATACCAGGATTGAGGGGAGGGCCAGCATATATACCAGGATTGAGGGGAGGTCCAGCATTTATACCAGGATTGAGGGGAGGGCCAGCATATATACCAGGATTGAGGGGAGGGCCAGCATATATATCAGGATTGAGGGGGGGAGCATATATACCAGGATTGAGGGGAGGGCCAGCATATCTACCAGGATTGAGGGGAGGGCCAGCATATATACCAGGATTGAGGGGAGGGCCAGCATATATACCAGGATTGAGGGGAGGGCCAGCATATATACCAGGATTGAGGGGAGGGCCAGCATATATACCAGGATTGAGGGGAGGGCCAGCATATATACCAGGATTGAGGGGAGGGCCAGCATATATACCAGGATTGAGGGGAGGGCCAGCATATATACCAGGATTGAAGGGAGGGCCAGCATATATACCAGGATTGGGGGGAGGGCCAGCATATATACCAGGATTGAGGGGAGGGCCAGCATATATACCAGGATTGAGGGGAGGGCCAGTATTTAAACCAGGATTGAGGGGAGGGCCAGCATATATACCAGGATTGAGGGGAGGGCCAGCATATATATCAGGATTGAGGGGGGGAGCATATATACCAGGATTGAGGGGAGGGCCAGCATATCTACCAGGATTGAGGGGAGGGCCAGCATATATACCAGGATTGAGGGGAGGGCCAGCATATATACCAGGAGTGAGGGGAGGGCCAGCATATATACCAGGATTGAGGGGAAGGCCAGCATATATACCAGGATTGAGGGGAGGGCCAGCATATATACCAGGATTGAGGGGAGGGCCAGCATATGTACCAGGATTGAGGGGAGGGCCAGCATATATACCAGGATTGAGAGGAGGGCCAGCATATATACCAAGATTGATGGGAGGGCCAGCATATATACCAGGATTGAGGGGAGGGCCAGCATATGTACCAGGATTGAGGGGAGGGCCAGCATATATACCAGGATTGAGAGGAGGGCCAGCATATATACCAAGATTGATGGGAGGGCCAGCATATATACCAGGATTGAGGGGAGGGCCAGCATATATGCCAGGATTGAGGGGAGGGCCAGCATATATACCAGGATTGAGGGGAGGTCCAGCATATATACCAGTATTGAGGGGAGGGCCAGCATATATACCAGGATTGAGGGGAGGGCCAGCATATATGCCAGGATTGAGGGGAGGGCCAGCATATATACCAGGATTGAGGGGAGGGCCAGCATATATACCAGTATTGAGTGGAGGACCAGCATATATACCAGGATTGAGGGGAGGACCAGCATATATACCAGGATTGAGGGGAGGGCCAGCATATATACCAGGATTGAGGGGGGGCCAGCATATATACCAGGATTGAGGGGAGGGCCAGCACATATACCAGGATTGAGGGGAGGGCCAGCATATATACCAGGATTGAGGGAAGGGCCAGCACATATACCAGGATTGAGGGGAGGGCCAGCATATATACCAGGATGGGGGTGAGCACATTCTTTATTTCTGCAGTCTCTTACCCCTGCTCCTCTTTGTGGCTGCTCTATGCTGCCCTCGTCTGCTCTTTGTATCAGTTGTTTGTATCAGTAAAACCTCAATATTTAGGATAAATTGCCGTGTTGGCACTTGGCGATAAATAAGTGGGTTTTGGATTGCAGTTTGGGCACTCGGTCTCTAAAAGATTTGCCATCACTGCTTTAAACCAATCAATGTGCAAATATCAACATTTTTGAGAAAATACAATACATTTGATCAGATGTCAAAAAATTTTCCAGAAAAACAAAAATTGTGATCAGAAATCATAAAGAAAAATTAACTCTTTAATACCATTTTTACCAAAAATACATTGTAAAAAAAGAAGTGTAATTTTCTACAGTACAATATTTATTTCTATTTTTCTCAAAAGAATTTTCATTTTAGGCCCCCCAACAATTGAAAATCAATGTAAAAAGTGTATTTTAATACAATAAAAAAAATCAGGGTAATTGTTCAGTTGTATTGCCAGTTTTACAGCACGACCCGTAGCGATTTACGATCCCACAGGCCGATGAGCTACAATCTTCCTGAGAAAGGATTCATCAATGTATCAGATGCTTTCTTGCATGTTTCTACATGGAGCAATACACATATGTTCCATGTCCCTTCCTCTAAGAAACCTTCAATGAACCCTGATAGGATCTACAGAGAATAGACAAGACGTCCTTTACAGTGTTACACACTTACTCGATACTCAGTCTAATTTCATCATTCATTTTACTTTCTGCTTATAAATGCATTCATTAAAATAATGAATATCTGCATTGAGGACAGTAGAAGAACTAGTTTGTGTTTGTTCATCAAGATGCATTATCTTGGTTTCGTCTTGGCACTGTAACTGTTGGTAGGTAGGCAGAGTACTGGAGAGGTTGCTCCCGTCGTTCAGAGAGTTGCTCCGGTGCGGTGTTCTGTTGGTAGACTGACCGCTTTGTTGGTTTGCTATCAGGTGGTGAATCATATCGGTTATGAGATTGAGTTTATGATCCATTTGAGTTACCTACAAATGTATAAAAAAAAAATTCAAACAAAGAGAATAGCATAGATACAGACCACACTCCATACACATTTCACACTACCCGTGAGCGCTGCCTGATATTGTAGCTTATCCCTAACCAAATCAATGGGGCACTGAGTTGCAATACCAGACACACCCCATGGACTAGAGAGGCACAGTTTTGGGGAGAAATAAAGTAGATAGATCCTTTAATGCAATATTGGTTAGCCATTTAGACATTGTTGTTTTATTTGAAAACTATAGTTGGTGCGATTCGTTTCGCAGCACTTGGTCCATCGGCCACGTCAGTAATCTTTGGATGCTGGACAGGAGCCTCAAGACCTGCCTTCTACCTTCCAAGATTCCCTGCTTCTCTTCTGATTAGCTGCATCTTTATGGTTACAGCATGATGCATATGTGACATTGCATCAGGCCGGCTAATCAGTAGAACAGCTGTGGATGTCGGGATGTAGGAGGTGGTTCTCAGGGCTCCGATGCAGCGGTCACAGATTATGGATGTGGCTGATGGACTGGGTCCTGCGAATTGACTCGCACCAACTCTATTGGAAACCTTTGTCAGATTGAACTGCTTTCTGTCCACATCCATCAAAGTAGTAGCCAACAGTTAAAGGGGTTTTCTACTACTCGGACATCTCCTTCTCCATAAATAAATTTTTGCCCTCAGTAAAATAATAACACCTATACTCCCCTCCAGTGTTCCAGCCGTGTCGGCATTGGCTCTCCTTGGGATCACGTGACATTGTTATGTCAAGTGATCCCTGCTGCCAATCAGCGCTGGCTTCACTCTTCCTGCCTCTGACGCGCCCCCTGGGCCAGTGCTGTAGGGGATACCCGGAGCCGGATCTCGATGGGGGTAGTAGTCCTTGTGGCGGTGACCCGGTCCGTGCCCAGGGTGTCAAACTAAGTGGCAGTCTATGGCAACAGATGTTAACTTGATTGTCGACTACGCCACCCGTTGAGTGCGGCTTTGAAGCCGCCGCTGCAGAGCAGTCCACTGAGGCCGGTGGTATATGTGCAGCAGTGATGGTATAACCCCCAACGGGAGGGGTATGGCCTCAGGGCAGAAGGTGTAGATGATGGGGGTTGTGAAGATGCAGAAGGGAAGACTCAGAGTCAGGAGATGCAGTTCAGGGCTTTTACTTACTGGTGTTCTTTTGGTCACTCTGGCCTTGAGTGACCACCCGAGCCGTGCTGCGTCCACCAGGTCCTGGACTCGGCCAACCCCCAGGCAATTCTGGAGCGTGGTCCTGAGCTCCTTTCTGACTCTCCCTTCCTCTGGCCGTTCCCACCAGGGATCCACTTTTGGCCGGCTCCCTCGGGTCTCTTGGTGGTCAAGCCTCCTCTGGGCTCCCTGACCCTATGCTCGGTGTGCCTTTCTAGTGGATTTGGTGAAGGTCGTGGCAGATCCTGCCCACAACCTCCGGTTCCTGGTTAAAGTTCGTTTTGGCCTCTGCCAGCTTGGGTTCCGGTACCCTTGTGCGCCAACCCTTCACCCTTCTGTCCTTATTCTGGGATCTTGGGGTTCCTTCTTGTTTCCTCTCTGGGTCCTTCTCACTCCTCTCTCTCTCTCTCAGCAGGCTCTGTTCTGGAGCTGGGCCCAGCCGGAGCCACAGCTCCCTGTCAGCCCTCCTGGCTGAGCTCCTCTGCTCTGCTCCTCAGGCTAAACTCTCACTGACTGACTGACCCTGTTCTAAGATGGTGCCCACCTTATATACTCCCTCTATGTGTGAGCTCAGGTGACCAGCACCCAATGAGCTCCTATCTTTACCCAGACTACTCCCCCTATCTGCCCCTACACTACTGGGATGTTCCACCCCCCTTCCACTCCAGCCAGGGACAGACGCAGTCGTCCCTGCACATATACTGGTGGGAGTACCGTCGTTCTGTCCCCCGGAAATGGGATGTATGTAGTGCATGCAGCCTACTAGCTCAGTTCCACACTCCATCCTTACCCGGGAGTGGAATACCACACCTCTGGCTTGAGGTGTAATACCCCTGTAGCAGCCGAGTCCTCAGGGTGCTACACCTCCAGTTATAGCACATACCTGTACATCCGGAGGAAGTAAGAGCAGCAACAGCTCTCACTTCCTCTGGATGTATGCAAGTTGGCTAATGGTGGGGAGAGTAAAGTCAGCGCTGATTGCCCCTAGGAATCATGAGATATAATGTCATGCTGTCAAGTAAGGTGTGGGAAAGACTAAGTGCAACACAAAGGGAAAAGGGAAAGGGAACCCAGACTAGGGAAAGTGGGGAGTGGAGAACTCCTAGGCTGATCTAGTGTCACCCTGTCTCCAATAATGTCCCTTTATTGGTTCTTCACCAATCGCCGCACGCGTATCTCCGCCTGTCTTTCCCTGCCATTAGGCTCAGGCTAGGGAACAGAAAGGATGAGCACTAGTTGATCCCCACTGAACACTAAAGACAACAAGGGGGGACAAACAAGGGAAAATCGCTTAGCTTTAGTCGACTCCAGACAAATGCGCACACGTTCTCTAGCACAGGAGAGGAAGAAGTACTGCTCTTGCTCGCTCAAGCCTTCACAAGGGGTAATGAATATCGCCGGCACCTCCCTCTGGCTCACAACAGGTATTTATACATCCAGGCCAGGGTGTTAATTAGCCAGAAGGAAGCTAGCCGCTGGGTCGTAGAGATACATATTCTAAGAAGTTGTCTGTAAGGCCAAATGAAGAGATCTCCTGCAACCAACTGCAGGATGACTGTCTGTCACTTCTGACACACCCATAACACACGCAATCCCCAGGAGAGCCAGTGCAGACACCGCTGGAATAGTGCTGGCACTGGAGGTGAGTATAGGTGTTATTATTTTACTGGGGGACACACATATGGATTGAGAAAGTGTTGTCTGAGTAATGGAAAACCCTTTTAAGCCTCCATACACAATAGACTAAGCTAATAGTCCAAGGGGACATCCAGACTCTTCCCTGACAGATGAGGTCAGAGGAGGTAAAATTCAAACTGCCTGACCCTTAATGCCTGACCCTTTTGTTATTCAGGTGATAAGCTGCTGCCAGAGCCGTTTGGCAGTGATTTTCACAGTTCTCCACTTTGAAAACACATGAACATTTAACCAAGCCAAACCTTCTCGTGTATGAGAGTTGGGAGAGGTAGTGGACGGCCGAACCAGCAATCAACTTTCAGTTATTGTGTATGGCCACCTTAACTTGTTGTTTCCCAAATTTTTTGTGTTAAGTATATAATTCCACCTGTGTTAATTCATAGTTTTGATGCCTTCAGTGTGAATGTACAATTTTCATAGTCATGAAAATACAGAAAAATCTTTAAATGAGAAGGTGTGTCCAAACTTTTGGTCTGTACTGTATGTATATATATATATATATATATATATATATATATATTATTTAGAATCATTTATTTTTATTTCAGACATGTAGTTCATACACATTCTAAAATATGTAGATCTATATTCTTTCTATTTGAACAAAGGAAATGTTTGATGCCTAAAAGGAGTTTTAATAAGTGATCTCTTGAGCTGCTCAGGATGGATAAGAGCATCTCGTCAAAAGCCTAAAGGGAGAAGGCAGGGAGCAGCTAACTGATGTATAGAAATGAATGGGCTGGACAGAGATAACGGTATGTTAGGAGTTAACTTTTCTCCTGGAATGTGACTACTGCACACTCTCTACCAAGGTCTACTAGTGGCTGAACTCCATGGAAATGAGCTTTACACTATGTAAGATAAAAGTTCTCATTGCAGGAGAATGACAGCAGATAGAAAAAGCAAGTCAGTGGCAAACTTGCGTATTTTCATGCTGTTTAACTAATTAAAGCAACTTAGTAATTTGAGAATACCTGTTTATTGACAAAGGTGTTATGAGACTTAATGAGGTTGTCTGGTTTAGAAACCACTTGCACATACTTGGGGCACTATACAGGTTAATAGTGGGGATTCTCCGTTGTAAACCTGAACCCATTTTATGCAGACTAGAGAGCAGTTACATGGAGTCATTCCCACTTTGAAGGTCCCAGTACTTCATTCATTACATAGTCAGCTTATTGATTTCACTGGATACTGTGCAGTACCTCCTGTTTCCTTTGGTGGCAGTGCAGGAGAATTAAATGCTTGTTGCCAGATTTTTCAACAAATGGCTTATCGCTGAGATTGCCAGCAACAGATCATCCTTTAGTCAGCATATTGGGGCCCTTCTAACAAAAATACATTAACTAATGCAGACATTCCCTTTAAGTACAAAGCATATGCCAGTATACTATCTGCAAAGTAAAAAATAAATACATTCTTAAGTGCTTAATCCCATTTAACTTCGCTTGGAATTTTTGTTCCAGTTTTCCAGTATATTGTAGGGTAAAAAACCAGCCCTCATACAGCTATGTCACACGAAAGGGGAGAAAGAAGGAGAGGAACAAAGAAAAAGTGCAAAAACTAAAACTGTCCATGGTGAGAAGGGATTACATAAAATTTACTTTAAATGTCATTTTTTTTAGCTTTTCACTTTTTAACATCACAATCAAAAAAACCAATCCTGAAGTCTTACAATTTTCACACTGGCCACTAGTCCTAAGAATAGACTCATTGTGAAGGAAGGGTGAGGAGGTGAGCTGTGACTATCATTTAATGTGAATGGTGGCTACTTTATCAGCTTTATATAGAGGTGTCATCTTTCATTGTCATTTTCAGTCATGATAATAAAACTGCTGAAAATTCTTCTGCATACAACAGGAAATATGAAACTAATTTTGGCCAGGGTGATAATTGCAGGATCTGTGGGTGTGTTTTTTAGTTTAGATGGTTACTATAGTGGAAAAAAAGTAAAAAAAAAATAATACATTTCATGTAAAAAGGTAATTTAAACAATTGGTTATTGTTTGATAACACATTCTCTTTAACTGCTCTTCTCTAATAAGATGGCAATATTGCACCGCTGCAAAAATAGGAAGAAGTAGTTTGTCAATTTTAAAGCAGCTTCTTGGAAACTAATGACTTAGTCATTGATATAACATCCTGACAAAATGACTGTTCACTGTCTGTTTCTGAGAAATTAATTCAAAGGCCACAACCGATATGGCTGCACTTCCTATTATCACTTTTGGAAAGACAGACAGTGGATAATGATTATTTCTATTATATAAGATCTACGGTATATTCTGATTTGCTAAAAGTGAGATAAGTGACAAGTCTATTGGAAGTAGCAATCCTAAAAGTCAATATCGACCCTTTAACGAGCCTTGTCACATGACTTGGGAGAAAAGCCAAACCAGAATCTCAATTTGCAGCCACGGTGTTTCAGGGTATTGCTCCTCGTCAGTACAAAGCATGAGATCCGATTTGACTGTATGAGAGGCTTCTCACTGGGATCTAAAGGGTCATTTTTCTCCTTGTGGAGATTGACATGCCTGGCATGCCAGTGTATATATAGATACTCGGCACTCAAATATTCAGAATGATAATGCAATTCTTTATTTCATAAAGAAATCCCAAAATTCAATGTAACGTTTCAGCCTTATGCAAAAGGCCTTTTTCAAACACTGAGACATAAATGAAACAGATAAAGAAATCAATATTACAAAATTAACACCACAATAGAATTTTTTATTTTAATTTTTTTATTATAAGAAAATAACATCCTGTTGTATTGTTGAAATCACTTGAGATTTATTTAAATATAAAGACATTATTATATAATGTCAAATTAATGTGGGAATTCACTTACTTCATTCAAAATAAATTACAATATGACCAATTAAATTTCAATATCTCATATACAGTTGAAACCAGAAGTTTCCATACACTATATAAAAAGACATACAGTATATGCATGTTTCTCTCCATATCTGACATGAAATCAGAATAAACCTTTCCTGTTTTAGGTCAATTAGGATTACCATCATTTGTAATATTTGCCAAATGCCAGAATAATGAGAGAGCGAGAATGCAGTAAGTAATAAAAATGCCTTAAAACAAAGTCAAAACTTTCCATCCATTTCATTAGTATTTGGTACCATTGTCCTTAAAGTGAATGACTTGGGTGAAACATTTGGGATTTCCTCCCACAAGCTTCTCACAATATAAGGCTATGTGCCCACGTTGCGGAAATGAAGCAGAAAATTTCTGCTTCATTTCCGCACGTCCTCTCCCGGAAAAACACATGCGGAATTCCACGCGGGTTTATCCTGCGTTTATCGCGCGTTTTCCACATGCGGAATTCCACGCGCGTTTATCCTGCGTTTATCGCGCGTTTTCCACATGCGGAATTGCCTTGCGTTGTTTATTGCATTGCAAAGGTAATTCCGCTTGCGGAAACGCAAAATTAATTGACATGCTGTGGATTATTGCGCGCATCAAAAACGCTGCGGAAAAATCCGCAGCATGGGCATAGAACTTGTGGATTCCCCTTGGGGACCATGGGGGGCAGATTACCTAGCGTTTCACAAGCGTTTACCCTGAGGAAAGTCCGCAGCATATACGCTTGTAAAACGCTACGTGGGCACATACTCTTAGGTCGGAATTTGGGCCCATTTCTCCTGACACAACTGGTGTAACTGATCCAGGTTTGTAGGTCGTCTTGCTCGCACCGGCCTTTTCAGCTTTGCCCATACATTTTCAATAGGACTAAGATCAGGGCTTTGTGATGGCCGCTCCAAAACATTGACTTTGTTATCCTTAACCCCTTATTGACCAATAGACGTCTTTTTACTGATCTGCAGTATAAGAGACTAGCGTTCCCCGACAGGTGACTATCCTGTAGCTGTCACCTGTACATTATAGCTGACAACTTGCTGCATCAGCCATGATCAGTGTTGGCACAGACCATGGACGTTTAACCCCTTCGATTCTGTTGTCAATAGTGATTATAGAATCTAAATAGTTAACACAGTGTGGGGGCTTCCTTTTAACTTTATCGGCACCTTGATATCTTGATTGTGTGGTCCTGATGTTTGCCTTGCCAGCTCATGGCCAAATAACTACCTTTAAAGTATGCCGGCTATAATTGCCTGTTCAGAAGTTATCAAAATCTAGATTGTAAAAATAAACTTTTTCATTCTTGTCATTCCACTTTCCATTACTTCCTGAAAAGAACCAGAAGGGTTAATGAACTATATGAAAGCAATTTTAACCCCTTAACGGGTGCCGAATTAGTACACACATTTGGCCTCCCCCCGGTTCAGTGAGGGCTGCTGCGCTGAGCCCTCACTGAACCGAGCACATGTCAGCGGGTGGAATCGCGATCCACTCGCAGCTGTTAACATGTTAAATGCCGCTGTCAATCTCCGACAGCGGCATTTAACGCGCGCTTCCTGGAAGCGCGTCCTAAGCCCCGCCCACCGGCGACCCCGTCAGGTGATCGCGGGTCACCGATGGGTGGGCATGACAACCCAGGGTCTGCAGCGGACGCCTGTGGTTGTCATGATCTGGTCGCTATGAGCGCCACCTAGTGGTCGGCGCTCATAGCACAGGACCAATTCTGCTATATGCAGGGGATCTGCTGATCCCCAGTATGTAGCAGAAACAATCGGATAGTTGCTGCTTCTAGTCTCCTATGGAGACTATTGAAGCATGCAAAAAGTGAAAAAAAAAAGTTTTTAAAAATAAAAAAAAATTAAAAAAATATAAAAGTTTAAATCACCCCCCTTTCGCCCCATTCAAAATAAAATAATAATAAAAAAAATCCACACACACATATTTGGTATCGCCGCATTCAGAATCGCCCGATCTATCAAAATAAAAAAAGAATTAATCCGATCAGTAAACGGCGTAACGAGAGAAAAATTCTAAACGCCAGAATTATGTTTTTTGGTCCCCGCAACATTGCAATAAAATGCAATAATGGGCGATCAAAACATCGTATCTACCCCAAAATGGTATCAATAAAAACTTCAGCTCGGTGCGCAAAAAATAAGCCCTCACCCAGCCCCAGATCCCAAAAAATGGAGACGCTACGGGTCTTAGAAAATGGCGCTATTTTTTTATTTTTTTTTTAACCAAATTTTGGAATTTTGTTTCACCACTTAAATAAACAATAACCTATACATGTTTGGTGTCTACGAACTCGTAACGACCTGTAGAATAAGAAGGGTAGGTCAGTTTTAGCAGTCAGTGAACATGATAAAAAAAAAAATAAAAACAACTGTGGTATTGCACTTTTTTTGCAATTTCACCGCACTTGGAATTTTTTTCCCGTTTTACCGTACACGATATGGTAAAACTAGTAATGGCGTTGAAATGTACAACTCGTCCCGCAAAAAATAAGCCCTCACATGGCCATATTGACCAAACAATAAAAACACTATGACTCTAGGAACAAGGGGAGCAAAAAACGAAAATGCAAAAACGGAAAATGCTCCGGGGCTTAAGGGGTTAAATACGTTGAGGGGTGCAGTGTTTAACCCCTTTACAACCCAAGGTGGTTTGCACGTTAATGACCAGGCCAATTTTTACAATTCTGACCACTGTCACTTTATGAGGTAATTACTCTGGAACGCTTCAACGGATCCCCCTGATTCTGAGATTCTTTTTTCGTGACATATTGTACTTCATGATTGTGGTAAAATTTCTTTGATATCACTTGTGTTTATTTGTGAAAAAAACGGAAATTTGGCGAAAATTTTGAAAATTTAGCAATTTTCAAAATTTGAATTTTTATGCCCTTAAATCAGAGAGATATGTCACACAAAAGAGTTAATAAATAACATTTCCCACATGTCTACTTTACATCAGCACAATTTTGGAACCAAAATTTTTTTTTTTGTTAGGGAGCTATAAGGGTTAAAAGTTGACCAGCGATTTCTCATTTTTCCAACAAAATTTACAAAACCATTTTTTTAGGGACCACATCACATTTGAAGTCACTTTGATGGGTCTTTATGACAGAAAATACCCAAAAGTGACACCATTCTAAAAACTGCACCCCTCAAGGTGCTCAAAACCACATTCAAGAACTTTATTAACCCTTCAGGTGCTTCACAGGAATTTTTGGAATGTGGAAGAAAAAAATGAACATTTAACTTTTTTCACAAAAATGTTACTTTAGACCCAATTTTTTTTATTTTCGCAGGGGTAAGAAGAAAAAATGGACCCCAAAATTTGTTGCGCAATTTGCCCTGGGCACGCAGATACCCCATATGTGGGGAAAAACCACTGTTTGGGCGCACGGCAGGGCTTGGAAGGGAAGGAGCGCCATTTGAGTTTTTGATTGTAAAATTTGCTTGAATAATTAGCGGACGCCATGTTGCGTTTGGAGAGCCCCTGATGTGCCTAAACAGTGGAGCTCCCCCACAAGTGACCCCATTTTGGAAACTATACCCCTCAAGGATTTTATTAAGGTGTATAGTGAACATTTTGAACCCAGAGGTACGACACAGAATTTGATAACATTAGGTCATCATATTGAATAAGTTGTCATTACTCTTGAGCGCAAGTGCTCGTTACTTGAGTTTGCATCGGGTACTCAGGTATGCACCATGTATCACGGTTGCTCGAGTCCCCGCCTGCATGTTTCACGGTTATTAGATCCCCCCAAAAAAACATGCGGGGATCGATTGTGCATGGCAGGCAATCCCCGCGAGTTTTTTTTGGCCGCGAAGCATATGGGGCGGAGACTCGAGCACCCGTGATACTCAATGCATACCCGAGCACCCGATGCAAACTCAAGTAGCGAGCACTTGCGCTCAACACTAGTTGCCATATCGTCATCTTTTTTTTTTTTTTTCTTTACTTTTGAAAAAAAACACTACCCCAACCCTAACATTAGCACAACCCCAGCCCTTGCGCTTATTTTTTGCGCCGTTCCTCGTGCGGTATAAGTGATGAGATTACTTTATTCTTCGGGTCGGTGCGATTACAGAGATACCAGAATCATATTGGGTTTTTATGATTGACAGCTGTCACACACTAAAAGACACATATTTTGTAAAATCTAGTTTTTGCATTGCCATATTTTGGCCGACAGAGTCATGTGACGGCTTGTTTTTTGCGGGATGAGTTGACGTTTTTATTGGTGCCATTTTCAGGCATGTGACATTTTTTGATCGCTTTCTATTCCAGCTTTTGGGAGGCAGAATAAACGAAAACCAACAATTCAGGAATTGTTTTTTTTTTTTTTTTTTATTCTGCTCCGGGTGTGGTAGAATTGATAAGGTAGCTTTATTCTTCGGGTCAGTACGTTTACAGCGGTACCACATTTATATAGTTTTTTATGTTTTGGCGCTTTTACACAATAAAAGCTATTTTATAGAAAAAAATATTTTTTTGCATTGCTTTATTCTGAGAGCTGTAACTTTTTGATTTTTCGGCTGATGGAGCTGTATGGTGGCTTGTTTTTTGCGGGACGAGATGACGTTTTCAGCTGTACCATTTTTATTTATATTCGTCATTTTGATCGCGTGTTATTCCATTTTTTGTTTGGCGGTATGATGATAAAGCATTGTTTTTTGCTTTGTTTTTTATTTTTACCGTGTTCACTGAAGGAGTTAACTAGTGGAACAATTTTATAGGCCAGGTCGTTACGGACGCAGCGATACCAAATATGTGTACTTTGATTGTTTTTTTTGTTTTTTTTTCATAATAATATTGATGGGTACATTATATTTTTATTTTTAGTGGATTATTTTTTTTTATTTTTTTTTTATATTTTTACAATTTTTTTTTTATTTTTTTTTTCACTTTCTGGGAGTTTTTACACTTTTTTTACTTTGTCCCACTGTGGGACTTTCACTTTTTTTATTCTGATCGCCTGCACAGCATAGGGATGGAGCACCATCCCTGTGCCATGCAGGCTGTCAGCGCTGGACAGGAAGAAGATAGTTTGGAGATGCACTGCACATGTCCAAACAATCTTACTGCTGTCTGGTGACCCGGATGTTGTCATGACGACATCGGGTCGTCATGGCAACAACCGGGAAGCCGCGGCAGACAGCGCTGGAGGCCGGAAGAGGAGGTGAGTATACTGATCACCTCCCCTTGCCTCCGCAATGCTGCGATCAACGTCGATCGCAGCATTGCGGGGGTTAATGTGCTGGGAGCGGTGCGGGACCGCTCCCTGCACATAGTACCGGGTGTCAGCTGTGACAATCAGCTGACACCCGGCGGCGATCGCGCCCGCACAGCCTGTGTGCGCGCGCTATCGCGATGACGTACTAATACAGGTCAGGCTCTTAAAGCTCAGGGCACAGATGCGTATTAGTACGTCATGGGCTTTAAAGGGGTTAAAATGGTAACACTTTTGGGTGGTTTCCAACATATAAGACTCGCAGGCTAAGTGCCCACGAAGCAAAAATGCTCCAGATTTTTTCTGTATCTCCCTGGCAGGAAAAATGCATGCGGATTTTACACGCGTTTTTCCCGCCAGGTAGAAGCATTTGTCAAGCGTTTTTGCATGCAATTTTGCATGCGGGTTGTCAAGCGCTTTTCCAAGCGATTTTAGCATCACTTGGAAAAGTGCTTGACAACTTGGTCACACTATATAAAACCATGCAACCGGCATGGATTTATATAGTGTGACCAAGTTAATAGTTAAAAAAAGAATAAAAATGGTAAACAAAAAAAACATTCTACTCGCCTTCCGATGGCCCCCGGTCTCCTTCTCCGGTGCGTCCGGTGTCTTGGGCGGCTCGCGATGGTGTAAAAGGACTTTCCATGACGTCATTTAGTCATGTGACAGGTCAAGCGACCCCCGACATCAGCGGTCACGTGACCTGTCACATGACTAAATGACGTCATGGAAGGTCCTTTTACACCACCACGAGCTGCCGAAGACACCGGACGCACCATACAGGAGACCGGGGGCCATGAGAAGGTAAGTATAATGTTGCATATACCAACATATACCAACACACCGCACATGCGGGTTATCATTGAGGACCATGGGGCACGCATTACCAAGCGTTTAAGCGTTTTCGCTTTGAAAATTCCGCAGCAAAAACGCTTGAAAAACGCACAGTGGGCACGCAGCCTCAAAGTCACTTCAAAACTGAACAGGTCCCTATAAAAATAAGTTTTGTAAATTTCCTTGAAAAAAATGAAAAATAACTGCTACATTTTTAAATCTTCTAAAATGCTAATAAAATAAAACAACATTTTACAAATGGTGCTGATGTAAAGCAGACATGAGGGAAATGTTATTTATTACTGTTTTTGTGTGGTATGACTATTGGGATTAAAGGCATAATCAATCATAGTTTGAAAAGTGCAATTTTTAAGACATTTTTGCCAAGTTTCTGATATTTTTATAAATAAACGCAAACCATATCAGCCTAAATTTACCATTATTATAAAGTATCATGTGTCACAAAAAACAGTCTCAAAAGCTATGGGATATGTTATTCCAGAGTTATTACTACATAAAGTGACACTGGTCAGATTTAAAAAAATTGGTTTGGTCACGAAGGGGTTAAGCCACTTTGTTACCATTTTGGCAGTATGCTTCGGGTCATTGTCCATTTGGAGGACCTATTTCTGCTCAAGCTTTAACTTCCTGGCTGATGTCTTGAGATGTTGCTTCAGTATTGCCACATAATCTTCTTTTCTCATGAAGCCACCTACGGATTTTGTGATGTGCACCAAGTCCCTCTTGCAGCAAAGCAACCCCACAACATGATGCTGCCACCCCCGTGTTTCACAGTTCGTATGGTGTTCTTAGGCTTCTAAGCTTCTCCCTTTTTCCTCCAAACTTAACGATGGTCATTATGCACAAAAAGTTCAATTCTAGTTTCATCAGACCACAGGACATGTCTCCAAAAATTAAGGTCTTTGTTCCTGTGTGCATTTGCAAACATTAATCTGGATTTTTTATGTTTCTTTTGGAGTAATGGCTTCTTCCTGGCAGAGTGGTCTTTCAGCCCATGTTGATACAGTACTCGTTTCACTGTGAATTGTCACTCTGACAATCTTACTACCTTCTGCCATCCTCTTCACAAGGTCTTTTGCTTTTGTCCTGGGGTTGATATGCACATGTCGGACCAAAGCACGTTCATCTCTGGGACACAGAACCCGTCTCCTTCCTGAGTGGTATGATGGCTGGACATTCCAATCTTGTTTGTACAGATGAACGAGGCACCTTCAGATATCTTGAAATTGTACCCAAGGATGAGCCAGACTTGTGCAAGTCCACAATTCTCTTCCTGATATCTTGGCTGATTTATTTACACTTTCCCATGATGCTACACAAAGAAGCAGTGTGTTTCAGGTGTGCATTAAAATACATCCACAGGTGTGTCTCTAATTAACTCAGATGTTGCCCAAAAAACTATTAGAAGCTTCCAAACACATGGCATCATCATATGGGCAGTCGGGAATAGTTTAACCACTTCGCGCCAGAGCCTGCTTTTGCCTTCGTGACCGGGCCAATTTTTTCAATTCTGACCACTGTCAATTTATGAAGTAATTACTCTGGAACACTTCAACGGATCCCCCTGATTCTAAGAATGTTTTTTCGTGACATATTGTACTTCATGATAGTGGTAAAATTTCTTCGATGTCACTTGCGTTTACTTGTGAAAAAATCGAAAATTTTGAAAATTTTGCAATTTTCAAATTTGAATTTTCATGCCCTTAAATCAGAGAGATATGTCACACAAAATAGTTAATAAATAACATTTCCCACATGTCTACTTTACATCAGCACAATTTTGGAACCAACATTTTTTTTTGTTAGGGAGCTATAAGGGTTAAAACTTGACCAGCGATTTCTCATTTTTCCAACAAAATTTACAAAACCATTTTTTTTAGGGACCACATCATATTTGAAGTCACTTTGAGGGGTCTTTATGACAGAAAATACCCAAAAAGTGACACCATTCTAAAAACTACACCCCTCAAGGTACTCAAAATCACATTCAAGAACTTTATTAACCCTTCAGGTGCTTCACAGGAATTTTTGGAACGTGGAAGAAAAAAATGAACATTTAACTTTTTTCACAAAAATGTTACTTTAGACGCAATTTTTTTTATTTTCGCAGGGGTAACAGAAAAAATTGAACCCCAAATTTTTTTGTGCAATTTGTCTTGAGCGCGCTGATACCCCATATGTGGGGAAAACCACTGTTTGGGCGCACTGCAGGGTTCGGAAGGGAAGGAGCGCCATTAGACTTTTTGAATGTAAAATTTGTTTGAATAATTAGCGGACGCCATGTTGCATTTGGGGGGGCCCCTGATGTGCCTAAACAGTGGAAACTCCCCACAAGTGACACCATTTTGGAAACTAGACCCCTTAGGGAACTTATCTAGATGTGTGGTGAGCACATTGGGAGACATAATAAACAAATCAGTAGCAGGTGAAGAATTGGTTTTATTTATTTTTTACGCCGTTCCTCGTGCGGTATAAGTGATGAGATTACTTTATTCTTCGGGTCGGTGCGATTACAGAGATACCAGATTCATATCGGGTTTTTATGATTGACAGCTGTCACACACTAAAAGACGCTTTTTTTTGTAAAATCTAGTGTTTGTGTCGCCATATTTTGAGAGCTATAATTTTTCCATATTTCTGCCGACAGAGTCATGTGACAGCTTGTTTTTTGCGGGACGAGTTGACATTTTTATTCGTACCATTTTTGGGTACGTGACATTTTTTGATCGCTTTCTATTCCGTTTTTTGGGAGGTAAAATTAACAAAAACCAACAATTCAGGAATTGTTTTTTTTATGCCGTTCTGCGTGTGGTAAAAGTGATGAGGCAGCATTATTCTTCAGGTCAGTACGTTTACAGCGATACTACACTTACTGTATATTTTTTTATGTTTTGGCGCTTTTACACAATAAAACAATTTTATAGAAAAAATATTTTTTTTGCATTGCTTTATTCTGAGAGCTATAAATTTTTTATTTTTTGGCTGATGGAGCTGTATGGCGGCTTGTTTTTTGCGGAACAAGATGATGTTTTCAGCAGTACCATTTTTATTTCCATTTTGCTTTTCAATCGCATTTTTTTTCACTTTTTGTTTGGCGATATGAGGAAAAAGCATCATTTTTTGCTCCGTTTTTTATTTATTTTTATTACGGTGTGCACAGAAGGAGTTAATTAGTGTGACAGTTTTATAGCTCGGGTTGTTTCGGATGCGGCGATACCAAATATGTGTACTTTTTTTGTTTTTGCATAAATATACGGATTTATTGGCTTAATATTTTATTTATTTATTTTTATTTATTTTGATTTTTTTAGTAGTTTGAAAACATTTTTTTTACTTTTTTTTTACATTTTTACTTAGTCCCTGTATGGGACATTAATTTTTATTTTTCTGATCACTGATCTCATATATTGTAATAGACATATATTACATTACATGAGATCTTTGCTGACTGTTTCACAGTCAGTGTCTCCTGCCAGGCTTCAGCTGCAGGCTGAGCCTCGCAGGACACCGTATATGGCAGATCTGGAGGCGGTCATGTGACCTCCAGCTGCTATAGCAACGCCAGGTCCTGGAAGGTATCAGGGGTCGTTGGAGAGGTAAGTAGACGACCCCCTCTCCTCCTGCTGTCTTCTATATGCCGCGATCACTATAGATCACGGCATATAGAAGACAGCAAAGGGTTAACATCACTGGGACCTGATCCAATCAGGTCCCGATGATGTTCCCTGTCAGAGCTATCGCTCTGCACCGCACCCTTAGCGCTTGCAGTACCCTCGGGGTCCTGAGCGCTGCGGGACCACCCACCGTTTTTAAGCGTCCGCGCTGCACAGAGCCCAGGCAGCCCGGACGTTTATCTACAGTGGGCGGTCGGGAAGCGGTTAAATAAAAAAAAAAAAGTTTTCACAAAGTAAAATAGAGAGTTACCTTTTTATTATCATCTAGGACTGTGTTCATACTTTCTATCCCTAGCGTATCAATAGGTCCATCAAAGATAACCCATTTTCTTTACGGGGTCTCAGAAACTCTCGGGAAGTATTAGCGACTATCCCATCGGTCCACTGCAAATGAAGAGAGGCATCAATAAAATTACTCTTCCCATGAAATCCAATACAATCCCACAATTGAAAGGATTATTAAAGGAATGCCTGGGATTATGATATTGATGATACACATGTATTGACTACACGTGGCCCCTATTGAAGTGAATGTGCCGGCACCGGGAGAGACCACAAGTAAGTGATTTGCATATATGCGGTCACATGCCAACTAGAAGTGCGTGACCTCACTCAAAGCAAGTGTATTGAGTGAGGCCAGACACAGTCTAGTCAGAATGTGGCTGGAAGTATGCAAATTTATGCTAATTTCTGGCATAAATAATACAATTTGTTGTTTCCATGTCTGATGGGGAAAATAAAACAGTTTCCAATTTTTGTGCAAACAGGGAGTAAGTCATAATAAAATGATTGCCCGGCAATGTATGGCTGGGGTCTATGTCTCTGAAGGAACCCCTTCTACCATGTCCATAAGCCATAAAAGGGGAGAGTTTCCCATTTTCAGCAAAGATATTAGTATTATAAACAATAATTCCAATCATAGACGAACCTCATGTGACACTGGATCAAACTGCCCGAACAGCTGCCCCATGGTGATGGCTTTAGGGTTCACTGTCCGGTAAATCACTTTTTCTTCTTCGCACCCTCGCTCACTCATAAGAGACAGCGTATCAGCGAGGACGTGGAGGACCTTCGTTTTTCCAGAGAACGGCTCTCCAACCCACATAAAACTGTACGGGATAAACAAAATGCAGCATGGTCCATTGTATAAAATGGAAACAGCGAAGAATAAATCCCCCGTCCCATGGACTTCTGTAGTTACAGCTTACCCGTGTCTGACAATCATCATCTCATACGTCTGGATCATGTTCTCCAGGAAGACCTTCTCGGGCTGGATGTTGTGTCCAGCACAGCTCTCCTGTGCGCATTCCAGTAAATCCTGAGCAAAAGGAAGGTAAAATATTTCATCAGTCTGTTTACAGTGGATCCAATTAGAGGTGGGAGAATACATTTTCAGGACCCAGATCAGTATTCTGTGGCCGCTGGACGGGACCCCTGAGAGCTGCCGGCATCCCCGGCTCCTCTTCTGATTATATGGCCTGGTGTACATCATGCTGCAACCATAATGTCATGCCAGGCCGGCTAATCTGAAGAAGAGCCGGGGGGCAGGAAGAAATAAGGTGGCTCTCAGGGGTCTCATTCAGTGCCCACCACTGACTTGATGTCACGCACACTGTAGGAAAGACAAAGTGCGACACAAAGGGATGAGGGGAAGGGAGCCCAGACACTAGGGAAAGGGGGAAATGGAGACCTCCTAGACTGACCTGCAATCACCCTGTCTCCCCTACCGACTCTATATTGGTTCCTCACCAATTGCCGCACAGGAACCTATCCCTGTATTTCCTTAGCGTTTGGCCCTGGATAGGGAAGGGGGGGTGAGCACTAGTCGATCCCCACTGACAACTAAAGACAGCAAGGGCAGACAGACACAGGGGAAGTAGCTTAGCTTGAGTCGACTTCAGAGAGATGGCACACACATCCTCTTAGCACCAGAGAGGAAGTAAGAACTGCACTTGCTCCAAGCCTTCACAAGGGGTCATGTGAATATCACTGGCACCTCTGTGTAGCAACCAGGAAGTATTTAAACACCCAGGCCTGATTGTCAATTAGAACAGGAGGGAGGTAGCCGCTGGGTCCTACAGTGAGACCGCTAAGAAGATGTCTGTAATGCCAAACGAAGGGATCTCCTGCAACCAACTGCAGGGCGACTGTCTGTCACATCTGACGCACCCATGACACCTGGCCATTGGATCAGTCTCCTGCAAATCGATTCATTCATCTAAAAAAAAATGTCTGCATAACCTACAACTAAACTAGCGATAAATCACTCACAGATGTTTTAACCATTTTTTTTTCTACATCAGATCATCCTGCATTGGAGGTGTAAGTGAGCCCCCTTATCTCTGGTGCCCCTGTGCTGCTGCCCAGGTTGCACTAATGGGACCGGACGATGAGTGACAAGGTTATGTAACCCAATTCCAAAGCAGTGGATCAGGATCGGGTGATTTCAATGGGATTGGTCTACCATCTACTGTGTATGGGGGCCTCATTACAGATTATGTTGGGGGACATAAAAATCGGGCGGTTGGAATTTAATCACCCGATCCTTACTTTCTGACCCTGAAATTAGCAGCTGCCATAAGATTCTGGCAGCGACTCTGTCATAGAGAAAACAGGAGCGAGCATTCCTGAATATGGGGGAGCTGGGAAAGATAACTGTCATCCAAATGATAGCTGGCCCGCTATATAGGACCTATCACTTGCCGTTAATATGCAATTTTATTACCTGGTGTAAATGCCGCTGTTCTCCTGAATCCGGTGTTGTTTTTCTTTTGCTCCTGCGCCTCTCCATTCCTGAGATATAGCCTCTTTATAGAAATCTAGTTCATAATTTTTAATAGTCAAGTGGGCGTGGTCATCAAGTCCTCTCTGTGGGAGTCTTCAGGAAGGCCTTGCCCAGTTGGCTTAAAGGGCTAGAGGAGAGTGACAGATGTCAGGAACGGAGAGGAGCAGGAAGAAAAGAAAAACAATGCCAGAGTCAGGAGAACAGCGGCATTTATATATTTATGGCGAGGGACAAGTCCTCTTTAAGTCTTGGAAAACCCCTTTAAGACACTATTATATTTTAATACCTTATAGTCGGCTTTCGGAAGTTGAATGCCAGGGAACAGGTCGCTGGTAATCCCATTGAACAGAGGAATATCATGAGACAAAAATTTGGGTTCGTTTACATCCTTAATTGACCGCAAGAGCTAAATAGAATGAAAAAGGATTAAATGATAAAATAATTCATATACAATATGACATGAAACAATATTAAAAGTGAAGAACCCCATTACAAAGGAGCAGTCAGTTCTTGTGGTATGTCTGTATTAGTAAAGAATAGTATTCTCCAAAAAATAAGTATGAAACCTCTTTTCCTAAAACTCTACATTGTATCGTCCCTCTGTTATACCTCCTGGAAATGTATGTGTAAATGATATATAATGTATATATAATCTATATAGGGGACAACCCTATACAATCTGACTGTGCCCAAACAGTGGTGACATTGTCAGACTGTGTAGGGGACTCGTTATTGACAGATTTCAATTAATTCCTACATTTCCAGGAATGATAAAAGAGGAATGGAACGCTGCTGAGTTGCACTAAAATATGCTGCAGAATTGTTTTTCCATAGGGAATACATGTGGCCTCTGTGTTACTGTTAATTGCCGGCTGCAGAATGAGTTAAGTGAGATACTGTCAGTGAACTCGTTTTTGCTGGCTGACGGGGAGTTTGTAAATGTTTTATCTGTCTTTTTCTGAGCTCCTCTCAGTTTATTTATGACCACAGACCTCATCAAAATTGAATGTGCAGGGAATCAAAAAGCCGGTGAAAGCCAAGCGATGCAACATTTTTAATAAAACCCAATTGTTAAAATGATTTTTAGCCTAAAATACATGTGTTTAAGTTAAAAATCAAAACTGTCCCATAAGATGAACAAGCTACGTGTTTAACAACTATAGTTTTGACATTTTTGCACAGATGAGATCTAACAAGCCAGGAACAGTAATGTGCAGAAATTATTTGCAAGTCTCTGTCTGCTACTATAAAATCATACAGCTGTAATTTTTGTGATCCAAATGCTTCTCGGTAAGATGGTAATGCTATCCTATACGAGATGTAAAGCGACCAACAGTTCAGAACTTACAAGAATATCTTCATTTTCATGGGGGAATTTCAGCTTCAGATTGCCAGCAGCGATCAGCACAGCCTTTACTGCACGCATCCCATAATCATAATGGAACTGGGACGAGAGCGGCTCCGAGCACAGCCGGTAAGTCATTACCATCTTCACCGAGAGAGGTGCAGAAAACCGTAAGAATAAAGGCAGATCTCCACAATCAGAGCATAGCTGGGGACCATCATTGCTACAGTCCAGAAAAGAGCCTGAAATGCGCAAACCAGATGGGTCAGTCAACAAATGAAACTAAATTACTGTAAACTAGGCATAGAGCCGGGGAACCCATTATGTCCATTTACACTATCCTCCACCCCAGACCTAAAAGTGATGTGTCTATTCCACATCAGAGGAAAGTCAGTCAAAGTGTGGTTAAAGGGGTATTCCCATCTCCAAGATCCTGTCCCAATATGTAATAGGTATAATAATAATAATCTTTGCAAATATCTCCAATTAGAAATGTAGTATAGTTCTTCTGATTAGCTATGTTTCTTACCCCCATGTGCAGGACATTGCAGTAGCTTAGGTATCCATGGTTACGACCACTCATAGTAACAGTTAGTTACTTGCTAGTGGTCGTAACCATGGATACCTAAGCTACTGCTATGCCCTGCACATGGGTTAAGCAACATAGCTAATCAGAAGAACTATACTACATTTCCAATTGGAGGTATTTGCTATTAATATTATTATTACACCTATTACATATTGGGATAGAATCTTGGAGATGGGAATACTCCTTTAACACTTTCCAAATCTCTCTCCACACCTCTACTGTGTCCATTTTGGAAAATAGGAGAATGGGACATCAATATTAAGGAGCTTGCAGAAATGAGGGCATCAGGTGTTGTGATTATACATAGGAAATGTACAATCTCATATAGGTTTGGGGGAGAATAATCCCTTTGATGAAATCTTATGTTTCTTTTGTAAACCTAGTATTTACTTGAAAGTTTGTGAACCCCTCAAAAATTTCTGTATTACTGCTAAATTTGACTTAAAGCTACATCAGTCTGTGAGGTCACAAAGGAACTCAAGGTAACCTCTAAGCAACTAAAGGCCTCTCCTCACATTAGCTAATGTAATTGTTCATGAGTCCACCATCAGAAGGACAATGAACAACAATGGCGAGCATGGCAGGATTGCAAGGAGAAAGGCAATGCGATTTAAAATGTCACTGCTAAAACTCACCTGGGCACATCAATAGGTAACTGGAATAATGCTTTGTGGAAGGATGAGGCCAAGATAGAGATTTTAAGTGAGAAGCTATATGTTTGCAGAAAGAAAATACTGCATTACAGCATAAGAACCTCCTATCATCTATGAAACACAAAGATGGTAATCGTAACATGCTTTGGGCCTGTTTTGCTGCACTTGGCCAAGGACGGCTGCCATCATTGATGGAACAATGAATTCTAAAATCTATCAGCAAATGCTAAAGGAAAATATCAGGATATCAGTTCATGTACTGAATCTCAAGAAAACGTGGGTCATGCAGCAAGACAATGGCCCAAAGACACAAGTCGTTCTACAAAAGAATGGTTGAATAAACATAAAGTTTTGGAATGGCCGAGTCATAGTCCTGAGCTTAATCCTATAGAAATGTTGTGGAAGGACCCGATGCAAGGCACTGGGACTCTTTACCTTGAGGTTATCCGGCAGCTCAGAAGGTCCCGCGGAGCCAGGATTCATGGTAATGGCTACGAAGCAATTTGGGTTAAGCTTCAGTTCTGTTCCTTCGAAGTTGAACATGTCCATCTTCATCTGGATGGCTCTCTGGATGCGAAGAAACTGTTGGGCCACCACGGACAACACCTCCAGCTCAATACGGTTAAACTCATCAAAACACGCCCATGCTCCCCATGATGCCAGCCCTTTGAAAAACTAAAAAAAATATATACAATACAGACCAAAAGTTTGGACACACCTCATTTAAAGATTTTCTGTATTTTCATGACTATGAAAATTGTACATTCACACTGAAGGCATCAAATTATTAATTAACACGTGGAAAAATATATACTTAACAAAAAAGTGTGAAACAACTGAAAATATGTCTTATATTCTTGGTTCTTAAAAGTCGCAGCTCAGATTAGAGACCAGGTCAATGCCACACAGAGTTCTAGCAGAAGACACATCTCTTCAACAACTGTTAAGAGGAGACTTTGTGCAGCAGGCCTTCATGGTAAAATAGCTGCTAGGAAACCACTGCTAAGGACAGGCAACAAGCAGAAGAGACTTGTTTGGGCTAAAGAACACAAGGAATGGATGTGGCACCCCAGGGGTCTGGTCTCCACAGTAATAGCAATGTTATGTCTGAGAGCAGGTGGGAGGTCTCTTGGTCAGGAATCCTATGCATGCCACACCTCCTGCCCAGTCCTGGGAGGGGAAGAACTTCCCCTATATAAAGCTGGGGCTGAGGCAGGGTTAGTGAGAAGAGTAGAGAGAAGAAGAGGAGCAGCTTAGGAAAGAAAGATCAGGAGCTCAGTGGGAGCAGTGCTAAAAGGAATCAGGGGCTGGCAGCTGAAGAGCTCGCCCTGATTGAAGAGTTACCACCGGACCCGGAGTCCAAGGCTGTGGGGATTAACCCAGACCCAGCAGCAGAAACCGCCCGGCAGGGGATTTCAGGTCCTCTGGCCAAGAAACCCGAAGGCACGGTCACACGCGTGGGACCAGCACCGCCGTCGTGGAGCGGAAGCCACTAGAAGGCCCCGAGTCACCGGCCATACGGGTGAGCACCACACGGTACACTCAGGGACGTGGGCTACCTTTACCCGCCTCTAGCAAGGAAGCCAGAAGAGTACAATTAGTTGGGGAGGCCTACAACTCCGCCTGGCCAAGGGGGATCCCATCTGCTCAAGGACTGACCAGGCCCCGACCGCTAGCCAGTACTCCGGGAGGGTCTATCTTTGTCACCAGTAAAGACCCTGAACTACACCGCATCGTCTCTGAGTGGTTCCTACTACCCCCATCATCCACGTCGGCTGCCCTGAGGCCATACCCCTCCCGTTGGGGGTTATACCATCCACGCTGCACCATCCTTCCACCGGCCTCAGCGGTCTGCCCTGCAGCGGCAGCTCCATAGCTGCATTGAACGGGTGGCGTAGTCGTCCTACATCTACTGCTAATATACTGCCACTCAGCTTGACTCCCTGGGCACGGACCGGGTCACCGCCACGAGACTACTACCCCTATCAGATCCGGCTCCGGGTAGGCTCCCGCGTGCGCAACGCTACTCAGCACAGGCCCAGGGGCGCGTCAGCTTTTGGCGTAGTCGGCAGGATTACGTGCCCGCAACCGCCGGGTACTGCGTGCCTGAAAAAGAGACTTTTAAACTAACCTGTGGTGAAGATTCCCGCCATCCGGCGCCATCTTCAGCCTTCTTCCCGCCATCCGCAAAGATTCCCGCCATCCGGCGCCATCTTCAGCCTTCTTCCCGCCATCGGTGAAGATTCCCGCCATCCGGCGCCATTTTCAGCCTTCTTCCCGCCTTCCGTGGAGTTTTCCCGCCGTTGGACGCCATCTTGAAGACGCCGCGCGGGAAGAAGAGGGGCGTGGACTCCAAAAGCGCGCGAGAACTGAAGCCCCGCCTCACGTCCAGACGTCGCGTAAGGTCCTGGAAGGAGCCCAGCAGACGCTGACGTCACAGGAGCGCGACGGAAGGTCCTCAACCCTGACGATCCACTGCGGAGCCGCGGCCTACGGAAGAGGATCATCGCAAGGTAGGCCACGGTCCACTAGGGGAGAGGAAGATGTCGGATACGGAGGAGAGCTTCACTGCCTCAACCCCCGCCAGCGCCAGCGCTGCTGCAGTCATGCCTTTTACCATGCCCTATATCCCGGGAGCAGCCTGGCTACCCCAATACTCAGGGGAGTCACATACCCTGAATGACTTTAGAGAAAAGCTGGATAGCCTCTTCCAGGTGTACCCCCTCACAGAAGAGCAAAAAGTGAGCATCCTGGTGGCCCAACTAACCGGGGCAGCCCAAAGGGAGGTAAAGTCCTGGCCACCTGGGAGGAGGACTGTCGCGGGGATACTAACCCGGCTGAGGGACACCTTTGATACCCGCACCTCAGCCGAGATTAAGCTTAAATTCTATGGGTGCAAGCAGCGAGCACATGAGAGTATAAGGGACTATGCACTAAACCTACAAGAGGCCCTGAGAGCCATTAAGCAGACCGACCCCGACAGCGTGGGAAACGAGGACAGGCTGTTGACCGAACAATTTATAGAGGGACTATATTGCAATGTCCACCGAACCTAGTTGCGGGCCATAGCCTTACAGGATCCTCATCTGGACTTTGCACAGTTCAAGGACAGAGCCATCCGGGTGCTCCGAGAACCGGCACCGGGTGGCGTTGTGACCCACAGGCGCCCAGCTATCACTTACCACCAGGAGGCGGCGCCCTTGTCGGCAGGGCCTGTGGGGGCTGATGCGCAGGCTTTGAACAATGACCCGGCTCCAGACCTGCACCATCAGGTCCAAGAGCTAGCTAAAAGCGTTGCTGCGCTAACCCGAACTGTGCAGTCTTTACAGGTTTCCACTCCAGGGAAGATCCAGCTGGCATCCGGACCGGAGGACATCCCGTGGCGTCGACCAAGGAGGACCCCACCGGCCAGAGGAAGACCCAGCGACCGATACAACGAGGACGGACAACCCATCTGCCGCCGCTGCAATCAACCCGGACATATGGCAAGGTACTGTCCTTTAAACTGGCACAACCTGGGGTAGAGGGCCAACCCCCAGGAAAAAGATCACCAGGCCCATCGAGCTGGCGCGACAAATATGTGGGAGGACGTCCAGTCTTGCCTGTGGTACTGGATGGCATTCCTATGAGTGCCCTACTGGACACCGGGTCACAGGTCACCACCATCCCGTACGTGCTCTTCAAGCAGTACTGGAATGACTCGGATATAACCCGCTACCCTGACGACGACTTGAGTATCATTGCCAGCAATGGTCAACCCGTGCCGCAGATCGGATTTAAAGAGATGACCATTAAAATCGGTAGAGTCGAACTGGCAGCACAGGGACTGATCATTGTGGACATTGACAAGCGCGAGAGTCACCCAAAGATAACTCTAGGAACTAATGTGATTGAAAATTGTCTTGCAGAGGTGATTTTCATTTTACAGCAGGTTGCCAAGAACGCCAGCTCCGGCCAGCAGCGAGTGCTCCAGAAAGAGATCCGGGCACTGATGCGACGGCAACAAGTGGAACTCTCCGGCGGTGAGATTGGTAGCGTAAGAATGTGTGACCCTTTCCCTATTGCCATACCCCCGAAAAGTGAAATGATGATTTGGTGCCGGGCAGCTATTGGTCTGAGAGGTAGAGATTACCAGGCCATTGTAGAGCCAGTCTACTCAGACAGTAGGCCCACCATTTTGACAGCCCGGGGGGTAGTTGATGTACGCCATGGGAGGGTACCCGTTCGCATAATAAATATTGGGAAAAGGGAAGTATACCTGCCCCGGTATGCTACGCTAGCCAAATTATATACTATCAACCAAAATTCTATACAGTCTGTGGAACCCTTGCCTCCATCTCATCCGGAGGAAGGTAACGGCTCTGAGAAAATAATGGAGGATTGGTGTCAGCAACTACATTTGGGTACTGACTCCACTCCCTCCCACCAGAAACAGGGAGTCTACCGGGTGGTTCAAGAGTACGAGAGAGTGTTTAGTAAACACCCGTTAGACTTCGGGCGAGTCAAGGGGGTAGAACACCACATCCCCACGGGAGACCATCCTCCCATAAAAGAGAGGTATCGGCCCGTACCCCCTGCACACTACCAACACGCCAAGGGGATGCTTAGAGACATGAAGGAGGCTGGGGTAATCAGGGATAGCTGTAGCCCCTGGGCAGCTCCACTAGTCTTGGTCAAAAAGAAAGACAACACCATGAGAATGTGTGTAGATTACCGGAAAATTAACCGTATCACACACAAAGATGCGTACCCCTTACCAAGAATAGAGGAGTCTTTGGCTGCTTTAAAATCTGCTAACTTCTTCTCCACCTTGGATCTCACTAGCGGGTACTGGCAGGTTCCTGTAGCAGAGGCGGATCGGGAGAAGACCGCATTCACCACCCCGATGGGACTTAGCGAGTTTACCTGCATGCCGTTTGGACTCTGCAACGCACCAGGAACCTTCCAGCGATTGATGGAGTGCTGTCTGGGACACCGGAACTTTGAGACGGTCCTGTTATACCTGGACGATGTCATCGTCTACTCCAAGACCTACGAGGACCACCTGAAGCACCTGGCGGAAGTGTTTGAAGCTCTGGCAAGTTACGGCCTAAAGGTGAAACCTTCCAAGTGTCACCTCCTTAAGCCAAAGGTGCAGTACCTGGGACACGTGGTGAGTGCTGACGGAGTGGCTCCCGACCCTGATAAGATCACCGCAATTAAGGAATGGCCAAGCCCCTCCAGCGTAAAGGAAGTGAGGCAGTTCCTCGGGTTGGTAGGCTACTACCGAAGGTTCATACCCGGTTTCACCAAAAAGGCAGCTCCTATGCAGGACCTCCTGATAGGCCAGTCCAGGAAGGCCAAGAACCAGAAGCCGCCCTTCAGATGGGAGAAGTTGGAAGAAGAGTCCTTCCGCCAGCTGAAGATGGCCCTCACGGGGGATGAAATCCTGGCGTACCCGGATTACAGCCAGCCCTTTATCCTCTACACCGACGCCAGTAACATCGGGTTAGGAGCCGTACTATCCCAGATCCAGCAGGGGAAAGAACGGGTAATTGCTTACGCCAGCCGAAAACTGCGACCCACCGAAAGAAACCCTGAGAATTACAGCTCATTTAAGCTAGAGTTCCTGGCAGTGGTGTGGGCAGTCACCGAACGCTTTAAGCACTACCTCGCTTCTTCCCGGTTCACCGTGTACACGGATAACAACCCGTTGACACACCTGGACACTGCAAGACTCGGTGCCCTAGAGCAGAGATGGATGGCCCGCTTGTCCAACTATGAGTTTACAATCAAATACCGGGCAGGACGCTCCAATACCAACGCACACGCCCTGTCCAGGATGCCAAACCTACCGGACGTAGGGGAAGATTCAGAGGAACTGGAAGAAGTTGAGCTCCCCGCGTTCCACCGTCATGGGACTATCCAGTATTCCCACCGTGTAAGAAGTAAGCAAACCGCTACGTTCAACCCCTTACCTCATTACAACTGGGTGGAGACGCAAGACAGTGACCCTGCCGTCCGTCTGGTAAAGGAGATGCTGACTCGGCCAGATGCACGCCTTGACCCAGACGCTCCGGAGGAAGCCAAGCAACTGTGGGCTGAGAAGAGTCGACTGTTCCTTTACAAGGGAAAGTTGTGCCGCAGAATGGTTAACTCCCGGACGCATGAACTAATCTGGCAAGTAGTGGTGCCATGAAGAGACGCAGCTATGGTGATGGAGGCATACCACGACGGAGCTGGGCATTTCGGATGGAAGAAGCTGGAGTTCCTGCTGCGCGGGCGGTTCCATTGGGTAGGCATGAGAGGAACCATCGAGAGGTGGTGCAGAGACTGTGGCCCATGCAACTTAAGAAGGAGGGACCGTGCCAGCCAGAAGACTCCCCTGCGGTCCATCATCACCAGACAGCCGTTGGAACTGGTAGCCTTGGATCATGTAAAACTGACCCCAAGCAGAAGTGGCTACGTCTACGCGTTAACCATCGTGGATCACTACTCCCGGTTCTTGGTTGTCGTCCCCGTCAAGGACTTAACGGCTCACACAGCAGCTAGAGCCTTCCAGCAGCACTTCTGCCGTCCGCATGGATACCCGGAGCAGGTGCTGACGGACCAGGGGACTGCCTTTGAAGCGGAGGTCTTCCAGGAGTTCTGCACCCTGTATGGATGCCGGAAGATAAGAACAACACCCTATCACCCGCAAACTAATGGACTTTGTGAGAAAATGAACCAGGTGGTCATAGATCTCCTGAAAACATTGCCCCTGGAGGAACGCAGTCTGTGGCCTGAGAAGCTGCCCGACCTGATGGACCTATACAACCACATCCCTGTAGGTTCCACCAACTGTACCCCGGGTTACCTAATGAGGGCAAGACCTGGTAAGCTTCCTGTTGATCTGGAAATGGGAGTCCTGACACCCGAGGACACTTCACCAGAAGCCAACTGGGACACAGAGAGGCAGCAGCAATACCGAAAAGTACAGGAGAGCGTGGAGCGTAGTCTCTGTCAAGCTAGGGAAAGACAAGAGAAAACTTACAACCAGTATGCTCCCGCTGTTCCCCTGGTGCCCGGAGAGCAGGTCTTGAAGAGGAAAAGACGGCTCCACAAGTTGGACGACCAATGGGAGAAGGACCCGTACACCGTACTGCCCTCAAGCCACGACAACCCAAAGGTCTGTACAATCAGTAAAGACGGAGGGGAAACCACAGCCATTGTATCCCGGGATCACCTAAAGAAGTGTCCCGAACAGCTACGGAACCCTGAAGAGGAACAAGAGGACCCTCGACCCGTAGAGGAAAGGGAAGATATGGTTAGTACTGTGCTCGGAGACTTCCCTCGGTCTTGGACTCAAGTCAATGGTGCTGTTGTGGTACCCGTCCTCACGTTCCTCCAACCAGCATCCCAAGTGCCTACGGAGACACAGGTAGAACTGGAAGAACAGCCGGTCCAGGAGGCAGAAGGCCCCACACAAGCAGACCAGGAAAATCAACCCTCTGCTTATAGTGAGCCTGCCATACCCCTAGTGAGCCAAAGAGTCCGTAGACGGCTGCCCAGTTTACCCTTGACAGCTCCTATACCCTGTAGCTCAGGACCAATCAACCAGCTCCGTAGGTCCACTAGGGTCACTAGAGGCCAGCTGCCCATACGGTGGAGGATCTAAATGTTCAAGCTATTTTATTAATGTTTACCTGTTTATTGTTGCTTGTGTATAATTATGTGTTTCTAGTTATTTATAGGAGTCTTTGGTGGATTTACCGGGAATCCTTTGTGCATATAGTTGGAGCGTAACCCAGGACAGACTAAAAGACTGTTAAGGACTCGGGGCAGGACAGACCCCTACCTGGTTACGTCTCCCTGTGTTGGTGAAATGGACAACCTTGTTTTCCTCAAAAGTTACACCCGGTTGCGGACACGCCGTGACCACCTTATGTGTTGTCTCCATTAGAATGTTATTGTTTGCACCTTGTTATGTTTACAAAAGTATGTTTAGTCCCGGAGTACTAACTTTCACTAGGGGGGAATGTGGCACCCCAGGGGTCTGGTCTCCACAGTAATAGCAATGTTATGTCTGAGAGCAGGTGGGAGGTCTCTTGGTCAGGAATCCTATGCATGCCACACCTCCTGCCCAGTCCTGGGAGGGGAAGAACTTCCCCTATATAAAGCTGGGGCTGAGGCAGGGTTAGTGAGAAGAGTAGAGAGAAGAAGAGGAGCAGCTTAGGAAAGAAAGATCAGGAGCTCAGTGGGAGCAGTGCTAAAAGGAATCAGGGGCTGGCAGCTGAAGAGCTCGCCCTGATTGAAGAGTTACCACCGGACCCGGAGTCCGAGGCTGTGGGGATTAACCCAGACCCAGCAGCAGAAACCGCCCGGCAGGGGATTTCAGGTCCTCCGGCCAAGAAACCCGGAGGCACGGTCACACGCGTGGGACCAGCACCGCCGTCGTGGAGCGGAAGCCACTAGAAGGCCCCGAGTCACCGGCCATACGGGTGAGCACCACACGGTACACTCAGGGACGTGGGCTACCTTTACCCGCCTCTAGCAAGGAAGCCAGAAGAGTACAATTAGTTGGGGAGGCCTACAACTCCGCCTGGCCAAGGGGGATCCCATCTGCTCAAGGACTGACCAGGCCCCGACCGCTAGCCAGTACTCCGGGAGGGTCTATCTTTGTCACCATTAAAGACCCTGAACTACACCGCATCGTCTCTGAGTGGTTCCTACTACCCCCATCATCCACGTCGGCTGCCCTGAGGCCATACCCCTCCCGTTGGGGGTTATACCATCCACGCTGCACCATCCTTCCACCGGCCTCAGCGGTCTGCCCTGCAGCGGCAGCTCCATAGCTGCATTGAACGGGTGGCGTAGTCGTCCTACATCTACTGCTAATATACTGCCACTCAGCTTGACTCCCTGGGCACGGACCGGGTCACCGCCACGAGACTACTACCCCTATCAGATCCGGCTCCGGGTAGGCTCCCGCGTGCGCAACGCTACTCAGCACAGGCCCAGGGGCGCGTCAATGGACATTAGACCAGTGGAAATCTGTGCTTTGGTCTGATGAGTCCAAATTTGAGATCTTTGGTTCCAGCCACCGTGTCTTTGTGCGACGCAGAAAAGGTGAACAGATGGACTCTACATGCCTGGTTCCCACCGTGAAGCATGGAGGAGGAGGAGGTGTGATGGTGTGGGGGTGATTTGCTGGTGACACTGTTGGGGATTTATTCAAAATTGAAGGCATACTGAACCAGCATGGCTACCACAGCATCTTGCAGCGGCATGCTATTCCATCCGGTTTGCGTTTAGTTGGACCATCATTTATTTTTCAACAGGACAATGACCCCAAACACACCTCCAGGCTGTGAAAGGGCTATTTGACCAAGAAGGAGAGTGATGGGGTGCTACGCCAGATGACCTGGCCTCCACAGTCACCAGACCTGAACCCAATCGAGATGGTTTGGGGTGAGCTGGACCGCAGAGTGAAGGCAAAAGAGCCAACAAATGCTAAGCATCTCTGGGAACTCCTTCAAGATTGTTGGAAGACCATTTCCAGTGACTACCTCTTGAAGCTCATCAAGAGAATGCCAAGAGTGTGCAAAGCGGTCATCAAAGCAAAAGGTGGCTACTTTGAAGAACCTAGAATATAAGACATATTTTCAGTTGTTCCACACTTTTTTGTTAAGTATATAATTCCACATGTGTTAATTCATAGTTTTGATGCCTTCAGTGCGAATGTACAATTTTCATAGTCATGAAAATACAGAAAAATCTTTAAATGAGAAGATGTGTCCAAACTTTTGGTCTGTACTATATAATCAAAACATGTCAGCAGAACATCGGTTGGAGTCAGTTTATTATCTGCAATGGAGCAGCTTAACATTGTATGTACCTTTGACATTGCTATGTAGTCCAAACCATCAGAGCAGTTAAAGACCACACACTGCACGGCCAGCGCCTTGGCCAAATCTTTGGTGGTCTCGGTTTTTCCTGTGCCGGCCGGACCTTCTGGAGCTCCACCAAGATTTAGATAAAAAGCACCGATCTACCAATGAAACATGAAAGAACTGGTATGAAATATCAATAAACTTTCTAATAAGTTTCATGCATCATACAAAAGTCAAAAAGATTTCTGAGCATAACCCATCACATCATAGCAGAGTCCGCTAGCATCTGTCAGTGAGCGGAGTGATGACCAGGCGTGGGGAGTTGCCCAGGTACTCATAGGCGGACTTCACATTGCAGTTGATGATTCGCACTCTCGCATTCTCATTCTCCCAGTAATAGCGGAGTTGGGCAAGCCACTGGAAGTCTGTTTCATGAGAAACTCCTGAGCAATGTAGGAAAAGATAGTCAACCTCTAAGACACTGCAGAATCACAAGGGAGAGTTTCTAAAGGGAAGGCAAATGCACATACATTATAGGACAAAACTCCTAGTCACCGAATTCTGCTTTTACATTTAGTCCCATTGCCCACGGTGTATAACATCCGGACTCTCAGCCCCCAGTTTATAAAATCCGGCCTCTCGCCTCCCCCGATGCATAACATCCGACCCTCGCCCCTAGTTTAGTATAACATCCGTCCCCTCGCCCCCCCGCCAGTGTATAAAATCTATCCCCTCAACCCCACTGTATAACATCCAACCCCAAGCCCTCCTTTGCATAACATCCGACCCCCAGGGTATAACATCCGGCCCCCAGCCCCGGTGTATAACATCTGTCCCCTCGCTCCCTCCCCCTGGTGTATAACATCCGGCCTCTCGCCTCCCCCGGGGTATAATATCCGTCCCCTCGCTCCCAGTGTATAACAACCATCCCCTCGCCCACGGTGTATAACATCCGGCCTCTCGCCCCCCGGTGTATAATATCCGTCCCCTCGCTCCCAGTGTATAACAACCATCCCCTCGCCCACGGTGTATAATATCCGTCCCCTCGCCCCTGGTGTATAATATCCGTCCCCTCGCCCCTGCTGTATAATATCCGTCCCCTCGCCCCTGGTGTATAACATCAATCCCCTCGCCCCTGGTGTATAATATTCATCCCCTCGCCCCTGGTGTATAATATCCGTCCCCTCGCCCCCGGTGTATAATATCCGTCCCCTCGCCCCTGGTGTATAATATTCATCCCCTCGCCCCTGGTGTATAATATCCGTACCCTCTCCCCGGTGTATAATATCCGTCCCCTCGCCCCTGGTGTATAATATCCATCCCCTTGCCCCTCAGTGTATAACATCCAACCCTCGGACATGTATAACATCTAGCCCCTCGTACCCCTAGGGTATAACATCTGGCCCCTCGGCCTTGTATAACATTAAGACTCTCGCCCCCCACCAGTGTATAACATCAATCCCCACGCCCCCCGGTGTATAACATCCGCCCTCCCATGCTGTGTGCTGTTACTAACATATGACAGAACGGCTGGTGATCCAGAGCCCTCTGATACCAGCGCGGTCCTGTAATAGGAGCCACCGAGGTAACAAGTCTGGATATTACATTTCTTCCCTCCTAAATCTTCCCCCATCACATGTGAGTGATATTATTAAGGAGTGGAAGGAACTACAGCAACTCAGGAGACCCCGGAACATTACAGAGCGGGGTCACTGAGTGCTGAGGAGCAGAGGGCAGAACGCTCTCCTGACTCCATAACTGCAGAGTCCAGATCTCCTTTGGTAACAACATCACCACAAACACTGCGTCCCCGCCAGGAGCTTTATGGCCGAGCAGCTGCATGCAGCCTTACATCACCAAGGACGATGCCGAGCGTCGGATGGAGTGGTGTGAAGCCGCCACCACAGGACTCTGGAGGAGACCTGTTCTGTGCAGTGACGGATCACACTTCTCTATCTGGCATCTGATGGACGAGTCTGGATTTGGTGAATGCCAGGAGAACGTTACCCTATTAACTGCATTGTGCCCGCTGTACAGTTTGCTGGTGGGGGTATGGCCTTGTTTTTAGGGGTTGGTCTAGGCCCCTTAGTTCCAGTGAAAAGATATCTTAATGCTTCAGCACAAGATGTTTTAAACAATTGTAGCTTCCAACCCTAAGGGAATAGAAGAGCAGAACTGTTTCACACACGTTCTCAACCTCAACCCCACTAAACACCTTTAGGATGATTAATTAGAACAAATACTGCACAATGGCAGCATAAATATGTCACCGCAACATAGGGAAGAACAATGTCAGTCACACATCAATTACATTGCCATATGTCTGCTCAGGCTTAGAATGGCTGACCATTCAGAGAATTACATAATACCTACAAAGAAACCGAACAAAAGGCCATTAAAGGAATTGACATAAAACCCCTTTATTAGTACATCCATGGTTATGGAAGGACACCGCACAGAGGAGGGCACACACCATTGATAGAAAATATTACAAACCGCACCTAGGCCATCCAAAATACTGACTATAAAGAATATCAATTGTGGCAATGAGTCATATACAGGGGACGCCGACACCTACAGATGCCAAAACATTCCTATATAGGGACCACCATCTCAATATGCAGAAATGACTACTGCCCCATAGACGTCATTGTAAGTACACCCCAAGATTGCTTTACTGTGACAAGATCAATTGTGTCCTATGAAAACTCAAAGAAAAGAGGGGGGAATATAACATAGATATGGAAAGAAGATAGGAATGGGGTGAAATGTATGAAGGTGCTCTGCATATTGAGCTGTGATATCTGTAGAGGGACGGACTCCATATTAACATCCTGTATATGGATTTAGAATAGGGGGCCATAAAAGCCCCTGTAGGTGTAATGTGGAGGGGGCACAATACCTTTCTCCATGTAGTGTATGATAAATAGAACATGGTATTGGAAAGTTTGGTGCCAGCCATGATGTTTGTACAAACCTGTTTGGATCATTTCCATGCCCATGTCACGAGCGTGCCCCTCTATGGTGACGAGAGCCCCCAATGTGCTGCGAGTCTGCTGGGACAATTTGCCTCCTCGCACAAGCTCCACAATATCATTTAGCTGGAGCTGCAGATTATCATAGGAGTTTTTCAGGCCCTACAAGAAGGATGTAACGGTGAAATCATCTGCAGAAACATTCATAGAACATACATATTGCAAGGGGGCTGAAATCTATACAGATTATAAGCTGCAGACTAGATGGAGAACTCCACAATATGCAGGCACTTTTTAATGTACATAACAATTTTACAACATATCTTTATAGAAGTTGGAGATCTGGATTGAACCCAGAGCTCCAAATACCCAGATGTACCTCTATAAAACCCTGCCACAAACAGCATGGAAAACTCAATGCAGATGGATTCATTTTATGCTGGTATTATGGGAAATCCCATACAATGTCTTCCCTTATTGGTAGATATGACGAGAGTAGAGATGAGCGAATGGATTTGCAGGACTCTGGTCCAACAGTCGGGTCAGTATTCCACGGCCGCAGGACCGGAGCCCCGTGAACCGGCATCTCCGGCTCCTCTTTTGATGTCGATGTCATAGTTGTGGTGTGAGGCACAAATGACATCACGCCTGGCCGGCTAATCAAAAGAGGAGCCAGGGATGCCGGCATGTAAGAGGCGGTTAGCAAGGCTCCCATCCAACAGCCACAGACTACTAACCTGCTCTCTTAGACCAAGGTCCTGCAAATTTATTTGCTCATCTCTAGACAAGATGCATGAATCAATGCAAAATCCCAACAATACTATGGAGCCTTTTGGGTACCTTCAAGATATTGAGCCGCTGTACAACTGCAACCCCCAGGAGAAGACCCCTGGGCAAGAACAGTACATGGGCTCTTTGCAGTCTAATAACGTACTGTGAAAGAAGCTGCTTGGATCTTTTGATGTGAATGTGGGTCCCCTTACCTCTGTTGCACCAATGGTATATCCGCCCCTGGAAACTCCTATAAGCTGCATCCCTGGGTATGACAGTCTATTAGCAGGAGAACACCTGAAGTCTGTCTATGAATGTATATATATGTATTTCTCCCAGAAAATTATTACAATTACACATGTTTTGTTGTTCACATGTTTATTTAATTTGTGTGTATTGGAACAACACAAAAAGAAGATATTGGTCAACAATTTTGGTTCTCAAGTCCTCAGACAGTTCTCTTTTCCTCTTTCTGTTCTCCCTGCTTAGTGTGGCACGTAACAACGCAAAGATTGAGTCAACTTTTCCCCTTTGCATCGTTTTTCAGGTGTGATTTTCATATTGCCCACACCTTTTACTTGCCACAGGTGAGTTTGAACGAGCATCACATGCTTGAAACAAAATTGTTTACCCACAATTTTGGAAAGATGCCAACAATTTTGTCCGGCCCATTTTTGGGGTTTTGTGTGAAATTATACCCAATTTGCCTTTTTTCTCTGTTTTTTTGTGTTGTTCCAATACACACAAAGGAAATAAACATGTGTATAACAAAAAATACACATGCAATTGCAATAATTTTATGGAAAAATACTTCAAGGGTGCCAACACTTCCGGCCATGACTGTTTCTAGTGAAGCAACCTTGATCAGTAAAGGAGCTTATGCCGTACCTCGGGGCCACTGCCGATAGCTTCATGCACTTCACTTGTCCAGAACATCTGAGACACACAGAGCACGACCTGTCCCGGCCATTCCCTCACCCAGTCTTTTCTTGCAGTCTCAGGGTATGCCTTTAAAAAACAAAGTTAAATTACGTTGACAGAAGCATTTAAGAGAGGGACAACCTTACTAGTATTATCTAGCAAATTCATTTCTACCGATTTCAGGTAGAAGATCTGCTACCTGGCTCTATTGCAAGAGATACATCATCCACAAATCATTCACTGCTGCCAAATAATCTTATACAAATATAAAAGTACTAGATTAGTTCCAATTAATGCTTTTGGTCTGTAGGTAGATCCGTACCATTCGTGACCGAGCAATAACATCATGCACGCTCCTTAACATGACATCTTCCCCTTGGATGAGCCACTTCTCCACGGCCCCCCGAGCCTCGGAGGTGGAGATGGTCTGGATGAGCTCTACGCGTTCCCCCTCGGTGCTGTACATGGCTTTGATGTCCAGGTTAGGAAGGAACTCCAGCTTTGCGATGCCTTCAAAGCCCTTCTTTAGATGTGGTTGGACCCGCAGAGGATCTTTAGTCTCAGAGAGAATTTCTAGCATTTCGTCGTTGGACAGGAAGAAAAAGCTAAAGCGAAAATGCACAATATGATAAAAATGTCATTAAAGTATTGGGTCAGGCGCCATTTGTATTAGTGTCTGTGAGAAAATAGAAAAGCAAAGCTTTAAAGTAAAGATTCAGTCCCCATACACATTGGATTAAAATAGTTTAAACCTGACGATTGCAGCAGGACCGGCCTACCCACTGATGTGTATGGGGGTCTCCTGACTCTCCCCCGATAGAGGATGTCAGGGCCAGAAGGATCGGGCAGATGGGATTTCAATACCCGGTCTTTTGGTTCTCAGGGGAGATAACCCGCTGCCGGAGGTGTCCAGTACCGACTTTCTCCTCTCTCCCCATTAAAAACACATGACTGTTCAGCAGAATATGTGGGAGTCAGGAGAAGTAGCCAAATAACCATTCAGACGACGGGTATCTCATATCTCATGCGTATGGCTAGCTTAAAGGGGCTATCCAGCTTTGGAAACTTTTTTTATTTAACTGAAATGGGTATTCCCATCTCCAAGATTCTATCCCAATATGTAGTAGGTGTAATAATAATAATATTAGCAAATACCTCCAATTAGAAGTGTAGTATAGTTCTTCTGATTTGCTTTGTCGCTTACCCCATGTGCAGGGCATTGCAGTAGCTTAGGTTACGACCACTAGCAAATAACTGTCACTATATGAGTGGTCGTAACCATGGACACCGAAGCTGGGGAAAGCGACATAGCGAATCAGAAGAACTATACTACACTTCTAATTGGAGGTATTTGCTAATATTATTATTATTACTACGCCTACTACATATTGGGATAGGATCTTGGAGATGGGAATACCCATTTAATTGTGAGTATTTGCGACAATTCAGTTTCATTAAAAATGTTGCACCGTTAGGCTTTTTGTTTCCTGCACATTCAGCTTTGATGTGATCTGTGGTCATAAATCGGCTAAGAGGAGCTGAAAAAAGACATTAAAAATAAGTCCAATAGCCAGCGCAGCACAGAGCCAATAGAAGGCAAACAGTGCAAAATTATTAATGAAATCCAATTACAAAAATGATTTCAATGGTTTAAATAAGAAAAAATTTTTTTCTTTAAGTAGTATATAGAATCATTGCAACAAGTGAAAGGACTATACCGTGGGAAAAAAGCCTCTTCTTCTCCAGATAGGCATTCAGCCCTTTCATGATTTTATCCAGAAGCACATTGCTGTCCTGAAGTTTCTCCAGAAGTCCGGTCAGAGAAGTGGCGCTTAAAACCTAAAACAAAGTAGATAGCCCATAAGTAAGATTCCATTATATAGTTATAGAGACTGAAAAAAGGTCACATTCATTGACTATTGTGCCAATAGTTCATATTAAAAAAAAATTAGAACCTATTTGGATAGAAAATAGAAGATGCGGGAGGCTGGAGTCCAGGCAGTGCGGAGCCCCATAACCCGGGATCCTTGTGATGGAAGCATCAGGACACGAACTCTTGGAAAACATCAATCCTGGATGCAAGATGACCGTGCTTTCTTGTATCAGTCCACCATGAAGCATCCATTTACCTTCGGGTCTTTAGCCCAATGTTTCATGATCTCTCTCCAGTTTCTGTCCACAGTCTGGAATAAGCGTCCTTCAGGCATTTGCTGCATGATGTCCTCAGAAGAGAAGATGGGGTCTAGATAAAGCCACTGGGCCGGCACCTTCAGCCATTCATCAATGGTTTCCTGGATCCTTATCAGTCGTTCCTCCCATTGCTTAAAGGAGGAGAGCAAAAAGATAATTACACATAAAATGAAAATGATAGAAAAAATGCTATCATTTTAGAAGATAAATTATCAATGGATATGAATTCTGAATTGGACATTTGTAGGGAAAGTTTGGTGAGACTCCTTGATACCATCCCCTTTACATGTAAGCTGGAGCCGCATGTAACTTTAGCCTCGGAGATCCTAATGAAACCTTAGCTTCTGCTAATAAGCAAGTGAATATTTTATACCTTATTTCTTTCTCATAGGGCTTGATGAAAGGCGATCCCCTCATTGTCTGAGTCTTCACAATTTGCTCATCCAGAGTGGTTTGGATTTCATCCACTGCTGATAGAATAGAAACGCCAGATTCTCGATAGGGACTGGTATTAAAGGATATGGAGTCCCACATTTCTTCCATGGTATGCATCGCTTTCTACAGGGAAAACTTCTAATAAGAAAACACAGAAACTTTTCACTAGTAGCAGATTCCTCTTTGTTCCGACAAGGATGGGGGAGAAGCATATATAGAAGGATGGGGGGCAGCATATATACAAGGATGGGGGAGCAGCATATATACAAGGATGGGGGAGCAGCATATATACAAGGATGGGGGAGCAGCATATATACAAGGATAGGGGAGCAGCATATATACAAGGATAGGGGGCAGCATATATACAAGGATGGGGGAGCAGCATATATACAAGGATGGGGGAGCAGTATATATACAAGGATGGGGGAGCAGCATATATACAAGGCTGGGGGGCAGCATATATACAAGTATGGGGGGAGCACATACAAGGATGGGGGGCAGCATATATACAAGGATGGGGAAGCAGGATATATACAAGGATGGGGGAGCAGCATATATACAAGGATGGGGGAGCATCATATATACAAGGATGGGGGAGCAGCATATATACAAGGATGGGGGGCAGCACATACAAGGATGGGGAGCAGCATATATACAAGGACGGGGAGCATCATATATACAAGGATGGGGAAGCAGGATATATACAAGGATGGGGGGAGCACATACAAGGATGGGGGGCAGCATATATACAAGGATGGGGAAGCAGGATATATACAAGGATGGGGGAGCAGCATATATACAAGGATGGGGGAGCAGCATCTATACAAGGATGGGGGAGAGCACATACAAGGATGGGGGAGCAGCATATATACAAGGATGGGGAAGCAGGATATATACAAGGATGGGGGGGAGCACATACAAGGATGGGGGGCAGCATATATACAAGGATGGGGAAGCAGGATATATACAAGGATGCGGGAGCAGCATATATACAAGGATGGGAGAGCAGCATATATACAAGGATAGGGAGCAGCATATATACAAGGATGGGGAAGCAGCATATATACAAGGATGGGGGAGCAGCATAAATACAAGGATGGGGGGAGCACATACAAGGATGGGGGGCAGCATATATACAAGGATGGGGAAGCAGGATATATACAAGGATGGGGGGGAGCACATACAAGCATGGGGGGCAGCATATATACAAGGATGGGGGAGCAGCATATATACAAGGATGGGGAAGCAGGATATATACAAGGATGGGGGGGAGCACATACAAGGATGGGGGGCAGCATATATACAAGGATGGGGAAGCAGGATATATACAAGGATGCGGGAGCAGCATATATACAAGGATGGGAGAGCAGCATATATACAAGGATAGGGAGCAGCATATATACAAGGATGGGGAAGCAGCATATATACAAGGATGGGGGAGCAGCATAAATACAAGGATGGGGGGAGCACATACAAGGATGGGGGGCAGCATATATACAAGGATGGGGAAGCAGGATATATACAAGGATGGGGGGGAGCACATACAAGCATGGGGGGCAGCATATATACAAGGATGAGCAAACATATACCAGGATGGAAGGGGGAGCATATTTTTTCTATCTGCAGTCTCATACCCCTGCTGCTGTTTGTGGCTGCTTTCGGTTCCCCTCGTCTGCTCTATGTATGAGTTGTTTTTCTAAGCTAAAACCTCAGTATTCTGGTTAAATGACCGTGTTGGCACTATGGGATAAATAAGTGGGTTTTGGGTTGCAGTTTGGGTTCTCGGTCCGTAAAAGGTTCGCCATCACCGACCTAGGATATTTTGGAGATATTGTCAATGCAGTATTCAGGTGTCACCATCTAGAGGTCGAAATGCAAATTACTACATGGATTCTTAAATTAAGAAATAGGGAGTCACAGAGCAAGAGTGATTTGTATCATACTATCAAAAAATACTGCATCTTTTTGTAAAAGCATCTCATATACAGTACTGTGAAAAAGTTTTAGGCAGGTGTGAAAAATATGCCGCAGAGTAAAAAGCTTTAAAAATAGAAGTGATAATAGTTTATTTTTAAGAACAGTTATTAGGCTATGTTCACATGCTGCGTTTTTTCAACCCTTTGAATAACTAATAATCTTTCTAATAATAATAATCTTTTTATTTATATAGCGCCAACATATTCTGCAGCTCTTTACAATTCAGACAATTTACAGACATTCTGGGCGCTGTCCCCATCAGGGCTCACAATCTACATTCCCTATCAGTATGTCTGATACAAATGGAAGCAAGGGGACCCTCTGGGTTCTGTTATAGGACGGAAAATAATACTCCAATATTTGCAGTGGGTTTTTCTGCTGCAATTACTGAACATGTGCACATACCCTTATGACGTTTCTTTATATTTTAGTGGTTAAAAAAAAATTCAGACCCTTAAATTGTTTGTTCCTCCATATTCTGAGACCTGCATCTTTTCGCTCATGGAGCTGAGTGAGGTCTTGGTTATTTTTCACTGGGAGCTGATGCTTTTAACCCCTTCACCACCTTGGGTTTTTCCATTTTTGTTTTTTGCTCCCCTTCTTCCCAGAGCCATAACTTTTTTCTTTTTCCTTCTTCATGTTTAACATATTGTCTGAATAATTTAATATTTCGATAGATCGGACTTTTTTAGTCATGACGATATCAATTTTATTTTTACATTTTTCCATTTTTGAATGGGGACAAAGGAGGTGCAGTTTTTTATACAGTTTTATTTTTTAAATGGAACCTATCATGTGAAAAAACGCTATCAACCTGCAGATGTGGGGTTACTCTGAACTTGCTCGGCGCCCGCAGTTTGAGCCCCGCTGCCAGGAGGAAGCTTTATTCCTCCCGCCATTGGTGTTACCGCACCCCCCGGCATTGATTGACAGCAGCTCAGCAGTACGACCGGACGACAGTCAGTGCTGGAGGCGCCACTCTCTATGTACAGAGCAGTGACTGTACCCGCACCACCGCACCTATGACTGGAAGCTGACCACTGCCAGGAGGAATACACATAATTTCCTCCCGGCAGCGGGGCTCTAAGTGCCAGGGCCAGACAGGTTCAGAACGCTATTAACCTGCAGATTAACCCTGTTTTTTCACGTGACAGGTTCCCATTTTTTTATTTCTACTTTTTTTGTACCACTAGGGGATCTCAACCTGCAATTGTTCGATTGCTTACACTAAACTTACCGGCTGCCATGGTAATGTGGCGCCCCTGCGGGTCCAGTTGCCACAGAGGTACTGCATCTCACCTCTGAGGTGTGGTACTCCACACTCAGGTAAGGACGGAGTACTACCCGGGACCCACACACCCACATCCAATACTCTCCACTACAGTAGGGAAGGGAAGATTGATCCTAAGGGAGAGCAGTCCCTGGTCCCTAGCTGGAGGGTGGAACTAGGTACAGGAGGTGGGTGGAGGAAGAAGTTCAGGGGAGCACAGACAGAAAGAGTATAAAAGACAAGGGGAACCATCTAGAAGCGGAAAGTACAGAGAGGAGCTCAGTTGGGAGTGGGAGCTCAGGAGGAGCTCCGCTCAGGAGAGCAAGGAAGGAGAGAGAGGAGTCAGACCTAGTAAGGGAGGCCCAGGAGGAGAGTGAGAGAAGACGGGAGCAGCGAGAGAAAGGCTCCAGAGACAGAGGGGATCCCAGGGGCACGGTGAGCGCAGGAAGCCACCCGTGCGTCCGAATTCATGCTGACGTGGAGGGATCACGCCGCAGAGGGGTACCAGCCCCAGACTAGTGGAGAACAACCAGGTTCAGCTAGCCAACCGGAGGCTGCAGCATTTGCAAGGTGTTGCAGCCAAAATTCACAATTATATCGCTGAAAAGGTGGCCACATAGGGTACAGGAGATTGCATGTCACCCAACAAGGCCCGAGGCCACTGGCTTGGGACACTGATCGTGAGGCGCAGGGTAGGATGGTGAGAACTAGCGCTGTGAGACGACCAGGAAAGGTACATAGAATGGGGTCCCATCCAAGTGCTCCTGAGGTACCTTAGAGTTTTCAGGATCACTACCCCGGAGGACACAGGGCGACATGGGAAGTTGCACACTGGTGACTGTAACCTGAGGAACTTAACAACTGTGAGTAAAACCTGAAGACTGCACCCCACTGTGTCCTTGAATAATTGCTGCACCATCACCTGCATTACACCGCACCAACAACATCTACCTTCAAAATTCATATTATTCTGCCCTGGGGCTTAGCTCTGCCTGTGGAGAGCTGAACCAACTCTGCTGCGTCACCTTCAGCTCCAGTGGATCTGCACCACAGCAGCGGCCCCATATAGCCGCATACCACAGGTGGCGTCACAAACATTATCTCTAAAAAACTTTATTCCCCTTTTACTTTTCCTTTAATTTGACCACCCAGGGCCACGGACCGGGTCACTGCCACCGTGACATCCCCAGCACCAACCGGCCCAGCTACCGAGTACCCCACAGCCCCAGGGGGCGCATCAGTAACCCATCAGCTCCCTGCAATCGCCATTCAGTGATTGACAAAGGCATTTAGATGGATAAACCTCAGCGATCGGAGCGAGCTCCGGTTGCTGCAGTTACAGGCAGTTTTTCGCTGTGTAGCACAGCCGGCATCTGCTACATATGATGTGAGCTCTACTACTGAGTTGGTTTCTTACAGGCCTTAGAGACCTGGGACAAAACTACATCATGGGTTAAAGGGAACCTGTCTTGTAAAATAACACTATTAACCTGCAGATATGGGATATGGGGTAAATCTGCAAGTAATAGCATTGTGACACTGTGCGGTGCCTGCACTGAGAGCCCCGCTGCCAGGAGGAAATTAACTTTATGTCACCCAGCAGCCTCTCTCTGTCAGTCACAGGGGCGGCGCCTGCGCGGTTTCAATCACCGCTCTGTGTATAGTGAGCGGCAGCTGTAGAAAACCCAATATCCAAATGCCACTTTATGGGAATCTGAAGTTCTGTATTCTCATCCATTAGTCAGAATGAAAACGACCACCAAACAGCGTCTCCTGCCCTGGAGGACCCAACACTTCCATGATTTCCAGGTACAGCCCAGTGATTACAGAGAATCACTTGTAATACTTCATTTCTCCTTTGGAGGCGCTGTAGGGAAATTCAGCACCTGCTGCCGGGTACTCGCTTACTGCAGAAGGGATCAGTTTGGTCTTTATCCGCAGCACATTGGGGTTTCACCTCTGACCCATATGAAGAAACCTTACATGAGACCGTACGACCCCATCAAGACTCAGGGGCGAAACCCACATTCACTACATGGACGACCGATGGAATAAAGACAAGAACAACGATGTAGGGGGTAAACGAAAGATTTTATTTATAGATGGGGTTATTATATGTTATAGTATCATGTATATGTGTAAATTATTCTTCTATCAGAATAATCCTATTTATGGGCCGCGTTGATCCAGAGGAAGGCGAAAACCCCCTGTGAGGAATAAGCCAATTGTCCTCATATCAGGGGGAAAAATTCCTTCCTGACCCCAAATATGGCGATCAGAATAAATCCCAGGATCAAGGGCTGAGACCGAAAATAAATTAATTTCTAAAAAATGTATTAAACTATTTATCTTTTCCTTATTTAAGTTCAGAGCTACGGTATATATTATACATTATCTGAAAATCTGCCTATACTTTAAAATGTTTTTATGTATTTATAATAAGCCACTAATATGGGAATTACTTATATAACTGTCAGTTTATATCTATTTAAGGCCGTGTTGATCCAGAAGAAGGTGAAAAATTCCTTCCTGATCCCAAATATGACGATCGGGATGAATCCCAGGATCAAGGGCTCATAGCTAATGTGTAATACGTAAGTGTACATTTTTTATTTAAATATTCAATTATTTTCAATTTTTGGGCTAATTTATTTTTATATTTATTTTAACTAATTTTTCTTAAACCAAAAAATAAATTGTTTTTTTAGATATTTTTTCATTATAAATATAAGAACCTACTTATTTCTTCTATTTTACTAAACCTATCTATGGGCCGTGTTGATCCAGAGGAAGGCGAAAACCCCACGTGAGAAATGGGCCAATTATTCTCATGACGGGGGAAAAATTCCTTCCTGACCCCAAATATGGCGATCAGATTAAATCCCAGGATCAAAGGCTCGTACCTCCCTGTGTGTAATGGAAGTGAGATTTTTTAAAAATATATTTACATTTTTTAATTGTTATATATTTAGACTAAAAATGTTTTTGGTTTGTGTAAAATAAACTATTTTTGAATTTTATTTTTTTAAACTTATTTTTTTGCACTACTTATGTGTGAATCTACTTATTGATATATTAATAAACCTATTTAAGGCTGTGTAGATCCAGAGGAAGGCGAAAACCCCCTATGAGGAATGGGCCAATTATCCTCATATTAGGGGGGAAAATTCCTTCCTGACCCCAAATATGGCAATCAGATTAAATCCCAGGATCAAAAGCCGAAATCTCTATCTACGTCCTATGTGTCTATGTGTGTGTGCCTATACCTGTAGTGTAGTGTAGGGTCTACACCTATCATGTACTGTGGATGTGACGGATGATGGGTGCAGTACTTACCCGGCCTGCGCTGAGGTAAGTTCAGGGATAATGGCCTATATTATACTATTGTTCCTGAACTCACCAGATGGAAACTTAGCACAGGCCGCTCCTGGGGCGCAGAAGACCTTCAGGCTGGAGGGATCTCAGATGCCAGCCATGGATTGGAGGAGGCCAAGTCAAGGGCCTGGTGCAGCGACACGATGGCAGTGGTCCGACATGAAGGTGTTAATGAGAGACATGATGTTCTAGGGCAGCCGAGGTGACAAACAGCAGCAGAGACGTGAGGTACGGGTCAGGAGGCAAGAAGTTCTGGGCAGTTGGCACGGGTTCATCCTGCAAGACATAAGGAGGAAGACATTTCAATAACTTCTATCTCCTGGATCTTCTGTTATCTTAGAGGAATGGTCATTATAATGAACCATTCCCCTATGTAACATCAGATATAATGTACACATCTAATGATCGGTGTCCTGTTTGTACAGCGGTCACTCACCAGATGGTCGTGGATTCTTTCACAGCCCAGATATTCTCATCCACCTAAGAATGACAGAGACATAGTCATTGACAGAAACAGTGGGAGAAGACAAAGATGGTCATAATGGCCACAAGATGAGAAGAACATTTGATGGGATTTATCCTCACAGAGGATGATCTTACCGGGCCCAGCTTGATGACACATAATTGAATCCGGCCACGGGGTTAAAGGCTTTCTTATCCTCCGGCCACTGCAGATGATGGTTCTCCAGAACTGGCCTGAATGGTATAAATGGCGGCTTTGCTCTCCTTTTCTCTAGATCCTCCCAGCCGATGTTGGTAAAGAATGGATGCTCTCTGATGCTCCCGCACACATCCAATCGTTTCTCAGGATTTTTGCACAGCAGCTTCTTGATAAGATCTTTGAAGTCAGCATCAAGCCAAGATGGAATTTCAGGCTCTCCTCTGGTTATCGCTGTGTAAGCCATTTTGCTGACGGAGCCGGTGTAAAATGGGGAGCGCCCTGTTGCCATCTTGGACACCACAATCCCCAGGCTCCACCAATCCACTGCTGTGCCATATCCTTTTTTGAGAAGCACCTCAGGGGCCATGAAGTGGAAAGTGCCCGTCACTCCAGAGATGTTATTGGAGGAGGTGACCCCATCTTGGGCGAGCCTCAGGTCAACTACACGGATGTGGACATCGGCATCCAACATGATGTTTACTGGCTTAATATCTCTGCAATGAAATAAGAAAACATAATAAGAAATCTACCCCATGATACAGGAGATGGAAAATGGGTCACTGCAAGATCAGGTGGACTAGGCAGACAGGAGCCCAGGAAAGTTGGGGGCAATTTTTTGAGCATGTAGAGGGGACAGAGAGAAGGAGGAAAGTTGTGCTTACCGGTGGACGATGTTGTGTCCGTGGAGGAACTGGAGACCACATACAATCTCTGCTGTGTAGAATCTGATGGAGAGAACAGAGTGTAGTATTAATGTCATCGCAGATACGTCCTTCCCTCCTGGGCTACATGACCTGCCAGTCCTCTCCCAGCTACATCTCCACCTCTGCTTTTATTTTCACCCCTCTGCTCTCTTTTTCGTATATCTTCCTCATACTCACTTTACGCTGTCGATGTTCAGGCAGCCGCACATGTCAATCAAAGCCTCGAGGCTGCCGCCGGACAGATACTCCGTGATGAAATACGCCAGCTTCCGAGACTGCTGTGCGGCATAGAGGTGACATAAGAATGGGCAGTCTCGGGGTGCAGGAGTATCCGCCGCTCTCTCATAAGGATGTTTTCCTTCACCTTCTTTTTCTTGATCATTTTACAGCCATAAAGATGTTTCGGCTGGGGACTGATGTCAGGACCACCTGAAGAAAGAAATAGGGAATGCTTAGAAAATGTGTATGGGAGGTGGAGAACAGCTGGTTTATCACTGCACAAGAAACGGGTGGGCTGAGCAGTGTGTGAGTCTGATGGTAATGGAGCGCCCCTGAGGGTTCTGTCGCCACAGGGATACTGCATCTCTTTAATGAGGTGTGGTATCTCCTCTCCGAGGTAAGGATGGAGCACCTGTCAGGACCCCACCTCTGCATTCAACACTACACCTCTCCCACCTGTAGGGTTCTTATATGCACCAGGGTGCTGCCCCAGCCGGGATAAGAGGAGATGGGGGGGAACCAAAGATAGGGGGAACCTAGTAGTGGGTGAGGGTGGAGGACACACCAGGAGATTACACTTGCTAATACATATTTAATAAACAGCCATCTTAGGTTCAAGGTCTTTTGATTGTGATCTTCATCGCTGAACTTGGCTTTCTGTTAGAACCTGCAGCTGTTGAAGATACACGGTCCTCGTACTCTGGCCTTGAGGCGAGGAGCGGGTTAGAGTTAACGGCTGTCTCTACCCGGTCAAGGTCCCTACTTAAGAAGGCCTGGAGGGGAATGGAGGAGTAAAGCTCCACAGGCAAAAGGATCCCAGGGAATTCGGACGGAGCGGTTTACGCCACCTGTACTCTTCATTCTGGCCTAGTCAGAGGGACTCCTGCTGCAAGAGGGGACCGGCCCCCATTATCTGACTTTGTTACTTCATGTCCTAGTCAGAAAAGCTCCGGAGGCTTGGTGGATCCCACCGGGTAACAGACGGAGCGGAGTCGCCACCCGTACCCTTGTTCTGTGAGTAACCAGAGGGAGACCCAGCCTTACTACACGCACCACACACGAACAGGAGAGGAACTAGTGGGAGTTTCTAGGAACACTCTGGTGCTGGGGTTCCTGATTGATGCACCCGAACTACCCGGAGAGTGCCGAACCCCCTTTCCTGGTGGCCGCAGCGCGCCGTGAGGAGCAAGGAGAAGCCTTGCAGCTGACCATTGACAACGTGAGTAAAGCTTGGAAGACTGCATCCATTGCCTCCAGTCCTTTATTCTAGCGCGACACCACACCACAACATACAACCCACTACTACTCTCCTGATCCCTCTTCGCTGCCCTGAGGCCCTTCTCCGCCTGTGGGGAGTAGTACCATCTGCTGCTGCCACGACATACCGCCTCAGAGGACTGCTGCAGCGCTGTTGGCAATCACCGGACACCACAGGTGGCGTAGTCGAGCACCTTTCCATCATCCTTCCTGGCCCGTATTTTTATGTGACAACCCTGGGCACGGACCGGGCCTAGGTCACGACTGCATCAACCCTACACGGAGGCCCGGCTCCGAGTACCCCAACTCTCAGGGTGGGCTAGCGAGCGAGTCCCCGTGAGGGGTGGCGTCACAGTAACCTGGACCTTATAGCTGAGCAAAGCTAATCTATCGGCATAATGCACTATCTGCTCCATGAATGCTCTATGGAGAGGTCTTAAAGGGTATTCCATTATCACCATATGGGAACAAATAGGACAAACACTGGATGCCACTTTGAGCTGGTTGGAGTCAGTATTGGTCTTATATCAATGTGCAACTGATTTAAAGTTTACTGAAACATAGAGGGCAATGTATATATTGTATCCTGATAGGAGCATATATGTGTGGCGCCCCATAGGTACTGCATCTCACCCAGAGGTGTGGTATCCCACTCTCAGGTAAGGATGGAGTACTGCCCGGGACCCACACACTTGCATCCATTACACTCCACTTCAGAGGGAAGGGCGAGATTGCTCCTAAGGGAGAGCACAGTCCCTGGTCTCTAGCTGGAGGGTGGAACCACGTAGTGGGTGTGGGTGGAAGAAGTAGTTTAGGGGAGCACTTCAGTAGGTGTATAAAAAGGGGAGCCATCTTGAGAGAGTGTGGTCAGTCTGTGAGAGAGATAGTTGGGAGCAGGAGCTCTGCTCAGGAGGAGAGGAGGAAGGAGCAGGCCTAGTCTGGGAGGCCCAGGAGAACAGACTGAGAGAGAGGATGGGGCAGAGGGAAGGCTCCAAGAGGAACAGAGGGGATCCCAGGGGCACGGGAAGTGCGGATGCCACCCGCGCGCCCGAATCTACCAGGACGTGGAGGGATCAGGCCGCAGAGGCGACCGGCCCCTAACTAGTGGAGAACTACAAATCTCAGCTAGAAACCAGAGGCTGCTGTACTTGCAAGGTGCAGCTGCCAACCACCACAATTACATCGCCGAAAAGGTGGTCACAGAAGGTCCAGGGGACTGCAGGTTGCCCGACAAGATCCGAGGCTACCGGCTTGGGGCACTGATTGGGAGGCGCAGGGCAGGAGGGTGAGAGCCAGTGCAGGAAGACGACCGAGGAAGGCACATAGAACGGGGTCCCTTTTAAGTACTCCGTTTAAGTAAAATCTGAAGACTGCGCCCCACTGTGTCCTTGAATAACCATCACCAGCCCTGCACTACACAGAACCAGCAACATCTACCTCATAAAATCACTATATCCTGCCCTGGAGAATAGCTCTACCTGTGGAGAGCTGAACTAACTCTGCTGCATCACCATTAGCTCCAAGGGATCTGCACCGCAGCGGCGACTCCATATAGCTGCATACCACAGTTTGCGTCATGAACATTAAACTATAAAAACTATAATCCCCTTTTATTGCCCGCCTGAGTCACGGACCGGGTCACTGCCACTGTGACATCCCCTGCACCGACCGGCCCAGCACCGAGCACCCCACGGCCCAGGGGGCGCGTCATATGGACCAGGGCATGGACGGAAATGAACCTTGTCCCCCCAACTCCCCACAGATGTGATCCCGGAGATCAGCTCTTCAATGAATCAGAATACCCATTTATAGAATAGATGAGCTAATATGTGAAATAATCATGGGCTCAGGGGAGCGTCTGGATGTTTTTTCAGTCATCCCATAGAAGAGCACTTCAATGAATATATATCTACAGAACAGGGCCAACCCCAGGTTTTCATGGGCACCGGGTGAAAAAGTCTCAGAGGGCCCCTTTAACACATACCACCATTCATGATGCACAGATACGGCAGAGAAATATAGGTATAGTACAATGTCAAAGATTTCACTTACATGAGTGATATCTATTGTAAATTCTACAATAACTCAGAAACCGGAGAATCCTCGCAACGCACAGTGCAGACCGGACAGTATAGAACTCCATACAGTATTATAGGCACCACATAGTCCTTCATACAGTATTATGGACCCAATATAGTCCTCTATACAGTATTATGGGCACCACATAGTCCTCCATACAGAATAATGGGCCCCACGTAGTCCTCCATACAGTATAATGGCCCCACATAGTCCTCCATACAGTATTATGGGTACCACATAGTCCTCCATACAGTATTATGGGCACCACATAGTCCTCCATACAGAATGATGGGTCCCATATAATGCTCCATACAGAATAATGGGTACCATATATTGCTCCATACAGTATGGGTCCAATATAATACGCCATATAGAATGGGCACCATGTAATGCTCCATACATAATGGGCCCCATATTTTGCTCCATACATAATAAAAAATCAAATACTCACCTCTCCTCGCTGGCCGCTGCTCTGCTTCGGACTCCTCAGTGTTAGCATCTTCTGGCTCTGAGCACTTCTCAGTACAGAGGGTGCTTCTGTAGTGACGTCATCGCTCCCTCTGTCCTATGACAATGTGGCGCCCCTGAGGGTTCGACCGCCACAGTGATACTGCACTTCTTTAATGGAGTGTAGTGTTCCTCCTCTGAGGTAAGAACAGTGTGATGGTCAGGACCCCACCTCCACATCCAACACCACACTTCTCCCACCAGAGGGGGCTAGAATGCACTAGGTGCTGCCCTCTTGGGTACTCGGGAGACTGGGGAACCAAGAGATAGGGGAACCATTTAGTGGGTGAGGGTGGAGGACTCACATTTTAGTGACAATAATTCATATTAAATACACAGCCATCTTGGTCATTGGTCGTCGTCTTTTGGCAGTCTGTCCTTTGCAATGGTTCTTTGACTGTCCTCTACTGTGATCTCCCACCCTGAGCGTGGATCCTGTGTGGACCTGCAGCGGATGGAGACTCAGCCCTCGTACCTTGGCCTTGGGTCGAGGGGCAGGTTGCATATAATGTATGTCTCAACCCGGTCAAGGACCATGACCAAGAAGGCCCGGAGCTTAAGAGTGTAGCTCCACCGCAAATGGATCCCAGGGAGGATGCAGACGGAGCGGTGTACGCTACCTGTCCTCGCTATGCTGATCTATTCAGAGGGATTCTGGCTCCAAGAGGGGTACCGACACCCGACCTTGCTACTCCACGTCCTGGTCGGGAAAGCTCGGTAGGCCCTGAAGATCCCACCGGGTAATGGAAGGAGCGAAGCTGCCACCCGTACCCTGTTTCTGAGAGGAGTTCAGAGGGAGACCTGGCCTATCTACACACGCAGACAGGAATGGACCCAGTCTGAAGTCTAGGAACACTCTGGTGCGGGGTCCTGATTAAACACTTGTATTACTCGGAGGTGGTTGAACCCTCGTTCCTGGTGACCGCAGAACTCCGCGAGGAGCAGGGAGAGGCCTTGCAGCTGTACTCTTCAACGTGAGTAAAAACCCTGGAAGTTAACCCCTATGGCCTCCGGACTCTTTATTCTGCACTACTCCGCACTACGCGGCACAAGAACTCCTAGACTACTACCCCCTCCATCCTGTCTCTCTGCCCTGAGGTCCTGCTCCGCCTGTGGCGAGTAGTAACAACGACGGCTGCTGTAACATCCCGCCTCAGTGGACTGCAGCAGCGCTGGTGGCCTTCACCAGGTGCCACAGGTGGCGTAGTGGAGATCAGCCACTCAACCCGGATAAGCCCGTACCATCCCTTTTTAATGTGACGGCCCTGGGCACGGAGCGGGTCCGGGCCACGGCTGCACCCCATCTACAACATAGGACCCGGCTCCGAGTCCACCATCTCCCAGAGTAAGGCTTTCGTGAGGCGTCACAACATCACAGAGTCAGAAGACGCCGAAGACACCGGAGCTGTGGTGGAACAGGGAGACGTAAGTATTGCAAGTGCCGGGGCCCTGAGCAAGCAGGGGGGCCCTCTCACGGGCTCTGGCATCAAACTCCGCTTACTCACAGGCAGGGGCGGGCTGGGCCAGGGGGAAGAGGGGCAAATGCCCCCCGGGCCAGTTCCCCAGCAGAGACTTTGAGCTGTCGGCTGCCAAGAAGACAGCAGCCAGCACTTTAATTGTATATAAGTGCTGGTCCGGTCATCCCTGTATGTCCGGCTGTGTGACCCTATCTCTTGAACTCACTAGCAAGCCGGCCTGCTGGGTCTTCACCGGAGAGAGGTCAGCAGGGGCCAGGGCAGGAGGTCAGGGCTGGATTCTGAGTGTCTTGTGTCAGCGATGCTCTGAGGTCTCATGAGTTATTACTGCAGCTTCATCAGGTCACGCTGTCTGTAGCCAGATCTGCAGGAAAGTCCCAGAGCCACTGCAGACTGTATATGACGCGCCCCTGGGCCTGTGTCGCGCTGCGGTGCGCACGCGGGAGCTTACCCGGAGCCGGATCCGTGGAGGGTTGTAATCTCGTGGCGGTGACCCGGTCCGTGCCCAGGGAGTCAAACTAGACGGCAGTCTATTAGTAGTAAATAGTTGATGACTACGCCACCCGTTGAGTTCAGCCAGGAAGCTGCTGCTGCAGGGCAGACCGCTGAGGCCGGTGGTAGGATTGTGCAGCGTGATAGTATAACCCCCAACGGGAGGGGTATGGCCTCAGGGCAGCCGACGTGGATGATGGGGGTAGCAGGAACCACTCAGAGACGGTACGGTGTAGTTCAGGGTCTTTACTGGTAACAACGACAGACCCTCCCGGAGTACTTGCTAGCAAACGGGGCCTGGTCAGTCTTTGAGCAGATGGGATCTCCCCTGGCCAGGCGTAGTTGTAGGCCTCCCAAACTGACTGTACTCTTCTGGCTACCTTGCTAGAAGCTGATGTAAGTAGCCCACGTCCCTGAGTGTACCGTGTGGTGCTCACCCGTATGGCCGGTGACTCGGGGCCTTCTAATGGCTTCCGCTCCACGATGGCGGTGCTGGTCCCACGCGTGTGACCGTGCCTTCAGGCTTCTGGGCCAGAGGACCTGAAATCCCCTGCCCGACGGATTCTGCTGCTGGGTAGGAGTTAGTCCCCACAGCCTCGGACTCCGGGTCCGGTAAAGAATCTTCTTAGTCAGGGCGAGCTCTGTAGCTGCCAGCCCCTGACTCCTTGTAACTCTGCTGTTTCCTATGCTGCTTCTCTTCTCCACTCTCCTTGTCTGACTCACCCTGCCTCAGCCCCGGGTTTATACAAGACTGCCCAAGACTGGGCAGGAGGTGTGGCATGCACAGGATCCCTGACCAAAGGACCTCCCACCTGCTCTCAGACATAATATCTCTATCACTGTGGCAACCAGACCCCTGGGGTGTCACATTCCCCCCTAGTGAAATTTAGTACTCCGGGACTAAACACATTTAGAAAAACATAACAAAGTATAACAATAACAATACTATAAGAAAAACACATAAGATGGTTACGGCGTGTCCGCAACCGGATGCAGTCTTTGAAGAAAAGCAAAGGTGTCCATTTCACCAACACAGGGAGACGTAACCAGGTAGGGGTCTGTCCTACCCCGAGTCCTTAACAGTCTCTAGTCCATCCTGGGTTACGCTCCAACTATATACAAGGATTCCCGGTAAATCCACCAAGGTTTCCTAAAAATAACTAGAAACACAAAATTATACACAAGCAACAAGACACAGAAAAACATAGATAAAACAATTTATACACTTTAAATTCTCCAGCGTGCGGGTAACTGGCCTCTAGTGGCCCGAGTGGACCTACGGAGCTGACTGTCTGGCCCTGAACTACAGGGTGTAGGAGCTGTCAAGGGTAAACTGGGTAGCTGTCTACCGGCTCTTTGTCTCACTAGGGGTACGGCAGGCTCACTATAAGCAGAGGGTTGATTCTCCTGTTCTGCTTGTGTGGAGTCTTCTGCCTCCTGGACCGGCTGTTCTTCCAGCTCTACCCGTTGCTCCGTAGGTTCTTGGGATGATGGTTGGAGGAAGGTGAGTACGGGTACCACAACTGCACCATTGACTTGAGTCCAAGACTGAGGAAAGTCCCCGAGCACGGTACTAACCATATCTTCCCTTTCTTCCACGGGTCGATGGTCTTCTTGTTCCTCTTCAGGGTTCCTCAGTTGTTCGGGACACTTCTTCAGGTGGTCCCGGGATACAATGGCTGTGGTTTCCCCTCCGTCTTTACTGATGGTACAGACCTTCGGGTTCTCGTGGCTTGAGGGCAGTACGGTGTACGGGTCCTTCTCCCACTGGTCGTCCAACTTGTGGAGCCGTCTCTTCCTCTTCAAGACCTGCTCTCCGGGTACCAGGGGAACAGCGGGAGCATACTGGTTGTAAGTTTTCTCTTGTCTTTCCCTAGCCTGACAGAGACTTCGCTCCACGCTCTCCTGTACTCTCCGGTACTGCTGCTGCCTCTCTGTGTCCCAGTCTGTTTCTGGTGAAGTGTCCTCGGGGGTCAGGACTCCCATTTCCAGGTCAACAGGTAACTTACCAGGTCTTGCCCTCATTAGGTAAGCCGGGGTACAGTTGGTGGAACCTACCGGGATGTGGTTGTATAGGTCCACCAGATCGGGCAACTTTTCAGGCCACAGACTGCGTTCTTCCAGGGGCAACGTTTTTAGAAGATCCATTACCACCTGGTTCATTTTTTCACAAAGTCCATTAGTCTGCGGATGGTAGGGTGTCGTCCTTATCTTCCGGCAGCCATACAGATTGCAGAATTCCTGAAAGACCTCCGCTTCAAAGGCAGGTCCCTGGTCCGTCAGCACTTGGTCCGGGTACCCGTGTGGACGGCAGAAGTGCTGCTGGAAGGCTCTAGCTGCTGTTTGAGCCGTTAAGTCCTTGACGGGGACGACAACCAAGAACCGGGAGTAATGATCCACGATGGTTAACGCGTAGACGTAGCCACTTCTGCTTGGGGTCAGTTTTACATGATCCAAGGCTACCAGTTCCAACGGTTGCCGGGTGACGATGGACTGCAGGGGAGTCTTCTGGCTGGCTCGGTCCTTCCTTCTCAGGTTGCACGGGCCACAATCTCTGCACCACTTCTCGATGGTTCCCCTCATGCCTACCCAGTGGAACCGCTCGCGCAGCAGGAACTCCAGCTTTTTCCACCCAAAGTGTCCAGCTCCGTCGTGGTATGCCTCCATCACCATGGCTGCGTCTCTTCGTGGCACCACTACTTGCCAGAGTAATTCATGCGTCCGGGAGTTAACCATTCTGCGGCACAACTTCCCTTTGTAAAGGAACAGTCGACTCTTCTCTGCCCATAGTTGTTTGGCTTCCTCCGGAGCGTCTGGTTCAAGGCGAGCCTCCGGCCGAGTCAGCATCTCCTTCACCAGTCGGACGGCAGGGTCGCTGTCTTGCGTTTCCGCCCAGTTGTAGTGGGGTAAGGGGTTCAACGTAGCAGCCTGCTTACTCCTTACCCGGTGGGAATACTGAATAGTCCCATGACGGTGGAACGCAGGGAGTTCAACTTCTTCCAGTCCCTCCGGATCTTCTCCTCCGTCCGGCAGGTTGGGCATCCTGGACAGGGCGTCCGCGTTGGTATTGGAGCGTCCTGCCCGGTATTTAATTGTGAACTCGTAGTTGGACAGACGGGCCATCCACCTCTGCTCCAGGGCACCGAGTCTTGCCGTGTCCAGGTGTGTCAGCGGGTTGTTATCCGTGTACACGGTGAACCGGGAAGAAGCGAGGTAATGCTTAAAGCGCTCAGTGATTGCCCATACTACGGCCAGGAACTCTAACTTAAATGAGCTGTAATTCTCGGGGTTCCTTTCGGTGGGTCGCAGTTTTCGGCTGGCGTAGGCGATTACTCGTTCCTTCCCCTGCTGGATCTGGGACAGTACGGCTCCTAGCCCGATGTTACTGGCGTCGGTGTAGAGGATAAAGGGCTGGCTATAATCCGGGTACGCCAGGATTTCGTCCCCCGTGAGGGCCATCTTCAGCTGGCGGAAGGACTCTTCTTCCAGCTCTTCCCATTTGAAGGGCGGCTTCTGGTTCTTGGCCTTCCGGGACTGGCCTATCAGGAGGTCCTGCATAGGTGCTGCCTTTTTGGTGAAACCGGGAATAAACCTTCGGTAGTAGTCTACCAACCCGAGGAACTGCCGCACTTCTTTTACGCTGGAGGGGCTTGGCCATCCCTTAATTGCGGTGATCTTATCGGGGTCGGGAGCCACTCCGTCAGCGCTCACCACGTGTCCCAGGTACTGCACCTTTGGTTTCAGGAGGTGACACTTGGAGGGTTTCACCTTTAGGCCGTAACTCGCCAGAGCCTCGAACACTTCCGCCAGGTGTTTCAGGTGGTCCTCATACGTCTTGGAATATACGATGACATCGTCCAGGTACAATAGGACCGTCTCGAAGTTTCTGTGGCCCAGACAACACTCCATTAGGCGTTGGAAGGTTCCTGGTGCGTTGCAGAGTCCGAACGGCATGCAGGTGAACTCGCTAAGTCCCATCGGGGTGGTGAATGCGGTCTTCTCCCGGTCCGCCTCTGCTACAGGAACCTGCCAGTACCCGCTAGTGAGATCCAAGGTAGAGAAGAAGTTAGCAGATCTTAAAGCAGCCAATGACTCCTCTATCCTTGGTAAGGGGTACGCATCCTTGTGTGTGATACGGTTGATTTTCCGGTAATCTACACACATCCTCATGGTGTTGTCTTTCTTTTTGACTAAAACTAATGGGGCTGCCCAGGGGCTACAACTATCCCGGATTACCCCAGCCTCCTTCATATCTCTAAGCATCCCCTTGGCGTGTTGGTAATGTGCAGGGGGTACGGGTCGATACCTCTCTTTTATGGGAGGATGATCTCCCGTGGGGATGCGATGTTCTACCCCCTTGACTCGCCCGAAGTCTAACGGGTGTTTACTAAACACTCTCTCATACTCTTGAACCACCCGATAGACTCCTTGTTTCTGATGTGAGGGAGTGGAGTCAGTACCCAAATGTAGTTGCTGACACCAGTCCTCCATGTCTTTCTTAGAGCCGTTACCTTCCTCCGGGTGAGATGGAGGCAAGGGTTCCACAGATTGTATAGAACTTTGATTAGTGGTATATAATTTGGCTAGCGTGGCATACCGGGGCAGGTACACTTCCCTCTCCCCGATATTTATTATGCGAATGGGCACCCTCCCATGGCGTACATTGACCACCCCCCGTGCTGTCAAAATGGTGGGCCTACTGTCTGAGTAAACTGGTTCTACCATTGCCTGGTAATCTCTACCTCTCAGACCAATAGCTGCCCGGCACCAAATCATCATTTCACTTTTTGGGGGCATGGCAATAGGAAAAGGGTCACACATTCTTACGCTACCAATCTCACCGCCGGAGAGTTCCACTTGTTGCCGTTGCATCAGTGCCCGGATCTCTTTCTGGAGCACCCGCTGCTCGCCGGAGCTTGCATTCTTGGCAACCTGCTGTAAAAGGAAAATCACCTCTGCAAGACAATTTTCAATTACATTAGTTCCTAGAGTTATTTTTGGGTGACTCTCATGTTTATCGATATCTACAATGATCAGTCCCTGTGCGGCCAGTTCGACTCTACCAATTTTGATGGTCACCTCTTTAAATCCGATCTGTGGCACGGGCTGACCATTGCTGGCGATGATACTCAAGTCGTCGTCGGGGTAGCGGGTAATATCCGAGTCATTCCAGTACTGCTTGAAGAGCACGTACGGGATGGTGGTGACCTGTGACCCGGTGTCCAGTAGGGCACTCATGGGAATGCCATCCAGTACCACAGGCAAGACTGGACATCCTCCCACATATCTGTCGCGCCAGTTCGATGGGCCTGGTGATCTTTTTCCTGGGGGTTGGCCCTCTACCCCAGGTTGTGCCCGTTTAAAGAACAGTACCTTGCCATATGTCCGGGTTGATTGCAGCGGCGGCAGATGGGTCGTCCGTCCTCACTGTATCGGTCACTGGGTCTTCCTCTGGCCGGTGGGGTCCTCCTTGGTCGACGCCACGGGATGTCCTCCGGTCCGGATGCCAGCTGGATCTTCCCTGGGGTGGAAACCTGTAAAGACTGCACAGTTCGGGTTAGCGCAGCAACGCTCTTAGCTAGCTCTTGGACCTGATGGTGTAGGTCTGGAGCCGGGTCATTGTCCAAAGCCTGCGCATCAGCTCCCACAGGCCCTGCTGACAAGGGCGCCGCCTCCTGGTAGTAAGTGGTAGTGGGGCGTCTGTGGGTCACAACGCCACCTGGTGCCGGTTCTCGGAGCACCCGGATGGCTCTGTCCTTGAACTGTGCAAAGTCCAGATGGGGATCCTGTAAGGCCATTGCCCGCAACTGGGTTCGGTGGGCATTGCAATATAAACCCTCTATAAATTGTTCAGTCAACAGCCTGTCCTCGTTTCCCACCCCATCAGGGTCGGTCTGCTTTATGGCCCTCAGGGCCTCTTGTAGGTTTAGTGCATAGTCCCTTATACTCTCATGCGCTCGCTGCTTGCACCCGTAGAATCTAAGCTTAATCTCGGCTGAGGTGCGGGTATCAAAGGTGTCCTTCAGCCGGGTTAGTATCCCTGCGACAGTCTTCCTCCCAGGTGGCCAGGATTTTACTTCCCTTTTGGCTGCCCCGGTTAGTTGGGCCACCAGGATGCTCACTTTTTGCTCTTCTGTGAGGGGGTACACCTGGAAGAGGCTATCCAGCTTTTCTCTAAACTCATGCAGGGTATGTGACTCCCCTGAGTACTGGGGTAGCCAAGCTGCTCCCGGGATATAGGGCATGGTGAAGGGCATAACTGCAGCAGCGGTAGCGCTGGCGGGGGTTGAGGCAGTGAAGCTCTCCTCCGTATCCGACATCTTCCTCCCCCCTAGTGGACCGTGGCCTACCTTGCGATGATCCTCTTCCGTAGGCCGCGGCTCCGCAGTGGATCGTCAGGGTTGAGGACCTTCCGTCGCGCTCCTGTGACGTCGGCGTCTGCTGGGCTCCTTCCAGGACCTTACGCAACGTCCGGACGTGAGGCGGGGCTTCAGTTCTCGCGCGCTTTCGGAGTCCACGCCCCTCTTCTTCCCGCGCGGCGTCCTCAAGATGGCGTCCAATGGCGGGAAAACTCCACGGATGGCGGGAAGAAGGTCGAAGATGGCGCCGGATGGCGGGAAAACTTCGCGGATGGCGGGAAGAAGGTAGAAGATGGCGCCGGATGGCGGGAAACCTTCACCACTGGTAAGTTTGAACAGTCTTTGCTTTTCAGGCACGCAGTACCCGGTGGTTGCGGGCACGAAATCCTGCCGACTACGCCAAAGTTGACGCGCCCCTGGGCCTGTGTCACGCTGCGGTGCGCACGCGGGAGCTTACCCGGAGCCGGATCCGTGGAGGGTTGTAATCTCGTGGCGGTGACCCGGTCCGTGCCCAGGGAGTCAAACTAGACGGCAGTCTATTAGTAGTAAATAGTTGATGACTACGCCACCCGTTGAGTGCAGCCAGGAAGCTGCTGCTGCAGGGCAGACCGCTGAGGCCGGTGGTAGGATTGTGCAGCGTGATAGTATAACCCCCAACGGGAGGGGTATGGCCTCAGGGCAGCCGACGTGGATGATGGGGGTAGCAGGAACCACTCAGAGACGGTACGGTGTAGTTCAGGGTCTTTACTGGTAACAACGACAGACCCTCCCGGAGTACTTGCTAGCAAACGGGGCCTGGTCAGTCTTTGAGCAGATGGGATCTCCCCTGGCCAGGCGTAGTTGTAGGCCTCCCAAACTGACTGTACTCTTCTGGCTACCTTGCTAGAAGCTGATGTAAGTAGCCCACGTCCCTGAGTGTACCGTGTGGTGCTCACCCGTATGGCCGGTGACTCGGGGCCTTCTAATGGCTTCCGCTCCACGATGGCGGTGCTGGTCCCACGCGTGTGACCGTGCCTTCAGGCTTCTGGGCCAGAGGACCTGAAATCCCCTGCCCGACGGATTCTGCTGCTGGGTAGGAGTTAGTCCCCACAGCCTCGGACTCCGGGTCCGGTAAAGAATCTTCTTAGTCAGGGCGAGCTCTGTAGCTGCCAGCCCCTGACTCCTTGTAACTCTGCTGTTTCCTATGCTGCTTCTCTTCTCCACTCTCCTTGTCTGACTCACCCTGCCTCAGCCCCGGGTTTATACAGGGGAAGTTCTTCCCCTCCCAAGACTGGGCAGGAGATGTGGCATGCACAGGATCCCTGACCAAAGGACCTCCCACCTGCTCTCAGACATAATATCTCTATCACTGTGGCAACCAGACCCCTGGGGTGTCACATATACCTACTCCAACACTGACTGCTCCTGAGCCTGGATCCAGGACATCATACACTATATATACTGCTATACATGATAATATGTGATGTTCTGTAGCCAGGTCCAGGTGTAATCAGTAAGGGTGTATTCACACTGCGTTCTGGCGCTCGTTCATTGGTCCCGCTGGGGCCTACTTCCGAATTCCCAGCAAAACGTGATTAGGGCGTATGTGCCGACGGGGATTTTGACTATAATGGTGGCGACAGAAGAGCGAATGTGTGCTCTGACAAGGGTAATTTTTGGACATGTGCCTCTACTGGATACGGACACTCAGAAGCACGTGTTACTGTCTGCATCCAGTAGGCGTACGGCCCCCGGCCGCAACCAATCAGCAGAGCGGTGTTTAAATTTGGCGCCAATATCGCTGATTGGTCGCGACCGCGACCAATCAGCAGAGCGGTGTTTAAACTTGGCGCTAATCAGCAGAGCGGTGCTTAAACTTGGCGCCAATCAGCAGAGCGGTGTTTAAATTTGGCGACAATCAGCAGAGCAGTGTTTAAATTTGGCGCCGGCTGCGAACAATCAGCGAACAGTATTACTGAGGACCAGGCAGCGGCGCCGTCCCTCCCTTCACACTTGCCGTTGGGAGATTAGCGGGCCAAGGTTCTGATCTCCTGACGGTAGCCGCATGGGGGTCAGCGGCGCTGCAGGTCGGGGTACTTATGCTGCTAGCAGCCGTGAGATGAGCTGCTGTATATTATACTATGTGTACAGACATCTGATGGTATATACAGGATAGTATGTGACTGCTGTATATTATACTATGAGTACAGACATCTGATGGTACATACAGGATAGTATGTGACTGCTGTATATTATACCATGTGTACAGACATCAGATGGTATATACAGGATAGTATGTGACTGCTGTATATTATACCATGTGTACAGACATCAGATGGTATATACAGGATAGTATGTGACTGCTGTATATTATACTATGCGTACAGACATCTGATGGTATATACAGGATAGTATGTGACTGCTGTATATTATACTATGCGTACAGACATCAGATGGTATATACAGGATAGTATGTGACTGCTGTATATTATACTATGCGTACAGACATCTGATGTATATACAGGATAGTATGTGACTGCTGTATATTATACCATGTGTACAGACATCAGATGGTATATACGATATAGTATGTGACTGCTGTATATTATACTATGCGTACAGACATCTGATGGTATATACAGGATAGTATGTGACTGCTGTATATTATACTATGCGTACAGACATCTGATGGTATATACAGGATAGTATGTGACTGCTGTATATTATACTATGCGTACAGACATCTGATGGTATATACAGGATAGTATGTGACTGCTGTACATTATACTATGTGTACAGACATCTGATGTTATATACAGGATAATATGTGACTGCTGTATATTATACTATGTGTACAGACATCTGATGGTATATACAGGATAGTATGTGACTGCTGTATATTATACCATGTGTACAGACATCTGATGGTATATACAGGATAATATGTGACTGCTGTATATTATACTATGTGTATAGACATCTGATGGTATATACAGGATAATATGTGACTGCTGTGTATTATACTGTTGTATAGACATCTGCTGGTATATACAGGATAGTATGTGACTGCTGTATATTATACTATGAGTACAGACATCTGATGGTATATACAGGATAGTATGTGACTGCTGTATATTATACTATGTGTACAGACATCAGATGGTATATACAGGATAGTATGTGACTGCTGTATATTATACCATGTGTACAGACATCAGATGGTATATACAGGATAGTATGTGACTGTTGTGTATTATACTATGTGTACAGACATCTGATGGTATATACAGGATAGTATGTGACTGCTGTATATTATACTATGAGTACAGACATCTGATGGTATATACAGGATAGTATGTGACTGCTGTATATTATACTATGTGTACAGACATCAGATGGTATATACAGGATAGTATGTGACTGCTGTATATTATACCATGTGTACAGAAATCAGATGGTATATACAGGATAGTATGTGACTGCTGTATATTATACTATGTGTACAGACATCAGATGGTATATACAGGATAGTGTGTGACTGCTGTATATTATACTATGTGTACAGACATCTGATGGTATATACCGGATAGTATGTGACTGCAGTATATTATACTATGTGTACAGACATCTGATGGTATATACAGGATAGTATGTGACTGCTGTATATTATACTATGTGTACAGACATCTGATGGTATATACAGGATAGTATGTGACTGCTGTATATTATACTATGAGTACAGACATCTGATGGTATATACAGGTTAGTATGTGACTGCTGTATATTATACTACTAGATGGTGGCCCGATTCTAACGCATCGGGTATTCTAGAATAGGTATGCGGCCGACCAGGCGCAATCAGCAGAACGTTGTTTAAATTTGGCGCCAAAATCGCTGATTGGTCGCGGCCGGCAACCGCGACTAATCAGCAAAACGGTGTTTAAATTTGGCGGCAATATCGGTGATTGGTCACTAGTGGCGGCCGCGACCAATCAGCGAACTGTGTTAGTGATGACCGGAGAGCTTGTTTAAATTTGGCGATAAAATCGACCAATCAGCAGAGCGTTGTTTAAATTTGCCGGCAATCTCGCTGATTGGTCTCGGTCGGCCGGCGGCTGGGACCAATGAGCAGAGCGGTGTTTAAATTTGGCGCCAAAATCGCTGATTGGTAGCGGTCGCCGGCTGCCGCGACCAATCAGCAGAGCGTTGTTTAAGTTTGGCGCCAATCTCGCTGATTGGTCGCGGCTGGCGGCCGCGACCAATCAGCACAGCGGTGTTTACATTTGGCGCCAATCTCGCTGATTGGTCGTGGTCGGCCACCGCGACCAATCAACAGAGCGGCGTTTAGATTTGCCGCCCATCTCGCTGATTAGTCGCAGCCGGCCACCGCGACCAATCAGCAGAGCGGCATTTAAATGTGCCGCCCATCTCGCTGATTGGTCGCGGCCGGCCACCGCGACCAATGAGCAGAGCGGCGTTTAAATTTGCCGGCCATCTCGCTGATTGGTCGCGGCCGGCCACCGCGACCAATGAGCAGAGCGGCGTTTAAATTTGCCGCCCATCTCGCTGATTGGTCGCGGCTAGCCACCGCGACCAATCAGCACAGCGGCGTTTAAATTTGCCGCCCATCTCGCTGATTGGTCGCGGTGGCCGGCCGTGACCAATCAGCAGAGCGGCGTTTAAATTTGCCGCCCATCTCGCTGATTGGTCGCGGTAGCCGGCCGCGACCAATCAGCACAGCGGCGTTTAAATTTGCCGCCCATCTCGCTGATTGGTCGCGGCCGGCCAGCCACCGCGACCAATCAGCAGAGCGGCGTTTAAATTTGCCGCCCATCTCGCTGATTGGTCGCGGCTGGCCGGCCACCGCGACCAATCAACACAGAGGCGTTTAAATTTGCCGACCATCTCGCTGATTGGTCGCAGCCGGCCGGCCACCGCGACCAATCAGCAGAGTGACATTTAAATTTGCCGCCCATCTCGCTCATTGGTCGCGGTGGCCGGCCGCGATCAATCAGCAGAGCGGCGTTTAAATTTGCCGCCCATCTCGCTGATTGGTCACGGCCGGCCACCGCGACCAATCAGCACAGTGGCGTTTAAATTTGCCGCCTATCTCGCTGATTGGTCGCGGCCGGCCACCGCGACCAATCAGCAGAGCGGCGTTTAAATTTGCCGCCCATCTCGTTGATTGGTCGCGGCCGGCCACCGCGACCAATCAGCAGAGTGGCGTTTAAATTTGCCGCCCATCTCGCTGATTGGTCGCGGTCGGCCGGCCACCGCGACCAATCAGCAAAGCAGCGTTTAAATTTGCCGCCCATCTCGCTGATTGGTCGCGGTCGGCCGGCCACCGCGACCAATCAGCAAAGCGGCGTTTAAATTTGCCGCCCATCTCGCTGATTGGTCGCGGCCGGCCACCGCGACCAATCAGCAAAGCGGCGTTTAAATTTGCCGCCCATCTCGCTGATTGGTCGCGACCGGCCACCGCGACCAATCAGCAGAGCGGCGTTTAAATTTGCCGCCCATCTCGCTGATTGGTCGCGGTCGGCCGGCCACCGCGACCAATCAGCAGAGCGGCGTTTAAATTTGCCGCCCATCTCGCTGATTGGTCGCGGTCGGCCGGCCACCGCGACCAATCAGCAGAGCGGCGTTTAAATTTGCCGCCCATCTCGCTGATTGGTCGCGGCCGGCCACCGCGACCAATCAGCGTCGTATTAGTGTGGGCCCGGGAGCGGCGCTGCTTGTGCGGCTCCGTATTAGCGAGGACCGGGGAGCGGCGCTGCCTGTGCGGCTCCTTCTGCTGTGAGAAGCCGGGAGATGAGCGGTTGCTCGCAGCAGAAGCATCCCGACCGGCGGCGCCGCTACCCGGTCCTCCGTTCACACTTGCTGTCGGGAGATCAGCGGGCCAAGCCGCTGATCTTCCGACGTTAGCCGCATGGAGGTCAGCGGCGCCGGTCGGGGTAGTTGTGCTGCTAGCGCCGCTCATCTCCCGGCTGCATCGCCACTGACCTCCGTTCGCCAGATGAGCCGCTAACGGCCAACATCTTTTTTCAGAAATCCCGCGGCACTGATTGGCCGCTGCCGGACTAATGAGCGACGCGGGATTTCCAGGACAGACAGACAGACGGGATAAGACAATTATATAGTAGATGTGTACAGACATCTGATGGTATATACAGGATAGTATGTGACTGCTGTATATTATACTATGCGTACAGACATCTGATGGTATATACAGGATAGTATGTGACTGCTGTATATTATACTATGTGTACAGACATCTGATGGTATATACAGGATAGTATGTGACTGCTGTATATTAAACAATGTGTACAGACATCTGATGGTATATACAGGATAGTATGTGACTGCTGTATATTATACTATGTGTACAGACATCTGATGGTATATACAGGATAATATGTGACTGCTGTATATTATACTATGTGTACAGACATCTGATGGTATATACAGGATAGTATGTGACTGCTGTATATTATACTATGTGTACAGACATCAGATGGTATATACAGGATAGTATGTGACTGCTGTATATTATACTATGTGTACAGACATCTGATGGTATATACAGGATAGTATGTGACTGCTGTATATTATACTATGTGTACAGACATCTGATGGTATATACTGGATAGTATGTGACTGCTGTATATTATACTATGTGTACAGACATCTGATGGTATATACAGGATAATATGTCACTGCTGTATATTATACTATGTGTACAGACATCTGATGGTATATACAGGAAAGTATGTGACTGCTGTATATTATACTATGTGTACAGACATCTGATGGTATATACAGGATAATATGTTACTGCTGTATATTATACTATGTGTACAGACATCTGATGGTATATACAGGAAAGTATGTGACTGCTGTATATTATACTATGTGTACAGACATCTGATGATATATACAGGATAGTATGTGACTGACTGCTGTATATTATACTATGTGTACAGACATATGATGATATACACAGGATAGTATATGACTGCTGTATATTGTACTATGTGTACAGACATCTGATGGTATATACAGGATAGTATGTGACTGCTGTATATTATACTATGCGTACAGACATCTGATGGTATATACAGGATAGTATGTGACTGTGTTTATTATCAGATGTCTGTACTCATAGTATAATATACAGCAGTCAGTCACATACTATCCTGTATATATCATCAGATGTCTGTACACATAGTATAATATACAGCAGTCACATACTATCCTGTATATACCATCAGATGCAAGTGTGAAGGGAGGGACGGCGCCGCTGCCTGGTCCTCAGTAATACGGTTCGTTGATTGTTTGCGGCCGACGCCATATTTAAACACCGCTCTGCTGATTGGCGCCAAATTTAAACACCGCTCTGCTGATTGGCGCCAAATTTAAACACCGCTCTGCTGATTGGCGCCAAGTTTAAACACCGCTCTGTTGATTGGTCGCGGTCGCGACCAATCAGCGATATTGGCACCAAATTTAAACACCGCTCTGCTGATTGGTCGCGGCCGGGGCCACGACCTATCCGCGATTTTGGCGCCAAATCTAAACACTGCTCTGCTTATTGCGCCTGGTCGGCCACATACATGTTCTAGAATACCCGATGCATTAGATTCGGGCCACCATCTAGTATGCTAATATATGTACTGATGTTCTAAATTATGTGCACACATACACAGTGTTATATGTGGGGTGCATTCACACTGTGTTCTGGCACAAGTTTGCTGTTTCCTTTGGGGCTTATGACTGAACCTCCCCCCTCCCACATCCCCACCGTGCATCATTTTTGGGCTCGTATGCCTACTGGAGGCAGACAGTAACACGTGCTTCTGAGTGTCCGTCTCCAGTAGAGGCACATGTCCAAAAATGACCCTTGTCAGAGCACATGTTCGCTCTTCTGTCGCCACCATTATAGTCAAAAGCCCCGTCGGCGCATACGCCCGAATCACGTTTTGCTGGGGATTCGGAAGTAGGCCCCAGCGGGACCAATGAACGAGCGCCAGAACGCAGTGTGAATACACCCTTACTGATTACACCTGGACCTGGCTACAGAACATCACATATTATCATGTATAGCAGTATATATAATGTATGATGTCCTGGATCCAGGCTCAGGAGCAGTCAGTGTTGGAGTATGTATACAGTCTGCAGTGGCTCTGGGACTTTCCTGCAGATCTGGCTACAGACAGCGCGACCTGATGAAGCTGCAGTAATAACTCATGAGACCTCAGAGCATCGCTGACACAAGACACTCAGGATCCAGTCCTGACCTCCTGCCCTGGCCCCTGCTGACCTCTCTCCGGTGAAGACCCAGCAGGCCGGCGTGCTAGTGAGTTCAAGAGATAGGGTCACACAGCCGGCAATACAGGGATGGCCGGACCAGCACTTATATACAATTAAAGTGCTGGCGCTGTCTTCTTGGCAGCCGACGGCTCAAAGCCTCTGCTGGGGAACTGGCCCGGGGGGCATTTGCCCCTCTTCCCCCAGGCCCAGCCCGCCCCTGCCTGTGAGTAAGCGGAGTTTGGTGCCAAAGCCTGTGAGAGGGCCCCCCCGCTTGCTCAGGGCCCCGGCACTTGCAATACTTACCTCTCCCTGTTCCACCACAGCTCCGGTGTCTTCGGCGTCTTCTGACTCTGTGATGTTGTGACGCCTCACGAAAGCCCTACCCTGGGAGATGGGGGACTCGGAGCCGGGTCCTATGTTGTAGTTGGGGTGCAGCCGTGGCCCGGACCCTCTCCGTGCCCAGGGCTGTCACATTAAAAAGGGATGGTACGGGCTTATCCGGGTTGAGTGGCTGATCTCCACTACGCCACCTGGTGAAGGCCACCAGCGCTGCTGCAGTCCTTTGAGGCGGGATGTTACGGCAGCCGTCGTTGTTACTACTCCCCACAGGCGGAGCAGGGCCTCAGGGCAGAGAGACAGGATGGAGGGGGTAGTAGTCTAGGAGTTCTTGTGCCGCGTAGTGCGGAGTAGTGCAGAATAAAGAGTCCGGAGGCCATAGGGGTTAGCTTCCAGGGTTTTTACTCACGTTGAAGAGTACAGCTGCAAGGCTTCTCCCTGCTCCTCGCGAAGTTCTGCGGTCACCAGGAACGAGGGTCCAACCACCTCCGAGTAATACAAGTGTTTAATCAGGACACCGCACCAGAGTGTTCCTAGACTTCAGACTGGGTCCATTCCTGTCTGCGTGTGTAGATAGGCCAGGTCTCCCTCTGAACTCCTCTCAGAAACAGGGTACGGGTGGCAGCTTCACTCCTTCCATTACCCGGTGAGATCCTCAGGGCCTACCGGGCTTTCCCGACGAGGACGTGGAGTAGCAAGGTCGGGTGTCGGTACCCCTCTTGCAGCCGGAATCCCTCTGAATAGATCAGCATAGCGAGGACAGGTGGCGTACACCGCTCCGTCTGCATCCTCCCTGGGATCCATTTGCGGTGGAGCTACACTCTTAAGCTCCGGGCCTTCTTGGTCATGGTCCTTGACCGGGTTGAGACATACATTATCTGCAACCTGCCCCTCGACCCAAGGCCAAGGTACGAGAGCTGTGTCTCCATCCGCTGCAGGTCCACACAGGATCCACGCTCAGGGTGGGAGATCACAGTAGAGGACAGTCAAAGAACCATTGCAAAGGACAGACTGCCAAAAGACGACGACCAATGACCAAGATGGCTGTGTATTAAATATGAATTATTGTCACTAAAATGTGAGTCCTCCACCCTCACCCACTAAATGGTTCCCCTATCTCTTGGTTCCCCAGTCTCCCGAGTACCCAAGAGGGCAGCACCTAGTGCATTCTAGCCCCCTCTGGTGGGAGAAGTGTGGTGTTGGATGTGGAGGTGGGGTCCTGACCATCACACTGTTCTTACCTCAGAGGAGGAACACTACACTCCATTAAAGAAGTGCAGTATCCCTGTGGCAGTCGAACCCTCAGGGGCGCCACATTGTCATAGGACAGAGGGAGCGATGACGTCACTACAGAAGCACCCTCTGTACTGAGAAATGCTCAGAGCCAGAAGACGCTAACACTGAGGAGTCCGAAGCAGAGCAGCGGCCAGCGAGGAGAGGTGAGTATTTGATTTTTTTTATGTATGGAGCAAAATATGGGGCCCATTATGTATGGAGCATTACATGGTGCCCATTCTATATGGAGTATTATATTTGGCTCATACTGTATGGAGCAATATATGGTACCCATTATTCTGTATGGAGCATTATATGGGGCCCATCATTCTGTATGGAGGACTATGTGGTGCCCATAATACTGTATGGAGGACTATGTGGTGCCCATAATACTGTATGGAGGACTATGTGGGGCCATTATACTGTATGGAGGACTATGTGGTGCCTATAATACTGTATGGAGGACTACGTGGGGCCCATTATTCTGTATGGAGGACTATGTGGTGCCCATAATACTGTATGGAGGACTATGTGGGGCCATTATACTGTATGGAGGACTATGTGGTGCCTATAATACTGTATGGAAGACTACGTGGGTCCCATTATTCTGTATGGAGGACTATGTGGTGCCCATAATACTGTATGGGAGGACTATGTTGGTTCCATAATACCGTATGAAGGACTATGTGGTGCCTATAATACTGTATGGAGTTCTATACTGTCCAGTCTGCACTGTGCGTTGCGAGGATTCACCTGTTTTGAGTTATTGTAGAATTTACAATAGATATCACTCATGTAAGTGAAATCTTTGGCATTGTACTATACCTATATTTCTCTGCCGTATCTGTGCATTATGAATGGTGGTATGTGTTAAAGGGGCCCACTTAGACTTTTTCACCCGGTGCCCATGAAAACCTGGGGTTGGCCCTGTTCTGTAGATATATATTCATTGAAGTGCTTTTCTATGGGATGACTGAAAAAACATCCAGACGCTCCCCTGAGCCCATGATTATTTCACATATTAGCTCATCTATTCTATAAATGGGTATTCTGATTCATTGAAGAGCTGATCTCCGGGATCACATCTGTGGGGAGTTGGGGGGACAAGGTTTATTTCCGTCCATGTCCTGGTCCATATGACGCGCCCCCTGGGCCCTGGGGTGCACGGTGCCGGGCCGGTCGGTGCAGGGGATGTCACAGTGGCAGTGACCCGGTCCGTGACCCAGGGCGGTCAATAAAAGGGGATTATAGTTTTTATAGTTTAATGTTCATGACGCAACCTGTCATATGCGGCTATATGGAGCCGCCGCAGCGGTGCAGATCCCTTGGAGCTAATGGTGATGCAGCAGAGTTGGTTCAGCTCTCCACAGGTAGAGCTATGCTCCAGGGCAGGATATAGTGATTTTATGAGGTAGATGTTGCTGGTGCTGTGTAGTGCAGGGCTGGTGATGGTTATTCAAGGACACAGTGGGGTGCAGTCTTCCGATTTTACTCAGTTATCACGCTGCTCCTGGTTACAACTGCCAGCTTATAACCACCCACGTCGTCCTGCGTTCACCAAGGAAGGGGTTCAGCAATCCCTCTTTCAGGAGTACTTAAACGGAGTACTAAAATGGGACCCAGTTCTATGTGCCTTCCTTTTTCAGGAGTACTTAAACGGAGTACTTAAACGGGACCCCGTTCTACGTGCCTTCCTCGGTCGTCTTCCTGCACTGGCTCTCACCCTCCTGCCCTGCGCCTCACAATCAGTGCCCCAAGCCGGTAGCCTCGGATCTTGTCGGGCGACCTGCAGTCCCCTGGACCTTCTGTGACCACCTTTTTGGCGATGTAATTGTGGTGGTTGGCAGCTAAACCTTGCAAGTACAGCAGCCTCTGGTTTCTAGCTGAGATTTGTAGTTCTCCACTAGTTAGGGGCCGGTCCCCTCTGCGGCCTGATCCCTCCATGTCCTGGTAGATTGGGGCGCACGGGTGGCATCCGCACTTCCCGTGCCCCTGGGATCCCCTCTGTTCCTCTTGGAGCCTTCCCTCTGCTCCCGTCCTCTCTCTCAGTCTGTTCTCCTGGGCCTCCCAGACTAGGCCCGCTCCTTCCTCCTCTCCTCCTGAGCAGAGCTCCTCCAGAGCTCCTGCTCCCAACTCTCTCTCTCTCAGACTGACCACACTCTCTCAAGATGACTCCCCTTTTTATACACCTACTGAAGTGCTCCCCTAAACTACTTCTTCCACCCACACCCACTACATGGTTCCACCCTCCAGCTAGAGACCAGGGACTGTGCTCTCCCTTAGGAGCAATCTCGCCCTTCCCTCTGAAGTGGAGTGTAATGGATGCAAGTGTGTGGGTCCCAGGCAGTACTCCATCCTTACCTGAGAGTGGGATACCACACCTCTGGGTGAGATGCAGTACCTATGGGGCGCCACACATATATACTCCTATCAGGATACAATATATACATTGCCCTCTATGTTTCAGTAAACTTTAAATCAGTTGCACATTGATATAAGACCAATACTGACTCCAACCAGCTCAAAGTGCCATCCAGTGTTTGTCCTATTTGTTCCCATATGGTGATAATGGAATACCCTTTAAGACCTCTCCATAGAGCATTCATGGAGCAGATAGTGCATTATGCCGATAGATTAGCTTTGCTCAGCTATAAGGTCCAGGTTACTGTGACGCCTCCCCTCACGGGGACTCGCTCGCTAGCCCACCCTGAGAGTTGGGGTACTCGGAGCTGGGCCTCCGTGTAGGGTGGATGCAGTTGTGACCTAGGCCCGGTCCGTGCCCAGGGTTTTCACATCAAAATACGGGCTAGGAGGGATGATGGAAAGGTGCTCGACTACGCCACCTGTGGTGTCCGGTGATTGGCAACAGCGCTGCAGCAGTCCTCTGAGGCGGGATGTCGTGGCAGCAGCAGATGGTACTACTCCCCACAGGCGGAGCAGGGCCTCAGGGCAGCGAAGAGGGATCAGGAGAGTAGTAGTGGGTTGTATGTTGTGGTGTGGTGTCGCGCTAGAATAAAGGACTGGAGGCAATGTATGCAGTCTTCCAAGCTTTACTCATGTTGTCAATGGTCAGCTCCAAGGCTTCTCCTTGCTCCTCACGCTGCGCTGCGGCCACCAGGAAAGGGGGTTCGGCACTCTCCGGGTAGTTCGGGTGCATCAATCAGGAACCCCAGCACCAGAGTGTTCCTAGAAACTCCCACTAGGTCCTCTCCTGTTCGTGTGTGGTGCGTGTAGTAAGGCTGGGTCTCCCTCTGGTTACTCACAGAACAAGGGTACGGGTGGCGACTCCGCTCCGTCTGTTACCCGGTGGGATCCACCAAGCCTCCGGAGCTTTTCTGACTAGGACGTGAAGTAACAAAGTCAGATAACGGGGGCCGGTTCCCTCTTGCAGCAGGAGTCCCTCTGACTAGGCCAGAATGAAGAGTACAGGTGGCGTAAACCGCTCCGTCCGAATTCCCTGGGATCCTTTTGCCTGTGGAGCTTTACTCCTCCGCTCCCCTCCAGGCCTTCTTAGGTAGGGACCTTGACCGGGTAGAGACAGCCGTTAACTCTAACCCGCTCCTCGCCTCAAGGCCAGAGTACGAGGACCGTGTATCTTCAACAGCTGCAGGTTCTAGCAGAAAGCCAAGTTCAGCGATGAAGATCACAATGAAAAGACCTTGAACCTAAGATGGCTGTTTATTAAATATGTATTAGCAAGTGTAATCTCCTGGTGTGTCCTCCATCCTCACCCACTACTAGGTTCCCCCTATCTTTGGTCCCCCCCCCCATCTCCTCTTATCCTGGCTGGGGCAGCACCCTGGTGCATATAAGAACCCTACAGGTGGGAGAGGTGTAGTGTTGAATGCAGAGGTGGGGTCCTGACAGGTGCTCCATCCTTACCTCGGAGAGGAGATACCACACCTCATTAAAGAGATGCAGTATCCCTGTGGCGACAGAACCCTCAGGGGCACCCCATTACCATCAGACTCACACACCACTCAGCCCACCCGTTTCTTGTGCAGTGATAAACCAGCTGTTCTCCACCTTCCATACACATTTTCTAAGCATTCCCTATTTCTTTCTTCAGGTGGTCCTGACATCAGTCCCCAGCCGAAACATCTTTATGGCTGTAAAAATGATCAAGAAAAAGAAGGTGAAGGAAAACATCCTTATGAGAGAGCGGCGGATACTCCTGGCGGCCCGAGACTGCCCATTCTTATGTCACCTCTATGCCGCACAGCAGTCTCGGAAGCTGGCGTATTTCATCACGGAGTATCTGTCCGGTGGCAGCCTTGAGGCTTTGATTGACATGTGCGGCTGCCTGAACATCGACAGCGTAAGGTGAGTATGAGGAAGATATGCGAAAAAGAGAGCAGAGGGGTGAAAATAAAAGCAGAGGTGGAGATGTAGCTGGGAGAGGACTGGCAGGTCATGTAGCCCAGGAGGGAAGGAGGTATCAGCGATGACATTGATACTACACTCTGTTCTCTCCATCAGATTCTACACAGAAGAGATTGTATGTGGTCTCCAGTTCCTCCACGGACACAACATCGTCCACCGGTAAGCACAACTTTCCTCCTTCTCTCTGTCCCCTTTACATGCTCAAAAAATTGCCCCCAACTTTCCTGGGCTCCTGTCTGCCTAGTCCACCTGATCTTGCAGTGACCCATTTTCCATCTCCTGTATCATGGGGTAGATTTCTTATTATATTTTCTTATTTCATTGCAGAGATATTAAGCCAGTAAACATCATGTTGGATGCCGATGGCCACATCCGTGTAGTTGACCTGGGGCTTGCCCAAGATGGGGTCACCTCCTCCAATAACATCTCTGGAGTGACGGGCACTTTCCACTTCATGGCCCCTGAGGTGCTTCTCAAAAAAGGATATGGCACAGCAGTGGATTGGTGGAGCCTGGGGATTGTGGTGTCCAAGATGGCAACAGGACGCTCCCCATTTTACACCGGCTCCGTCAGCAAAATGGCTTACACAGAAATAACCAGAGGAGAGCCTGAAATTCCATCTTGGCTTGATGCTGACTTGAAAGATCTTATCAAGAAGCTGCTGTGCAAAAATCCTGAGAAGCGCTTGGATGTGTGCGGGAACATCAGAGAGCATCCATTCTTTACCAACATCGGCTGGGAGGATCTAGAGAAAAGGAGAGCAAAGCCGCCATTTATACCATTCAGGCCAGTTCTGGAGAACCATCATCTGCAGTGGCCGGAGGATAAGAAAGCCTTTAACCCCGTGGCCGGATTCAATTATGTGTCATCAAGCTGGGCCCGGTAAGATCATCCTCTGTGAGGATAAATTCCATCAAATGTTCTTCTCACCTTGTGGCCATTATGACCATCTTTGTCTTCTCCCACTGTTTCTGTCAATGACTATGTCTCTGTCATTCTTAGGTGGATGAGAATATCTCGGCTGTAAAGAATCCACGACCATCTGGTGAGTGACCGCTGTACACCGCTGTACACACAGGACACCGATCATTAGATGTGTACATTATATCTGATGTTACATAGGGGAATGGTTCATTATAATGACCATTCCTCTAAGATAACAGAAGATCCAGGAGATAGAAGTTATTGAAATGTCTTCCTCCTTATGTCTTGCAGGATGAACCCGTGCCAACTGCCCAGAACTTCTTGCCTCCTGACCCGTACCTCACATCTCTGCTGCTGTTTGTCACCTCGGCTGCCCTAGAACATCATGTCTCTCATTAACACCTTCATGTCGGACCACTGCCATCGTGTCGCTGCACCAGGCCCTTGACTTGGCCTCCTCCAATCCATGGCTGGCATCTGAGATCCCTCCAGCCCGAAGGTCTTCTGCGCCCCAGGAGCGGCCTGTGCTAAGTTTCCATTTGGTGAGTTCAGGAACAATAGTATAATATAGGCCATTATCCCTGAACTTACCTCAGCGCAGGCCGGGTAAGTACTGCACCCATCATCCGTCACATCCACAGTACATGATAGGTGTAGACCCTACACTACACTACAGATATAGGCACACACACATAGACACATAGGACGTAGATAGAGATTTCGGCTTTTGATCCTGGGATTTAATCTGATCGCCATATTTGGGGTCAGGAAGGAATTTTCCCCCCTAATATGAGGATAATTGGCCCATTCCTCATAGGGGGTTTTCGCCTTCCTCTGGATCTACACGGCCTTAAATAGGTTTAGTAATATATCAATAAGTAGATTCACACATAAGTAGTGCAAAAAAATAAGTTTAAAAAAATAAAATTCAAAAATAGTTTATTTTACACAAACCAAAAACATTTTTAGTCTAAATATATAACAATTAAAAAATGTAAATATATTTTTAAAAAATCTCACTTCCATTACACACAGGGAGGTACGAGCCTTTGATCCTGGGATTTAATCTGATCGCCATATTTGGGGTCAGGAAGGAATTTTTCCCCCGTCATGAGAATAATTGGCCCATTTCTCACGTGGGGTTTTCGCCTTCCTCTGGATCAACACGGCCCATAGATAGGTTTAGTAAAATAGAAGAAATAAGTAGGTTCTTATATTTATAATGAAAAAATATCTAAAAAAATAATTTATTTTTTGGTTTAAGGCTGAGTTCACACGATGCGTTTTTCGTGCGTTTCCGCGGCGTTTTTGCAGTTGCGTAAACGCCGCGGAAAAGCATGAAAAACGCATGGTAGAAGGGCAGCAATGTTCCCCAATTGAAATCTGCATGTGCTGTGCCCATGATGCGGATTTTTCCGCAGCGTAAACGCTGCGGTCAAAAATCCGCAGCATGTCAATTAATTTTGCGGAAACGCTGCTCTTTTGCCGCCATTGACTTGCATTAGACCGCATGGAATCCGCATCACTGTATATGTTGATGCGCTTTTCATGCGGTCTAATGTGCAGATGGTACCCGGGTGTGGATGAGAGGACTCTCATCCAGACCCAGGTACCATTAAAAAAAAAAGAATAAAATAAAAAATACATATTATTATTCTCACCTTCTGACGGCCCGCGCTGCGTCCTGCCGGCTTCCCGCGCACTTCGCGGTTGAATGAAGGACCTTCGCTGACATCAGAGTCATGTGACGGGTCACGTGACGCTGACGTCGGAAGGTCCTACAGTCTTCACTGCCGGCAGCCGGGACCGATGAAGCAGGACACCGGGGGCCATCAGAGGGTAACGTATAGATTTATTTTTTATTTTTTGACATCACACACTATATAAATCCATGCCGGCTGCATGGATTTATATAGTGTGAAGTTGACAAGCACTTTCCAAGTGATGCTAAAATCGCTTGGGAAGCGCTTGTCAATCCGCATGCGGAAATGAAAGTGAAGACCGCTTCATTTCCGCATGTCCCTGGCAGGAAACTGCATGTACAATCCGCATGCGTTTTTTCCTGCCAGAGAGATGCAGAAACGCTCAGGAAAAAATCCTGAGCATTTCTGCATCGTGTGCACATACCCTAAGAAAAATTAGTTAAAATAAATATAAAAATAAATTAGTCCAAAAATTGAAAATAATTAAATATTTAAATAAAAAATGTACACTTACGTATCACACATTAGCTATGAGCCCTTGATCCTGGGATTCATCCCGATCATCATATTTGGGATCAGGAAGGAATTTTTCACCTTCTTCTGGATCAACACGGCCTTAAATAGATATAAACTGACAGTTATATAAGTAATTCCCAGATTAATGGCTTATTATAAATACATAAAAACATTTTAAAGTATAGGCAGATTTTCAGATAATGTATAATATATACCGTAGCTCTGAACTTAAATAAGGAAAAGATAAATAGTTTAATACATTTTTTAGAAATTCATTTAATTTCGGTCTCAGCCCTTGATCCTGGGATTTATTCTGATCGCCATATTTGGGGTCAGGAAGGAATTTTCCCCCCTGATATGAGGACAATTGGCTTATTCCTCACAGGGGGTTTTCGCCTTCCTCTGGATCAACGCGGCCCATAAATAGGATTATTCTGATAGAAGAATAATTTACACATATACATGATACTATAACATATAATAACCCCATCTATAAATAAAATCTTTCGTTTACCCCCTACATCGTTGTTCTTGTCTTTATTCCATCTGTCATCCATGTAGTGAATGTGGGTTTCACCCCTAAGTCTTGATGGGGTCGTACGGTCTCATGTAAGGTTTCTCCATATGGGTCAGAGGTGAAACCCCAATGTGCTGCGGATAAAGACCAAACTGATCTCTTCTGCAGTAAGCGAGTACCCGGCAGCAGGTGCTGAATTTCCCTACAGCGCCTCCAAAGGAGAAATGAAGTATTACACATGATTCTCTGTAATCACTGGGCTGTACCTGGAAATCATGGAAGTGTTGGGTCCTCCAGGGCAGGAGACGCTGTTTGGTGGTCGCCTCCATTCTGACTAATGGATGAGAATACAGAACTTCAGATTCCCATAAGGTGGCATTTGGATATTGGGTTTTCTACAGCTGCCGCTCACTATACACAGAGCGGTGATTGAAACCGCGCAGGCGCCGCCCCTGTGACTGACAGAGAGAGGCTGCTGGGTGACATAAAGTTAATTTCCTCCTGGCAGCGGGGCTCTCAGTGCAGGCACCGCACAGTGTCACAATGCTATTACTTGCAGATTTACCCCATATCCCATATCTGCAGGTTAAGTGTTATTTTACAAGACAGGTTCCCTTTAACCCATGATGTAGTTTTGTCCCAGGTCTCTAAGGCCTGTATGAAACCGACTCAGTAGTAGATCTCACATCATATGTAGCAGATGCCGGCTGTGCTACACAGCCAAAAACTGCAGCAACCAGAGCTCGCTCCGATCGCTGAGGTTTATCCATCTAAATGCCTTTGTCAATCACTGAATGGCGATTGCAGGGAGCTGATGGGTTACTGACGCGCCCCCTGGGGCTGTGGGGTACTCGGTAGCTGGGCCGGTTGGTGCTGGGGATGTCACGGTGGCAGTGACCCGGTCCGTGGCCCTGGGTGGTCAAATTAAAGGAAAAGTAAAAGGGGAATAAAGTTTTTTAGAGATAATGTTTGTGACGCCACCTGTGGTATGCGGCTATATGGGGCCGCCGCTGTGGTGCAGATCCACTGGAGCTGAAGGTGACGCAGCAGAGTTGGTTCAGCTCTCCACAGGCAGAGCATAGCCCCAGGGCAGAATAAGATGAATTTTGAAGGTAGATGTTGTTGGTGCGGTGTAATGCAGGTGATGGCGCAGCAATTATTCAAGGACGCAGTGGGGTGCAGTCTTCAGGTTTTACTCACAGTTGTTAAGTTCCTCAGGTTACAGTCACCAGTATGCAACTTCCCACGTCGCCCTGTGTCCTCCGGGGTAGTGATCCTGCAAACTCTAAGGTACCTCAGGAGCACTTGGACGGGACCCCGTTCTATGTACCTTTCCTGGTCGTCTCACGGCGCTGGTTCTCACCCTCCTACCCTGCGCCTCACAATCAGTGTCCCAAGCCAGTGGCCTCGGGCCTTGTCGGGCAACTTGCAATCTCCTGTACCCTATGTGGCCACCTTTTCAGCGATATAATTGTGTATTTTGGCTGCAACACCTTGCAAATGCTGCAGCCTCCGGTTGGCTAGCTGAGCCTGATTGTTCTCCACTAGTCTGGGGCCGGTACCCCTCTGCGGCCTGATCCCTCCACGTCAGCATGAATTCGGGCGCATGGGTGGCTTTCTGCACTCACCGTGCCCCTGGGATCCCCTCTGTCTCTGGAGCCTTTCTCTCCCTGCTCCCGTCTTCTCTCACTCTCTTCCTGGGCCTCTCTTACTAGGTCCGACTCCTCTCTCTCCTTCCTTGCTCTCCTGAGCGGAGCTCCTCCTGAGCTCCCACTCCCAACTGAGCTTCTCTCTGTACTGTCCGCTTCTAGATGGTTCCCCTTGTCTCTTATACTCTTTCTGTCTGTGCTCCCCTGAACTTCTTCCTCCACCCACCTCCTCTACCTGGTTCCACCCTCCAGCTAGGGACCAGGGACTGCTCTCCCTTAGGATCAATCTTCCCTTCCCTACTGTAGTGGAGAGTATTGGATGTGGGTATGTGGGTCCCGGGTAGTACTCCGTCCATACCTGAGTGTGGAGTACCACACCTCTGGGTGAGATGCAGTACCTCTGTGGCAACTGGACCCACAGGGTCGCCACATTACCATGGCAGCCGGTAAGTATAGTGTAAGCAATCGAACAATTGCAGGTTGAGATCCCCTAGTGGTACAAAAAAAGTAGAAATAAAAAGATGGGAACCTGTCACGTGAAAAAACAGGGTTAATCTGCAGGTTAATAGCGTTCTGAACCTGTCTGGCCCTGGCATTTAGAGCCCCGCTGCCGGGAGGAAATTATGTGTATTCCTCCTGGCAGCGGTCAGCTTCCAGTCATAGGTGCGGTGGCGCGGGTTCAGTCACTGCTCTGTACATAGAGAGTGGCGCCTCCAGCACTGACTGTCGTCCGGTCGTACTGCTGAGCTGCTGTCAACCAATACCGGGGGGTGCGGTTACACCAGTGCCGGGAGGAATAAAGCTTCCTCCTGGCAGCGGTGCTCAAAGTGCGGGCGCCGAGCAAGTTCAGAGTAACCCCACATCTGCAGGTTGATAGCGTTTTTTCACATGATAGGTTCCATTTAAAAAATAAAAATGTATAAAAAACTGCACCTCCTTTGTCCCCATTCAAAAATGGAAAAATGTAAAAAAAAAAATTGATATCGTCATGACTAAAAAGTCCGATCTATCGAAATATTAAATTATTCAGACAATATGTTAAACATGAAGAAGAAAAAAAAAAGTTATGGCTCTGGGAAGAAGGGGAGCAAAAAACGAAAACGCAAAAAAGGAAAAACCCAAGGTGGTGAAGGGGTTAAAAGCATCAGCTCCCAGCGAAAAATAACCAAGACCTCACTCAGCTCCATGAGCGAAAAGCTGCAGGTCTCAGAATATGGAGAGACAAACAATTTAAGGTTCTGATTTTTTTTTTAACCACTAAAATATAAAGAAACGTCATAAGGGTATGTGCACATGTTCAGTAATTGCAGCAGAAAAATCCGCTGCAGATATTGGAGTATTATTTTCCGCCCTATAACAGAACCCAGAGGGTCCCCTTGCTTCCATTTGTATCAGACATACTGATAGGGAATGTAGATTGTGAGCCCTGATGGGGACAGCGCCCAGAATGTCTGTAAATTGTCTGAATTGTAAAGAGCTGCAGAATATGTTGGTGCTATATAAATAAACAGATTATTATTATTAGAAAGATTATTATTTATGCAAAGGGTTGAAAAAATGCAGCATGTGAACATAGCCTAATAACTGTTCTTAAAAATAAACTATTATCACTTCTATTTTTAAAGCTTTTTACTCTGCGGCATATTTTCCACACCTGCCTAATAATTTTGCACAGTACTGTATATGAGATGCTTTTACAAAAAGATGCAGTATTTTTTGATAGTATGATACAAATCACTCTTGCTATGTGACTCCCTATTTCTTAATTTAAGAATCCATGTAGTAATTTGCATTTCGACCTCTAGATGGTGACACCTGAATACTGCAGTGACAATATCTCCGAAATATCCTAGGTCAGTGATGGCGAACCTTTTACAGACCGAGAGCCCAAACTGCAACCCAAAACTTACTTATTTATCCCATAGTGCCAACACGGTCATTTAACCAGAATACTGAGGTTCTAGTTTAGAAAAACAACTCATACATAGAGCAGGCGAGGGGAACCGAAAGCAGCCACAAACAGCAGCAGGGGTATGAGACTGCAGAAAGAAAAAATATGCTCCCCCTTCCATCCTGGTATATGTTTGCTCATCCTTGTATATATGCTGCCCCCCATCCTTGTATGTGCTCCCCACCATCCTTGTATATATCCTGCTTCCCCATCCTTGTATATATGCTGCCCCCCATCCTTGTATGTGCTCCCCCCCATCCTTGTATATATGCTGCTCCCCCATCCTTGTATATATGCTGCTTCCCCATCCTTGTATATATGCTTCTCCCCCATCCTTGTATATATGCTGCTTCCCTATCCTTGTATATATGCTGCTCTCCCATCCTTGTATATATGCTGCTCCCCCTTCCTTGTATATATCCTGCTTCCCCATCCTTGTATATATGCTTCTCCCCCATCCTTGTATATATGCTGCTTCCCTATCCTTGTATATATGCTGCTCTCCCATCCTTGCATATATGCTGCCCCCCATCCTTGTATGTGCTCCCCCCCATCCTTGTCGGAACAAAGAGGAATCAGCTACTAGTGAAAAGTTTCTGTGTTTTCTTATTAGGAGTTTTCCCTGGAGAAAGCGATGCATACCATGGAAGAAATGTGGGACTCCATATCCTTTAATACCAGTCCCTATCGATAATCTGGCGTTTCTATTCTATCAGCAGTGGATGAAATCCAAACCAGTCTGGATGAGCAAATTGTGAAGACTCAGACAATGAGGGGATCGCCTTTCATCAAGCCCTATGAGAAAGAAATCAAGGTATAAAATGTTCACTTGCTTATTAGCAGAAGCTAAGGTTTCATTAGGATTTCCGAGGCTAAAGTTACATGCGGCTCCAGCTTACATGTAAAGGGGATGGTGTCAAGGAGTCTCACCAAACTTTCCCTACAAATGTCCAACAATTCAGAATGAATATCCATTGATAATTTATCTTCTAAAATGATAGCATTTTTTCTATCATTTTCATTTTATGTGTAATTAACTTTTTGCTCTCCTCCTTTAAGCAATGGGAGGAACGACTGATAAGGATGCAGGAAACCATTGATGAATGGCTGAAGGTGCCGGCCCAGTGGCTTTATCTAGACCCCATCTTCTCTTCTGAGGACATCATGCAGCAAATGCCTGAAGAAGGACGCTTATTCCAGACTGTGGACAGAAACTGGAGAGAGATCATGAAACATTGCGTTAAAGACCCGAAGGTAAATGGATGCTTCATGGTGGACTGATACAAGAAAGCACGGTCATCTTGCATCCAGGATTGATGTTTTCCAAGAGTCCGTGTCCTGATGCTTCCATCACAAGGATCCCGGGTTATGGGGCTCCGCACTGCCTGGACTCCAGCCTCCCGCATCTTCTATTTTCTATCCAAATAGGTTCTAATTTTTTTTTTAATATGAACTATTGGCACAATAGTCAATGAATGTGACCTTTTTTCAGTCTCTATAACTATATAATGGAATCTTACTTATGGGCTATCTACTTTGTTTTAGGCTTTAAGCGCCACTTCTCTGACCGGACTTCTGGAAAAACTTCAGGACAGCAATGTGCTTCTGGATAAAATCATGAAAGGGCTGAATGCCTATCTGGAGAAGAAGAGGCTTTTTTCCCACGGTATAGTCCTTTCACTTGTTGCAATGATTCTATATACTACTTAAAGAAATTTTTTTTTTCTTATTTAAACCATTGAAATCATTTTTGTAATTGGATTTCATTAATAATTTTGCACTGTTTGCCTTCTATTGGCTCTGTGTTGCGCTGGCTATTGGACTTATTTTTAATCTGTCTTTTTTCAGCTCCTCTTAGCCGATTTATGACCACAGATCACATCAAAGCTGAATGTGCAGGAAACAAAAAGCCTAACGGTGCAACATTTTTAATGAAACTGAATTGTCGCAAATACTCGCAATTAAATAGGTATTCCCATCTCCAAGATCCTATCCCAATATGTAGTAGGCGTAGTAATAATAATAATATTAGCAAATACCTCCAATTAGAAATGTAGTATAATTCTTCTGATTCGCTATGTCGCTTTCCCCAGCTTCGGTATCCATGGTTACGACCACTCATATAGTGACAGTTATTTGCTAGTGGTCGTAACCTAAGCTACTGCAATGCCCTGCACATGGGGTAAGCGACAAAGCAAATCAGAAGAACTATACTACACTTCTAATTGGAGGTATTTGCTAATATTATTATTATTACACCTACTACATATTGGGGTAGAATCCTGGAGATGGGAATACCCATTTCAGTTAAATAAAAAAAGTTCCCAAAGATGGATAGCCCCTTTAAGCTAGCCATACGCATGAGATATGAGATACCCGTCGTCTGAATGGTTATTTGGCTACTTCTCCTGACTCCCACATATTCTGCTGAACAGTCATGTGTTTTTAATGGGGAGAGAGGAGAAAGTCGGTACTGGACACCTCCGGCAGCGGGTTATCTCCCCTGAGAACCAAAAGACCGGGTATTGAAATCCCATCTGCCCGATCCTTCTGGCCCTGACATCCTCTATCGGGGGAGAGTCAGGAGACCCCCATACACATCAGTGGGTAGGCCGGTCCTGCTGCAATCGTCAGGTTTAAACTATTTTAATCCAATGTGTATGGGGACTGAATCTTTACTTTAAAGCTTTGCTTTTCTATTTTCTCACATAGACACTAATACAAATGGCGCCTGACCCAATACTTTAATGACATTTTTATCATATTGTGCATTTTCGCTTTAGCTTTTTCTTCCTGTCCAACGACGAAATGCTAGAAATTCTATCTGAGACTAAAGATCCTCTGCGGGTCCAACCACATCTAAAGAAGGGCTTTGAAGGCATCGCAAAGCTGGAGTTCCTTCCTAACCTGGACATCAAAGCCATGTACAGCACCGAGGGGGAACGCGTAGAGCTCATCCAGACCATCTCCACCTCCGAGGCTCGGGGGGCCGTGGAGAAGTGGCTCATCCAAGGGGAAGATGTCATGTTAAGGAGCGTGCATGATGTTATTGCTCAGTCACGAATGGTACGGATCTACCAACAGACCAAAAGCATTAATTGGTACTAATCTAGTACTTTTATATTTGTATAAGATTATTTGGCAGCAGTGAATGATTTGTGGATGATGTATCTCTTGCTATAGAGCCAGGTAGCAGATCTTCTACCAGCAATCGGTAGAAATGAATTTGCTAGATAATACTAGTAAGGTTGTCCCTCTCTTAAATGCTTCTGTCAACGTAATTTAACTTTGTTTTTTTAAAGGCATACCCTGAGACTGCAAGAAAAGACTGGGTGAGGGAATGGCCGGGACAGGTCGTGCTCTGTGTGTCTCAGATGTTCTGGACAAGTGAAGTGCATGAAGCTATCGGCAGTGGCCCAGAGGTACGGCATAAGCTCCTTTACTGATCAAGGTGGCTTCACTATAAAGTCATGGCCGGAAGTGTTGGCTCCCTTGAAGTATTTTTCCATAAAATTATTGAAATTGCATGTGTATTTTTTGTTATACACATGTTTATTTCCTTTGTGTGTATTGGAACAACAAAAAAAAAAAAACAGAGAAAAAAAAGGCAAATTGGATATCATTTCACACAAAACCCCAAAAATGGGCCGGACAAAATTGTTGGCATCTTTCCAAAATTGTGGGTAAACAATTTTGTTTCAAGCATGTGATGCTCGTTCAAACTCACCTGTGGCAAGTAAAAGGTGTGGGCAATATGAAAATCACACCTGAAAAACGATGCAAAGGGGAAAAGTTGACTCAATCTTTGCGTTGTTACGTGCCACACTAAGCAGGGAGAACAGAAAGAGGAAAAGAGAACTGTCTGAGGACTTGAGAACCAAAATTGTTGACCAATATCTTCTTTTTGTGTTGTTCCAATACACACAAATTAAATAAACATGTGAACAACAAAACATGTGTAATTGTAATAATTTTCTGGGAGAAATACATATATATACATTCATAGACAGACTTCATGTGTTCTCCTGCTAATAGACTGTCATACCCAGGGACGCAGCTTATAGGAGTTTCCAGGGGCGGATATACCATTGGTGCAACAGAGGTAAGGGGACCCACATTCACATCAAAAGATGCAAGTAGCTTCTTTCACAGTACTTTATTAGACTGCAAAGAGTCCATGTACTGTTCTTGCCCAGGGGTCTTCTCCTGGGGGTTGCAGTTGTACAGCGGCTCAGTATCTTGAAGGTACCCAAAAGGCTCCATAGTATTGTTGGGATTTTGCATAGATTCATGCATCTTGTCTAGAGATGAGCAACTAAATTTGCAGGACCTTGGTCTAAGAGAGCAGGTTAGTAGTCTGTGGCTGTTGGATGGGAGCCTTGCTAACCGCCTCTTACATGCCGGCATCCCTGGCTCCTCTTTTGATTAGCCGGCCAGGCGTGATGTCATTTGTGCCTCACACCACAACTATGACATCGACATCAAAAGAGGAGCCGGAGATGCCGGTTCATGGGGCTCCGGTCCTGCGGCCGTGGAATACTGACCCGACTGTTGGACCAGAGTCCTGCAAATCCATTCGCTCATCTCTACTCTCGTCATATCTACCAATAAGGGAAGACATTGTATGGGATTTCCCATAATACCAGCATAAAATGAATCCATCTGCATTGAGTTTTCCATGCTGTTTGTGGCAGGGTTTTATAGAGGTACATCTGGGTATTTGGAGCTCTGGGTTCAATCCAGATCTCCAACTTCTATAAAGATATGTTGTAAAATTGTTGTGTACATTATAAAGTGCCTGCATATTGTGGAGTTCTCAATCTAGTCTGCAGCTTATAATCTGTATAGATTTCAGCCCCCTTGCAATATGTATGTTCTATGAATGTTTCTGCAGATGATTTCACCGTTACATCCTTCTTGTAGGGCCTGAAAAACTCCTATGATAATCTGCACCTCCAGCTAAATGATATTGTGGAGCTTGTGCGAGGAGGCAAATTGTCCCAGCAGACTCGCACCACATTGGGGGCTCTCGTCACCATAGAGGGGCACGCTCGTGACGTGGGCATGGAAATGATCCAAACAGGTTTGTGCAAACATCATGGCTGGCACCAAACTTTCCAATACCATGTTCTATTTATCATACACTACATGGAGAAAGGTATTGTGCCCCTCCACATTACACCTACAGGGGCTTTTATGGCCCCCTATTCTAAATCCATATACAGGATGTTAATATGGAGTCCGTCCCTCTACAGATATCACAGCTCAATATGCAGAGCACCTTCATACATTTCACCCCATTCCTATGTTCTTTCCATATCTATGTTATATTCCCCCCTCTTTTCTTTGAGTTTTCATAGGACACAATTGATCTTGTCACAGTAAAGCAATCTTGGGGTGTACTTACAATGACGTCTATGGGGCAGTAGTCATTTCTGCATATTGAGATGGTGGTCACTATATAGGAATGTTTTGGCATCTGTAGGTGTCGGCGTCCCCTGTATATGACTCATTGCCACAATTGATATTCTTTATAGTCAGTGTTTTGGATTGCCTAGGTGCGGTGTGTAATATTTTCTATCAATGGTGTGTGTGCCCTCCTCTGTGCGGTGTCCTTCCATAACCATGGATGTACTAATAAAGGGTTTTTATGTCAATTCCTTTAATGACCTTTTGTTCGGTTTCTTTGTAGGTATTATGTAATTCTCTGAATGGTCAGCCATTCTAAGCCTGAGCAGACATATGGCAATGTAATTGATGTGTGACTGACATTGTTCTTCCCTATGTTGCGGTGACATATTTATGCTGCCATTGTGCAGTATTTGTTCTAATTAATCATCCTAAAGGTGTTTAGTGGGGTTGAGGTTGAGAACGTGTGTGAAACAGTTCTGCTCTTCTATTCCCTTAGGGTTGGAAGCTACAATTGTTTAAAACATCTTGTGCTGAAGCATTAAGATATCTTTTCACTGGAACTAAGGGGTCTAGACCAACCCCTAAAAACAAAGCCATACCCCCACCAGCAAACTGTACAGCGGGCACAATGCAGTTAATAGGGTAACGTTCTCCTGGCATTCACCAAATCCAGACTCGTCCATCAGATGCCAGATAGAGAAGTGTGATCCGTCACTGCACAGAACAGGTCTCCTCCAGAGTCCTGTGGTGGCGGCTTCACACCACTCCATCCGACGCTCGGCATCGTGCTTGGTGATGTAAGGCTGCATGCAGCTGCTCGGCCATAAAGCTCCTGGCGGGGGCGCAGTTTTTGTGGTGATGTTGTTACCAATGGAGTCAGGAAAGCGTTCTGCCCTCTGCTCCTCAGCACTCAGTGACCCCGCTCTGTAATGTTCCGGGGTCTCCTGAGTTGCTGCAGTTCCTTCTACTCCTTAATAATATCACTCACATGTGATGGGGGAAGATTTAGGAGGGAAGAAATGTAATATCCAGACTTGTTACCTCGGTGGCTCCTATTACAAGACCGCGCTGGTATCAGAGAGCTCTGCACCACCAGCTGTTCTGTCATATGTTAGTAACAGCACACAGCATGGGAGGGCGGATGTTATACACCGGGGGGCGTGGGGATTGATGTTATACACTGGTGGGGGGCGAGAGTCTTAATGTTATACAAGGCCGAGGGGCCAGATGTTATACCCTAGGGGTACGAGGGGCTAGATGTTATACATGTCCGAGGGCTGGATGTTATACAGTGGGGTTGAGGGGATGTATTTTATACACTGGCGGGGGTGGCGAGGGGACGGATGTTATACTAAACTAGGGGCGAGGGGCGGATGTTATACCCCGGGGGAGGCGAGAGGCCGGATTTTATAAACTGGGGGCTGAGAGTCCGGATGTTATACACCGTGGGCAATGGGACTAAATGAAAAAAGCAGAATTCGGTGACTAGGAGTTTTGTCCTATAATGTATGTGCATTTGCCTTCCCTTTAGAAACTCTCCCTCGTGATTCTGCAGTGTCTTAGAGGTTGACTATCTTTTCCTACATTGCTCAGGAGTTTCTCATGAAACAGACTTCCAGTGGCTTGCCCAACTCCGCTATTACTGGGAGAATGAGAATGTGAGAGTGCGAATCATCAACTGCAATGTGAAGTCCGCCTATGAGTACCTGGGCAACTCCCCACGCCTGGTCATCACTCCGCTCACTGACAGATGCTAGCGGACTCTGGTATGATGTGATGGGTTATGCTCAGAAATCTTTTTGACTTTTGCATGATGCATGAAACTTATTAGAAAGTTTATTGATATTTCATACCAGTTCTTTCATGTTTCATTGGTAGATCGGTGCTTTTTATCTAAATCTTGGTGGAGCTCCAGAAGGTCCGGCCGGCACAGGAAAAACTGAGACCACCAAAGATTTGGCCAAGGCGCTGGCCGTGCAGTGTGTGGTCTTTAACTGCTCTGATGGTTTGGACTACATAGCAATGTCAAAGGTACATACAATGTTAAGCTGCTCCATTGCAGATAATAAACTGACTCCAACCGATGTTCTGCTGACATGTTTTGATTATATAGTACAGACCAAAAGTTTGGACACACCTTCTCATTTAAATTTTTTTCTGTATTTTCATGACTATGAAAATTGTACATTCGCACTGAAGGCATCAAACTATGAATTAACACATGTGGAATTATATACTTAACAAAAAAGTGTGAAACAACTGAAAATATGTCTTATATTCTTGGTTCTTAAAAGTCGCAGGTTAACAGCAGCTCAGATTAGAGACCAGGTCAATGCCACACAGAGTTCTAGCAGCAGACACATCTCTTCAACAACCGTTAAGAGGAGACTTTGTGCAGCAGGCCTTCATGGTAAAATAGCTGCTAGGAAACCACTGCTAAGGACAGGTAACAAGCAGAAGAGACTTGTTTGGGCTACAGAACACAAGGAATGGACATTAGACCAGTGGAAATCTGTGCTTTGGTCTGATGAGTCCAAATTTGAGATCTTTGGTTCCAACCACCGTGTCTTTGTGCGACGCAGAAAAGGTGAACGGATGGACTCTACATGCCTGGTTCCCACCGTGAAGCATGGAGGAGGAGGTGTGATGGTGTGGGGGTGCTTTGCTGGTGACACTGTTTGGGATTTATTCAAAATTGAAGGCATACTGAACCAGCATGGCTACCACAGCATCTTGCAGTGGCATGCTATTCCATCCGGTTTGCGTTTAGTTGGACCATCATTTATTTTTCAAAAGGACAATGACCCCAAACACACCTCCATGCTGTGTAAGGGCTATTTGACCAAGAGGGAGTGTGATGGGGTGCTACGCCAGATGACCTGGCCTCCACAGTCACCAGACCTGAACCCAATCGAGATGGTTTGGGGTGAGCTGGACCGCAGAGTGAAGGCAAAAGGGCCAACAAGTGCTAAGCATCTCTGGGAACTCCTTCAAGATTGTTGGAAGACCATTTCCGGTGACTACCTCTTGAAGCTCATCAAGAGAATGCCAAGAGTGTGCAAAGCAGTCATCAAAGCAAAAGGTGGCTACTTTGAAGAACCTAGAATATAAGACATATTTTCAGTTGTTTCACACTTTTTTGTTAAGTATATAATTCCACATGTGTTAATTCATAGTTTGATGCCTTCAGTGTGAATGTACAATTTTCATAGTCATGAAAATACAGAAAATCTTTAAATGAGGTGTGTCCAAACTTTTGGTCTGTACTGTATATACTTTTTTTTTCGTTTTTCCAAGGGCTGGCCTCATCGGGAGCATGGGCGTGTTTTGATGAGTTTAACCGTATTGAGCTGGAGGTGTTGTCCGTGGTGGCCCAACAGATTCTCCGCATCCAGAGAGCCATCCAGATGAAGATGGACATGTTCATCTTCGAAGGAACAGAACTGAAGCTTAACCCAAATTGCTTCGTAGCCATTACCATGAATCCTGGCTACGCGGGACGTTCTGAGCTGGTAAAGAGTCCCAGTGCCTTGCATCGGGCCCTTCCACAACATTTCTATAGGATTCAGCTCAGGACTATGACTCGGCCATTCCAAAACTTTGTTTATTCAACCATTCTTTTGTAGAACGACTTGTGTCTTTGGGCCATTGTCTTGCTGCATGACCCACGTTTTCTTGAGATTCAGTACATGAACTGATATCCTGATATTTTCCTTTAGCATTTGCTGATAGATTTTAGAATTCATTGTTCCATCAGTGATGGCAGCCGTCCTTGGCCAAGTGCAGCAAAACAGGCCCAAAGCATGTTACGATTCCCATCTTTGTGTTTCATAGATGATAGGAGGTTCTTATGCTGTAATGCAGTATTTTCTTTCTGCAAACATATAGCTTCTCACTTAAAATCTCTATCTTGGCCTCATCCTTCCACAAAGCATTATTCCAGTTACCTATTGATGTGCCCAGGTGAGTTTTAGCAGTGGCATTTTAAATCGCATTGCCTTTCTCCTTGCAATCCTGCCATGCTCGCCATTGTTGTTCATTGTCCTTCTGATGGTGGACTCATGAACAATTACATTAGCTAATGTGAGGAGAGGCCTTTAGTTGCTTAGACGTTACCTTGAGTTCCTTTGTGACCTCACAGACTGATGTAGCTTGAAGTCAAATTTATGCAGTAATACAGAAATTTTTGAGGGGTTCACAAACTTTCAAGTAAATACTAGGTTTACAAAAGAAACATAAGATTTCATAAAAGGGATTATTCTCCCCGAAATCTATATGAGATTGTACATTTCCTATGTATAATCACAACACCTGATGCCCTCATTTCTGCAAGCTCCTTAATATTGATGTCCCATTCTCCTATTTTCCAAAATGGACACAGTAGAGGTGTGGAGAGAGATTTGGAAAGTGTTAACCCCTTAAGCCCCGGAGCATTTTTCGTTTTTGCATTTTCGTTTTTGCTCCCCTTGTTCCCAGAGCCATAGCGTTTTTATTTTTTGGTCAATATGGCCATGTGAGGGCTTATTTTTTGCGGGACGAGTTGTACTTTTCAACGCCATTACTAGTTTTATCATATCCTGTACGGGAAAACGGGAAAAAAATTCCAAGTGCGGTAAAATTGCAAAAAAAGTGCAATACCACAGTTGTTTTTTATTTATTTTTTTACCATGTTTACTGAATGCTAAAACTGACCTGCCCTTCTTATTCTACAGGTCATTACAAGTTCATAGACACCAAACATGTATAGGTTCTTTTATATTTAAGTGGTGAAAAAAAATTCCAAAATTTGGTAAAAAAAAAAAATAAAAAAATAGCGCCATTTTCTAAGACCCGTAGCGTCTCCATTTTTCGTGATCTGGGGCTGGTTGATGGCTTATTTTTTGCGTGCCAGGCTGACGTTTTTATTGATAACATTTGGGGTAGATCCGATGTTTTGATCGCCCGTTATTGCATTTTATTGCAATTTTGCGGCGACCAAAAAACGTAATTCTGCCGTTTAGAATTTTTTTCTCGCTACGCCGTTTACCAATCGGAATAATTCTTTTTTTATTTTGATAGATCGGGCGATTCTGAATGCGGCGATACCAAATATGTGTATGTGGGGCTTTTTTTTAGATATTTTATTTTGAATGGGGCGAAAGGGGGGTGATTTAAACTTTTATATTTTTTTATTTTTTTTTATATTTTTAAAAACTTTTTTTTTTTACCTTTTGCATGCATCTATAGTCTCCATAGGAGACTAGAAGCAGCAACTGTCCGATCGCCTCTGCTACATACAGGGGACGAGCAGGTCCCCTGCATGCAGCAGAAATGGTCCTGTGCTATGAGCGCCGACCACTAGGTGGCGCTCATAGCGACAAGATCATGACAACCACAGGCGTCTGCTGCAGACCCTGGGTTGTCATGCACGCCCATCGGCGACCCGCGATCACGTGACGGGGTCGCCGGTGGGCGGGGCTTATGACGCGCTACCCGGAAGCGCGCGTTAAATGCTGCTGTCGGAGATTGACAGCAGCATTTAACTGGTTAACAGCCGCGGGTGGTTCGCGATTCCACCCGCGGCTGTTGCGGGCACATGTCAGCTGTAAGAATCAGCTGACATGTGCTCGGTTCAGTGAGGGCTCAGCGCAGCAGCCCTCACTGAACGGAGGGTACACAAATATGCGTACTAATACGTCCCCGGGGGTTAAGTGGTTAAAGGAGTATCCTCATCTCCAAGATTCTATCCCAATATGTAATAGGTGTAATAATAATATTAATAGCAAATACCTCCAATTGGAAATATAGTATAGTTCTTCTGATTAGCTATGTCGCTTAACCCATGTGCAGGGCATAGCAGTAGTTTAGGTATCCATGGTTACAACCACTAGCAAGTAACTAACTGTTACTATGAGTGGTCGTAACCATGGATACCTAAGCTACTGCAATGTCCTGCACATGGGGGTAAGCAACATAGCTAATCAGAAGAACTATACTACATTTCTAATTGGAGATATTTGCACACATTATTATTATTACACCTATTACATATTGGGACAGGATCTTGGAGATGGGAATACCCCTTTAACTACACTTTGACTGATTTCTTCTGATGTGGAATAGACACATCACTTTTAGGTCTGGGGTGGAGGATAGTGTAAATGGACATAATGGGTTCCCCGGCTCTATGCCTGGTTTACAGTAATTTAGTTTCATTTGTTGACTGACCCATCTGGTTTGCGCATTTCAGGTTCTTTTCCGGACTGTAGCAATGATGGTCCCCAACTATGCTCTGATTGCGGAGATCGGCCTTTATTCTTACGGTTTTCCGCACGCTAAACCTCTCTCGGTGAAGATGGTAATGACTTACCGGCTGTGCTCGGAGCCGCTCTCGTCCCAGTTCCATTATGATTATGGGATGCGTGCAGTAAAGGCTGTGCTGATCGCTGCTGGCAATCTGAAGCTGAAATTCCCCCATGAAAATGAAGAGATTCTTGTAAGTTCTGAACTGTTGGTCGCTTTACATCTCGTATAGGATAGCATTACCATCTTACCGAGAAGCATTTGGATCACAAAAATTAAAGATGTATGATTCGATAGTAGCAGACAGAGACTTGCAAATAATTTCTGCACATTACTGTTCCTGGCTTGTTAGATCTCATCTGTGCAAAAGTGTCAAAACTATAGTTGTTAAACACGTAGCTTGTTCATCTTATGGGACAGTTTTGATTTTTAACTTAATCGCATGTATTTTAGGCTAAAAATCATTTTAACAATTGGGTTTTATTAAAAATGTTGCATCGCTTGGCTTTCACCGGCTTTTTGATTCCCTGCACATTCAATTTTGATAAGGTCTGTGGTCATAAATAAACTGAGAGGAGCTCAGAAAAAGACAGATAAAACATTTACAAACTCCCCGTCAGCCAGCAAAAACGAGTTCACTGACAGTATCTCACTTAACTCATTCTGCAGCCGGCAATTAACAGTGCAACACAGAGGCCACATGTATTCCCTATGGAAAAACAATTCTGCAGCATATTTCAGTGCAACTCAGCAGCGTTCCATTCCTCTTTTATCATTCCTGGAAATGTAGGAATTAATTGAAATCTGTCAATAACGAGTCCCCTACACAGTCTGACAATGTCACCACTGTTTGGGCACAGTCAGAGTGTATAGGGTTGTCCCCTATATAGATTATATATACATTATATATCATTTACACATACATTTCCAGGAGGTATAACAGAGGGACGATACAATGTAGAGTTTTAGGAAAAGAGGTTTCATCCTTATTTTTTGGAGAATACTATTCTTTACTAATACAGACATACCACAAGAACTGACTGCTCCTTTGTAATGGGGTTCTTCACTTTTAATATTGTTTCATGTCATATTGTATATGAATTATTTTATCATTTAATCCTTTTTCATTCTATTTAGCTCTTGCGGTCAATTAAGGATGTAAACGAACCCAAATTTTTGTCTCCTGATATTCCTCTGTTCAATGGGATTACCAGCGACCTGTTCCCTGGCATTCAACTTCCGAAAGCCGACTATAAGGTATTAAAATATAATAGTGTCTTAAAGGGGTTTTCCAAGACTTAAAGAGGACTTGTCCCTCGCCATAAATATGGAAATGCCGCTGTTCTCCTGACTCCGGCATTGTTTTTCTTTTCTTCCTGCTCCTCTCCGTTCCTGACATCTGTCACTCTCCTCTAGCCCTTTAAGCCAACTGGGCAAGGCCTTCCTGAAGACTCCCACAGAGAGCACTTGATGACCACGCCCAATTGGCTATTAAAAATTATGAACTAGATTTCTATAAAGAGGCTATATCTCAGGAATGGAGAGGCGCAGGAGCAAAAGAAAAACAACACCGGATTCAGGAGAACAGCGGCATTTACACCAGGTAATAAAATTGCATATTAATGGCAAGTGATAGGTCCTATATAGCTGGCCAGCTATCATTTGGATGACAGTTATCTTTCCCGGCTCCCCCATATTCAGGAATGCTCGCTCCTGTTTTCTCTATGACAGAGTCGCTGCCAGAATCTTATGGCAGCTGCTAATTTCAGGGCCAGAAAGTAAAGATCGGGTGATTAAATTCCAACCGCCCGATTTTTAAGTCCCCCAACATAATCTGTCATGAGGCCCCCATACACAGTAGATGGTAGACCAATCCCATTGAATTCACCCGATCCTGAGCCACTGCTTTGGAATTGGGTTACATGACCTTGTCACTCATCGTCCGGTCCCATTAGTGCAACCTGGGCAGCTGCACAGGGGCACCAGAGGTAAGGGGGCTCACCTATACCTCCAATGCAAGATGATCTGATGTAGAAAATAAATGGTTAAAACATCTGAGAGTGATTTATCGCTAGTTTAGTTGTAGGTTATGGAGACATTTTTTTTTAGATGAATGAATCGATTTGCAGGAGACTGATCCAATGGGCAGGTGTCATGGGTGCGTCAGATGTGACAGACAGTCGCCCTGCAGTTGGTTGCAGGAGATCCCTTCGTTTGGCATTACAGACATCTTCTTAGCGGTCTCACTGTAGGACCCAGCGGCTACCTCCCTCCTGCTCTAATTGACAATCAGGCCTGGGTGTTTAAATACTTCCTGGTTGCTACACAGAGGTGCCAGTGATATTCACATGACCCCTTGTGAAGGCTTGGAGCAAGTGTAGTTCTTACTTCCTCTCTGGTGCTAAGAGGATGTGTGTGCCATCTCTCTGAAGTCGACTCAAGCTAAGCTACTTCCCCTGTGTCTGTCTACCCTTGCTGTCTTTAGTTGTCAGTGGGGATCGACTAGTGCTCACCCCCCCTTCCCTATCCAGAGCCAAGTGCTAAGGAAATACAGGGATAGGTTCCTGTGCGGCTATTGGTGAGGAACCAATATAGAGTCGGTAGGGGAGACAGGGTGATTGCAGATCAGCCTAGGAGGTCTCCATTTCCCCCTTTCCCTAGTGTCTGGGCTCCCTTCCCCTCATCCCTTTGTGTCGCACTTTGTCTTTCCTACACTGTGCGTGACATCAGGTCAGTGGTGGGCACTGAATGAGACCCCTGAGAGCCACCTTATTTCTTCCTGCCCCCCGGCTCTTCTTCACATTAGCTGGCCTGGCATGACGTTATGGTTGCAGCATGATGTACACCAGGCCATATAATCAGAAGAGGAGCCGGGGATGCCGGCAGCTAAGAGGCGGCTCTCAGGGGTCCCGTCCAGCGGCCACAGAATACTGATCTGGGTCCTGAAAATGTATTCTCCCACCTCTAATTGGATCCACTGTAAACAGACTGATGAAATATTTTACCTTCCTTTTGCTCAGGATTTACTGGAATGCGCACAGGAGAGCTGTGCTGGACACAACATCCAGCCCGAGAAGGTCTTCCTGGAGAACATGATCCAGACGTATGAGATGATGATTGTCAGACACGGGTAAGCTGGAACTACAGAAGTCCATGGGACGGGGGATTTATTCTTCGCTGTTTCCATTTTATACAATGGACCATGCTGCATTTTGTTTATCCCGTACAGTTTTATGTGGGTTGGAGAGCCGTTCTCTGGAAAAACGAAGGTCCTCCACGTCCTCGCTGATACGCTGTCTCTTATGAGTGAGCGAGGGTGCGAAGAAGAAAAAGTGATTTACCGGACAGTGAACCCTAAAGCCATCACCATGGGGCAGCTGTTCGGGCAGTTTGATCCAGTGTCACATGAGGTTCGTCTATGATTGGAATTATTGTTTATAATACTAATATCTTTTCTGAAAATGGGAAAATCTCCCCTTTTATGGCTTATGGACATGGTAGAAGGGGTTCCTTCAGAGACATAGACCCCAGCCATACATTGCCGGGCAATCATTTTATTATGACTTACTCCCTGTTTGCACAAAAATTGGAAACTGTTTTATTTTCCCCATCAGACATGGAAGCAACAAATTGTATTATTTATGCCAGAAATTAGCATAAGTTTGCATACTTCCAGCCACATTCTGACTAGACTGTGTCTGGCCTCACTCAATACACTTGCTTTGAGTGAGGTCAGGCACTTCTAGTTGGCATGTGACTGCATATATGCAAATCACTTACTTGCGGTCTCTCCCGGTGTCGGCACGTTCACTTCAATAGGGGCCACGTGTAGTCAATACTTGTGTATCATCAATATCATAATCCCAGGCATTCCGTTATTTGATTTTATGGGAAGAGTAATTTTATTGATGCCTCTCTTCATTTGCAGTGGACCGATGGGATAGTCGCTAATACTTCCCGAGAGTTTGCATTATCTGAGACCCCGGAAAGAAAATGGGTTATCTTTGATGGACCTATTGATACGCTAGGGATAGAAAGTATGAACACAGTCCTAGATGATAATAAAAAGGTAACTCTCTATTCTACTTTGTGAAAAAAAAATTTTTTTTTATTTAACCGCTTCCCGACCGCCCACTGTAGATAAACGTCCGCGCTGCCTGGACTCTGTGCAGCGCGGACGCTTAAAAACGGTGGGTGGTCCCGCAGCGCTCAGGACCCCGAGGGTCCTGCAAGCTCTGCGGGTGCGGTGCAGAGCGATAGCTCTGACAGGGAACATCATCGGGACCTGATTGGATCAGGTCCCAGTGATGTTAACCCTTTGCAGTCTTCTATATGCCGCGATCTATAGTGATCGCGGCATATAGAAGACAGCAGGAGGAGAGGGGGTCGTCTACTTACCTCTCCGACGACCCCTGATACCTTCCAGGACCTGGCGTTGCTATAGCAGCTGGAGGTCACATGACCGCCTCCAGATCTGCCATATACGGTGTCCTGCGAGGCTCAGCCTGCAGCTGAAGCCTGGCAGGAGACACTGACTGTGAAACAGTCAGCAAAGATCTCATGTAATGTAATATATGTCTATTACATTATATGAGATCAGTGATCAGAAAAATAAAAATTTATGTCCCATACAGGGACTAAGTAAAAATGTAAAAAAAAAGTAAAAAAAATGTTTTCAAACTACTAAAAAAAATCAAAATAAATAAAAATAAATAAATAAAATCTTAAACCAATAAATCCGTATATGCAAAAACAAAAAAAGTACACATATTTGGTATCGCCGCATCCGAAACAACCCGAGCTATAAAACTGTCACACTAATTAACTCCTTCTGTGCACACCGTAATAAAAATAAATAAAAAACGGAGCAAAAAACTATGCTTTTTCCTCATATCGCCAAACAAAAAGTGGAAAAAAATGCGATCGAAAAGCAAAATGGAAATAAAAATGGTACCACTGAAAACATCATCTTGTTACGCAAAAAACAAGCCGCCAAAGAGCTCCATAAACCGAAAAATAAAAAAGTTATAGCTCTCAGAATAAAGCAATGCAAAAAAAATATTTTTTCTATAAAATTGTTTTATTGTGTAAAAGCGCCAAAACATAAAAAAATATACAGTAAGTGTAGTATCGCTGTAAATGTACTGACCTGAAGAATAATGCTGCCTTATCACTTTTACCACACGCAGAATGGCATTAAAAAAAAACCTCAAAAAACAATTCCTGAATTGTTGGTTTTTGTTAATTTTACCTCCCAAAAAACGGAATAGAAAGCGATCAAAAAATGTCACGTACCCAAAAATGGTACGAATAAAAATGTCAACTCGTCCCGCAAAAAACAAGCTGTCACATGACTGTCGGCCGAAATATGGAAAAATGATAGCTCTCAAAATATGGCGACGCAAAAACTAGATTTTACAAAAAAAGCGTCTTTTAGTGTGTTACAGCTGTCAATCATAAAAACCCGATATGAATCTGGTATCTCTGTAATCGCACCGACCCGAAGAATAAAGTAATCTCATCACTTATACTGCACGAGGAACGGCGTAAAAAATAAATAAAACCAATTCTTCACCTGCTACTGATTTGTTTATTATGTCTCCCAATGTGCTCACCACACATCTAGATAAGTTCCCTAAGGGGTCTAGTTTCCAAAATGGTGTCACTTGTGGGGGGTTTCCACTGTTTAGGCACATCAGGGGCTCCCCAAATGCAGCATGGCGTCCGCTAATTATTCAAGCAAATTTTACATTCAAAAAGTCAAATGGCGCTCCTTCCCTTCCAAACCCTGCAGTGTACCCAAATAGTGGTTTTCCCCCACATATGGGGTATCAGCGTACTCAGGAGAAATTGCACAGCAAATTTAATGGTGCAATTTCTCCTGTTACCCTTATGATAATGCAAAATTAGGGGATGAAAAACATTTTTTGTGGGTAAAATGTGAAAATTTTATTTTTACGGCTCAATATTATAAACTTCTGTGAAGCACCTAGGGGAGCAAGGTGCTCACCACACATCTAGATAAGTTCCCTAAGGGGTCTAGTTTCCAAAATGGTTTCACTTGTGGGGGGTTTCCACTGTTTAGGCACATCAGGAGCTCTCCAAACGCAACATGGTGTCTGCTAATTATTCAAACAAATTTTACATTCAAAAAGTCTAATGGCGCTCCTTCCCTTCCGAACCCTGCAGTGCGCCCAAACAGTGGTTTTCCCTCACATATGGGGTATCAGCGCGCTCAAGAGAAATTGCACAAAAAAATTTGGGGTTCATTTTTTCCTGTTACCCCTGCGAAAATAAAAAAATTGGGTCTAAAGTAACATTTTTGTGAAAAAAGTTAAATGTTCATTTTTTTCTTCCACATTCCAAAAATTCCTGTGAAGCACCTGAAGGGTTAATAAAGTTCTTGAATGTGGTTTTGAGCACCTTGAGGGGTGCAGTTTTTAGAATGGTGTCACTTTTGGGTATTTTCTGTCATAAAGACCCCTCAAAGTGACTTCAAATGTGATGTGGTCCCTAAAAAAATGGTTTTGTAAATTTTGTTGGAAAAATGAGAAATCGCTGGTCAACCTTTAACCCTTATAGCTCCCTAAGAAAAAAAATTTTGGTTCCAAAATTGTGCTGATGTAAAGTAGACATGTGGGAAATGTTATTTATTAACTCTTTTGTGTGACATATCTCTCTGATTTAAGGGCATAAAAATTTAAAATTTTGAAAATTGCTAAATTTTCAAAATTTTCGCCAAATTTCCGTTTTTTTCACAAATAAACGCAAGTGATATCGAAGAAATTTTACCACAATCATGAAGTACAATATGTCACGAAAAAACAATCTCAGAATCAGGGGGATCCGTTGAAGCGTTTCAGAGTAATTACCTCATAAAGTGACAGTGGTCAGAATTGTAAAAATTGGCCTGGTCATTAACGTGCAAACCACCTTGGGTTGTAAAGGAGTTAAACACTGCACCCCTCAACGTATTTAAAATTGCTTTCATATAGTTCATTAACCCTTCTGGTTCTTTTCAGGAAGTAATGGAAAGTGGAATGACAAGAATGAAACAGTTTATTTTTACAATCTAGATTTTGATAACTTCTGAACAGGCAATTATAGTCGGCATACTTTAACCCCTTAAGCCCCGCGGGTGGTTTGCACGTTAATGACCGGGCCAATTTTTACAATTCTGACCACTGTCACTTTATGAGGTAATTACTCTGGAACGCTTCAACGGATCCCCCTGATTCTGAGATTGTTTTTTCGTGACATATTGTACTTCATGATTGTGGAAAAATTTATTCGATATCACTTGCGTTTATTTGTGAAAAAAACGGAAATTTGGCAAAAATTTTGAAAATTTTGCAATTTTCAAAATTTGAATTTTTAAGCCCTGAAATCAGAGAGATATGTCCCACAAAAGAGTTAATAAATAACATTTCCCACATGTCTACTTTACATCAGCACAATTTTGGAACCAAAATTTTTTTTTGTTAGGGAGCTATAAGGGTTAAAAGTTGACCAGCGATTTCTCATTTTTCCAACAAAATTTACAAAACCATTTTTTTAGGGACCACATCACATTTGAAGTCACTTTGAGGGGTCTTTATGACAGAAAATACCCAAAAGTGACACCATTCTAAAAACTGCACCCCTCAAGGTGCTCAAAACCACATTCAAGAACTTTATTAACCCTTCAGGTGCTTCACAGGAATTTTTTGAATGTTGAAGAAAAAAATGAACATTTAACTTTTTTCACAAAAATGTTACTTTAGACCCAATTTTTTTTATTTTCACAGGGGTAACAAGAAAAAATGGACCCCAAAATTTTTGTGCAATTTCCCCTGGGCACGCAGATACCCAATATTTGGGGAAAAAACACTGTTTGGGCGCACGGCAGGGCTCTGAAGGGAAGGAGCGCCATTTGACTTTTTGATTGTAAAATTTGCTTGAATAATTAGCGGACGCCATGTTGTGTTTGGAGAGCCCATGTGTGCCCAAACTTTGGAGCTCCCCCACAAGTGACCCCATTTTGGAAACTAGACCCCCCAAGGCACCTATCTAGATGCATAGTGAGCACTTGGAACCCCCAGGTGCTTCACAAATTGATTTGTAACAATGAAAAAGTGAAAAAAAAAACACTTTTTCATTTTTATGAATCAATTTGTGAAGCACCTGGGGGTTCCAAGTGCTCACTATGCATCTAGATAGGTGCCTTGGGTGGTCTAGTTTCCAAAATGGGGTCACTTGTGGGGGAGCTCCAATATTTGGGCACACAGCGGCTCTCTAAATGCAACATGGTGTCCGCTAACAAATTTAACGCAAAATTGGCTCAAATTGTTAGCGACACCATGTTGCATTTGGAGAGCCGCTGTGTGCCCAAATATTGGAGCTCCCCCACAAGTGACCCCATTTTGGAAACTAGACCCCCCAAGGCACCTATTGAGATGCATAGTGAGCACTTGGAACCCCCAGGTGCTTCACAAATTGATCCATAAAAATGAAAAAGTGTTTTTATTTCACTTATTCAATTTTACGAATCAATTTGTGAAGCACCTGGGGGTTCCAAGTGCTCATTATGCATCTAGATAGGTGCCTTGGGGGGTCTAGTTTCCAAAATGGGGTCACTTGTGGGGGAGCTCCAATGTTTGGGCACACAGGGACTCTTCAAATGCAACATGGTATCCGCTAACAATTTGAGCCGACAATTTGTTAGCGGATACCATGTTGCATTTGAAGAGTCCCTGTGTGCCCAATCATTGGAGCTCCCCCACAAGTGACCCCATTTTGGAAACTAGACCCCCCAGGGAACTTATATAGATGTGTGGTGAGCCCATTGAACCCCCAGGTGCTTCTCAGAAAATCATAATGTTGACTTGTGAAAATAAAAAAAAAAAAAATTTTTTCCTCAAAAATGCAAAAAAAAATATTTTCACAAGGGTACTAGGAGAAATTGCACCCCATAAGTTGTTGTGCAATTTCTCCTGAGTACTCATATACCCCATGTGTTGGAAAAAACTACTGTTTGGGCGCATGTAAGGGCTCAGAAGGGAAGGAGTGACGCTTTTGAACGCAGACTTTGATGGAATGGTCTGCGGGCGTCATGTCATGTTCTCAGAGCCCTTGATGTGCCTAAACAGTGAAATGCCTAACAAGTGCCCCCTTTTTGGTAGTGTTAGTTGATTTTTGAATTTTGTAATGTAGTGTTATACATCAGTTGTGTAGGACAATCTGATGAACACTACACAACTGATGTATACAACCTGACGAAAACTACGTCAGCGGTGCAGTGTTCGTCAGGTTGTCATACTTCAGAAATTAATTCAATAGTCCATCGAAGTATGGTACCTTTTGAAGCAGTCTTTCATACACAGGCCAGGTTTGTCAGGGCAGGTGTCACATTGATAAATGGTGTCCTTGCGTATTCCACTTTTATAACACACTCGGCACCTCTTTTATGACTTTCCTTTTTTTCCGCTGTGAGGGATCTGCCCTGGGAAATGCTGGCCTGGTACAATTCTTGGTCCTTCAATTCCAGAAGTACTGGGGCCCTCTCTGTCACCGCTGCCAAATATCAGGGCCTTGATAACTATTTCCTGAAACTGAAGGTACAACGCAGAAGTCTGGCCTGCACATTGTGACAGAAGGAAAGCATTGTGCATTGCCATCTGTACAATGTGCACGGCCAGCTTCTTGTACCACACTCTGGACTTTCTCAAAGCACTGTATGGCTGGAGGACTTGATCAGAGAGATCAACTCCCCCCATGTACTTGTTGTACCCCACTACACAGTCTGGTTTGACGACCTGTGTAGTGGAACCTCGTACAGTGCTGAGTGTGCTGCCATCACCATGTATGGTGGTCAAGAAAAGGACATCCCTTTTGTCCTTGTACTTGACCATCAACAGGTGGTCGCTACATTGGGCTCTGCTCTCACCCCTTTTGAGCAGCTGCCCAATTAGCGTCTTTGGGAGGCCTTTCTGAATTTTGTGGACAGTACCGCAGGCTGCGGTACGTCGCGCAGAGAGGGACTGGAAGAGCGGGATACTTGTATAAAAGGTATCCACGTAGAGGTGATAACCTTTATCAAGCAGTGGGTGCACCAAATCCCACACAATTTTCCCACTCACTCCCAGAACAGGGGGGCATTCAGGGGGTTCAATCCGGGAGTCCTTCCCTTCATAAACTCTAAACTTGTGAGTGTATCCTGAGGTACTCTCACAAAGTTTATACAGCTTGATCCCATACCTTGCCCTCTTACTGGGCAGGTACTGCCGGAATCCAAGCCGCCCCTTAAAAGAAATTAAGGACTCATCCACACAAATGTCCCTTTGGGGCACGTACGCTTCACCAAACTTGTTGTTGAAGTGTTCAATGACCGGCCGAACTTTGAAAAGACTATCAAAGTTCGGGTCATCGCGTGCAGGACACCTTGCATTATCTTGGTAATGCAAGAACTTGTAGATGGCCTGAAAACGTGTCCGGGGCATGACCATTCGGAACACTGGAGTGTTATACAAAACGTCAACACTCCAGTATTGCCGAAGCTCGGGCTTCTTCAAGATCCCCATAAAAAGGACCAGGCCCCAAAACTTCATCATTTCTACTGTGTCTACACGAGACCAGTTAGAAAATGATGAAGAGGGGTTTTGTTCTAAAAATTGATGAGCGTATAAATTAGTTTGGCCCACCATGAGGTTTATAAAATCCTCAGAGAAAAAGACTTTGAAAAAGTCTATTTCTGTGAGGCCGGTGGTGTCAAACTTGATTCCTGATTCCGCTACGAAATCAGGAATCAGCTGCTCATAATTTTCGGGGGGCGAAGTCCATATAGGCTCAGTAGTGGGGGGCGCAGGAACATCTCTCCTGCGACGACGGCGGGGCGGGCCAGCAGAACCTGAAGAAGAGGAGGAAGAAGAGAAGGAGGAAGACGACGAGGAGTCGGAAAAACAAAGAAATGTGGGATCCTCACCCTCACTGTCAGTGTCGGAGGCAAGAATAGCGCAATCCTCCTCCGCTGAATAATGAGTTTGGGATGAGCAGGACATTGTTTGTTATGTATGTGGTGCGTGTGTGTCAATTCTTTGAGAGTGTGTGTGTGTCAGTACTTTATTTAGAGTGTGTGGAAAAAGGAAATGCTGTATGTGGTGCAAACAGCGAGCACGAGAGTGGATTGGTGAACTATGCCACCGATCAATACTCGGCGGCTGCTGGATGTGCGCACAAATGTGTGGGGAGTGGGAAGAGGGTAATTGGGTTGGATGAGGGGAGATCAGATTACTTACCAAAGTCCTCTCTGTTCTTTCAGGACCGGGAGCCCGTAGCAGGAGCCCGGCGCTGGTGACCGGGAGCCCGGCGCTGGTGACCGGGGGCCCGGAGCAGGAAGACGGGAGCCCGGAGCAGGAGACCAGGAGCACGGAGCAGGAGACTGGTACTGGAGCTGGAGATCAGAAGCAAAAGAATTAACAGGGACACTGGGGTGAGGCGGATTGGGATGGGAAGGGGGGTAAAAAGACAGGGGAGTGGGAAGAGGGGTAAAAAGACAGGAGAGTGGGAAGAGGGGGATTGGGGTGGATGAGGGGAGATCAGAGATGGACTTACCAAAGGGTCAGCAGGACTGGAACAGAAGACCCAGACCAGGAGCCCGGTGCAGGAGACCAGGAGCCCGGTGCAGGAGACCAGGAGCCCAAGAATTAACAGGGACACTGGGGTGGGAAGGGGGGTTAAAAGACAGGGGAGTGGGAAGAGGGGTAAAAAGACAGGGGAGTGGGAAGAGGGGGATTGGGGTGAATGAGGGGAGATCAGAGATGGGCTTACCAAAGGGTCAGCAGGACTGGAACAGAAGACCCAGAGCAGGAGACCGGGAGCCCGGCGCTGGTGACCAGGAGCCCGGCGCTGGTGACCGGGAGTGGAGCTGGAGACTCGGACCAGAGCTGGAGACCGCTGCAGGACGCAGAAAAAAAAGGTAAGGGGGGGTAAAAAGAGGGGGGATTGGGGTGGATGAGGGGAGAACAGACTTACCAAAGTCTTCTCTGCAGGATCAGCAGCAGGCTCAGGAGCAGGAACCACAGCAGCTCAGGAGCAGAAGATCCAGGACGCTGGAACAGAAGATCCAGGAGCAGCGGCAGCAGCAGCGACTGGAACAGTGAGAAGATGGTCTTGTGGTGTCACAGAATATTCTGTGGCACTACAAGGCCCAGCACAGACACATCAGATGTGATCGCTCTGTAGAAATCCTCACCAAATGTGAGGGTCTGCAGGGCGGTCACAGGGTGATGATGGGGTGGTGACAGGTGGAGGTAATCTGATTGGAGCAATCATTGATGACATTGATCGCTCCAATGAGAGTACCTGAATACAGGTGACCAGGCGGTCACAGGGAGGTGTCAACCCTCTGTGACCCCCTGTGGTGCATGTTGTGCCCCAGCCATCTGATTGGTGACACTGACTGCACCAATCAGACATGGCTGGAGCAGAGCACGCACCACAGGGGGTCACAGAGGGGTGACACCTCCCTGTGACCGCCTGGTCACCTGTATTCAGGTACTCTCATTGGAGCGATCGATGTCATCATCGATCGCTCCAGTCACAGCAGTCTGGGGGCTTGAATCACATTACAGGGGGTCATGGGGCGGTGACAGGCAGGTCACAAGCCGGTCACCGCCCCATGACCGCCCTGTCACCGCGCGGTCGCGCTACGATCGGTGCGATCGATGTGATCGGCGATCGCACCGATCATAGCAGTCCGGGGCCAGGGCTGGGGTGTCCTAGCTACAGCCTAGGATCGGTGCTCATTGGAGCACCGATCCTAGGCTGCAGATCACTGTTTCCGGCAATCACATTGCCGGAAACAGTGAGAAATGCTGTGATTGGCTCAGATTTGAACAGCCAATCACAGCGATCGCTGGTGCGGGGGGGCGGCGACAGCCCCCGGGATGATGACGCCATCTACCAGGAGGTAAGATGGCACCGTAACTTTAATGCTGTCACCGCGACTTAAGTCGCGGTGCCGCATTAAAGATATGACGTACTAATACGGGTCTGGCTCTTAAGTCCCAGGGCACAGACGCGTATTAGTACGTCAGATGTTATTAAGGGGTTAAAGGTAGTTATTTGGCCATGAACTGCCAAGGCAAACATCAGGACCACACAATCAAGATATCAAGGTGCCGATAAAGTTAAAAGGAAGCCCCCACACTGTGTTAACTATTTAGATTCTATAATCACTATTGACAACAGAATCGAAGGGGTTAAACGTCCATGGTCTGTGCCAACACTGATCATGGCTGATGCAGCAAGTTGTCAGCTATAATGTACAGGTGACAGCTACAGGATAGTCACCTGTCGGGGAACGCTAGTCTCTTATATTGCAGATCAGTAAAAAGACGTCTATTGGTCAATAAGGGGTTAAGGATAACAAAGTCAATGTTTTGGAGCGGCCATCACCAAGCCCTGATCTTAGTCCTATTGAAAATGTATGGGCAAAGCTGAAAAGGCCGGTGCGAGCAAGACGACCTACAAACCTGGATCAGTTACACCAGTTGTGTCAGGAGAAATGGGCCCAAATTCCGACCTAAGAGTATGTGCCCACGTAGCGTTTTACAAGCGTATATGCTGCGGACTTTCCTCAGGGTAAACGCTTGTGAAACGCTAGGTAATCTGCCCCCCATGGTCCCCAAGGGGAATCCGCAAGTTCTATGCCCATGCTACGGATGTTTTTGATGCGCGCAATAATCCACAGCATGTCAATTAATTTTGCGTTTCCACAAGCGGAATTGCCTTTGCAATGCAATAAAAAACGCAGGATAAACGCGCGTGGAATTCCGCATGTGGAAAACGCGCGATAAACGCAGGATAAACGCGCGTGGAATTCCGCATGTGGAAAACGCGCGATAAACGCAGGATAAACGCGCGTGGAATTCCGCATGTGGAAAAAGCGCGATAAACGCAGAATAGACGCACGTGGAATTCCGCATGTGGAAAACGCGCGATAAACGCAGGATAAACACGCGTGGAATTCCGCATGCGTTTTTCCGGGAGAGGACATGCGGAAAGCAGCGTGGGCACATAGCCTTATATTGTGAGAAGCTTGTGGGAGGAAATCCCAAATGTTTCACCCAAGTCATTCACTTTAAGCACAATGGTACCAAATACTAATGAAATGGATGGAAAGCTTTGACTTTGTTTTAAGCATTTTTATTACTTACTGCATTCTCGCTCTCTCATTATTCTGGCATTTGGCAAATATTACAAATGATGGTAATCCTAATTGACCTAAAACAGGAAAGGTTTATTCTGATTTCATGTCAGATATGGAGAGAAACATGCATATACTGTATGTCTTTTTATATAGTGTATGGAAACTTCTGGTTTCAACTGTATATGAGATATTGAAATGTAATTGGTCATATTGTAATTTATTTTGAATGAAGTAAGTGAATTCCCACATTAATTTGACATTATATAATAATGTCTTTATATTTAAATAAATCTCAAGTGATTTCAACAATACAACAGGATGTTATTTTCTTATAATAAAAAAATTAAAATAAAAAATTCTATTGTGGTGTGTTAATTTTGTAATATTGATTTCTTTATCTGTTTCATTTACAGTGGGTACGGAAAGTATTCAGACCCCTTTAAATTTTTCACTCTTTGTTTCATTGCAGCCATTTGGTAAATTCTAAAAAGTTCTTTTTTTTTCTCATTATAGTACACTCTGCACCCCATCTTGACTGAAAAAAAACAGAAATGTAGAATTTTTTGCAAATTTATTAAAAAAGAAAAACTGAAATATCACATGGTCATAAGTATTCAGACCCTTTCCTCAGTATTGAGTAGAAGCCCCCTTTTGAGCTAGTACAGCCATGAGTCTTCTTGGGAATGATGCAAAAAGTTTTTCACACCTGGAATTGGGGATCCTCTACCATTCTTCCTTGCGGATCATCTCCAATTCCATCAGGTTGGATGGTGAACGTTGGTGGACAGCCATTTTCAGGTCTCTCCAGAAATGCTCAATTGTGTTTAGGTCAGGGCTCTGGCTGGGCCAGTCAAGAATGGTCACAGAGTTGTTCTGAAGCCACTCCTTTGTTATTTTAGCGGTGTGCTTAGAGTCATTGTCTTGTTGGAAGGTGAGCCTTCGGCCAAGTCTGAGGTCCAGAGCACTCTGGATGAGGTTTTCATCCAGGATATCTCTGTACTTGGCCGCATTCATGTTTCCTTCAATTGCAACCAGTCTTCCTGTCCCTGCAGCTGAAAAACACCCTCATAGCATGATGCTGCCACCACCATGTTTCACTGTTGGGATTGTATTGGGCAGGTGATGAGCAGTGCCTTGTTTTCTCCACACACGCCACTTAGAATTATCACCAAAAAGTTCTATCTTCATCTCATCAGACCAGAGAATCTTATTTCTCATAGTCTGGGAGTCTTTCATGTGTTTTTGAGCAAACTCTATGAGGGCTTTCATATGTCTTGCACTGAGGAGAGGCTTCCGTCGGGCCACTCTGCCATAAAGACCCGACTGGTGGAGGGCTGCAGTGATAGTTGACTTTGTGGAACTTTCTCCCATCTCCCTACAGCCTCTCTGGAGCTCAGCCACAGTGATCTTGGGGTTCTTCTTTACCTCTCTCACCAAGGCTCTTCTCCTATGATTGCTGAGTTTGGCTGGATGGCCAGGTCTAAGAAGACTTCTGGTGGTCCCAAACTTCTTCCATTTAAGGATTATGGAGGCCACTGTGCTCTTAGGAACCTTGAGTAATGCAGAAATTTTTTTGTAACCTTGGCCAGATCTGTGCCTTGCCACAATTCTGTCTCTGAGCTCCTTGGGGGTTCCTTTGAGCTCATGATTCTCATTTGGTCTGACATGCACTGTGAACTGTGAGGTCTTATATAGACAGGTGTGTGCCTTTCCAAATCAAGTCCTATCAGTTTAATTAAAGACAGCTGGACTCCAATGAAGGAGTAGAACCATCTCAAGGAGGATCACAATGAAATGGACAGCATGTGACTTAAATATGAGTGTCTGAGCAAAGGGTCTGAATACTTATGACCATGTGATATTTCAGTTTTTCTTTTTTAATAAATTTGCAAAAATTTCTACATTTCTGTTTTTTTTCAATCAAGATGGGGTGTAGAGTGTACTTTAATGAGAAAAAAAAAGAACTTTTTAGAATTTACCAAATGGCTGCAATGAAACAAAGAGTGAAAAATTTAAAGGGGTCTGAATACTTTCCGTACCCACTGTATGTCTCAGTGTTTGAAAAAGGCCTTTTGCATAAGGCTGAAACGTTACATTGAATTTTGGGATTTCTTTATGAAATAAAGAATTGCATTATCATTATGAATATTTGAGTGCCGAGTATCTATATATACACTGGCATGCCAGGTATGTCAATCTCCACAAGGAGAAAAATGACCCTTTAGATCCCAGTGAGAAGCCTCTCATACAGTCAAATCGGATCTCATGCTTTGTACTGACGAGGAGCAATACCCTGAAACACCGTGGCTGCAAATTGAGATTCTGGTTTGGCTTTTCTCCCAAGTCATGTGACAAGGCTCGTTAAAGGGTCGATATTGACTTTTAGGATTGCTACTTCCAATAGACTTGTCACTTATCTCACTTTTAGCAAATCAGAATATACCGTAGATCATATATAATAGAAATAATCATTATCCACTGTCTGTCTTTCCAAAAGTGATAATAGGAAGTGCAGCCCTATCGGTTGTGACCTTTGAATTAATTTCTCAGAAACAGACAGTGAACAGTCATTTTGTCAGGATGTTATATCAATGACTAAGTCATTAGTTTCCAAGAAGCTGCTTTAAAATTGACAAACTACTTCTTCCTATTTTTGCAGCGGTGCAATATTGCCATCTTATTAGAGAAGAGCAGTTAAAGAGAATGTGTTATCAAACAATAACCAATTGTTTAAATTTACCTTTTTACATGAAATTTATTTTTTATTTTTTTACTTTTTTTTTCACTATAGTAACCATCTAAACTAAAAAAACACACCCACAGATCCTGCAATTATCACCCTGGCCAAAATTAGTTTCATATTTCCTGTTGTATGCAGAAGATTTTTCAGCAGTTTTATTATCATGACTGAAAATGACAATGAAAGATGACACCTCTATATAAAGCAGATAAAGTAGCCACCATTCACAAGAAATGATAGTCACAGCTCACCTCCTCACCCTTCCTTCACAATGAGTCTATTCTTAGGACTAGTGGCCAGTGTGAAAATTGTAAGACTTCAGGATTGTTTTTTTTGATTGTGATGTTAAAAAGTGAAAAGCTAAAAAAATGACATTTACAGTAAATTTAATGTAATCCCTTCTCACTATGGACAGTTTTAGTTTTTGCGCTTTTTCTTTGTTCCTCTCCTTCTTTCTCCCCTTTCGTGTGACATAGCCGTATGAGGGCTGTTTTTTTTTACCCTACAATATACTGGAAAACTGGAACAAAAATTCCAAGCGAAGTTAAATGGGATTGCGTTTTTCATTGTATTTGGGTTTTGTTTCTAAGGTTTCATTGTGCAGTGAAAATGACCTGTGAACATGATTCTTCACGTCGAGCAAACTTGAAAAACCAGATATCAAACTTGTATAGTTTTATTTTGATGGTGAAAATATTTCAGAGATTCAGTCGATAGAGCTTTATGAGGGCTTGTTAATTGCTGAGGTTTTCATTAATAACATTTTTTGGGTTATATACGATGTTTCAATCCCACTTTTTCATGTACCAACATGGCAGCCATGGGGGCGGTCAGCAGGCTCATGGTTGCCACTGAAATCCATAAGCAGCACTTTCACTTAGTGAAGGGGGGTGGAAGGCAACATCCCATGGGCATCCAAAATGGTGAACCTCTGGGACATCGCACCTTAACTACCACGGTCAGGGATTTACTGCAGCATCTAAGGGGTTAACAGCAGCAACCAGAGCTGCTCTAATAGCGGCTTTTACAGACAAATACCGGCAGTATAACACAGCTGGAATCTGCAGGTATATTGCGGGTGGAGTTGCAGAGTCCACTCCACACACTCGCACCCAACATGCACTATACATGTAGGGCAGATAGGGGTTAAACAACAGAGGACACGTTCCTCTTAAGCACTTAAGAATTTATTTATTTTTTACTTTGCAGATAGTATACTGGCATATGCTCTGTACTTAAAAGGAATGTCTGCATTAGTTAATGTCTTTTTGTTAGAAGGGCCCCAATATGCTGACTAAAGGATGATCTGTTGCTGGCAATCTCAGCGATAAGCCATTTGTTGAAAAATCTGGCAACAAGCATTTAATTCTCTTGCACTGCCACCAAAAGAAAGAGGAGGTACTGCACAGTATCCAGTGAAATCAATAAGCTGACTATGTAATGAATGAAGTACTGGGACCTTCAAAGTGGGAATGACTCCATGTAACTGCTCTCTAGTCTGCATAAAATGGGTTCAGGTTTACAACGGAGAATCCCCACTATTAACCTGTATAGTGCCCCAAGTATGTGCAAGTGTTTCTAAACCAGACAACCTCATTAAGTCTCATAACACCTTTGTCAATAAACAGGTATTCTCAAATTACTAAATTGCTTTAATTCGTTAAACAGCATGAAAATACGCAAGTTTGCCACTGACTTGCTTTTTCTATCTGCTGTCATTCTCCTGCAATGAGAGCTTTTATCTTACATAGTGTAAAGCTCATTTCCATGGAGTTCAGCAACTAGTAGACCTTGGTAGAGAGTGTGCAGTAGTCACATTCCAGGAGAAAAGTTAACTCCTAACATACCGTTAGCTCTGTCCAGCCCATTCATTTCTATACACCAGTTAGCTGCTCCCTGCCTTCTCCCTTTTGGCTCTTGACGAGATGCTCTTATCCATCCTGTAGAATCACAATTCCTGCACCCAGTATCTAGGCTCTCATTGTCTGTGGCTGTGTGCTTGCTCAAATACCCTGTTGTCTCTATGTGTAAAAAATAGTGATAGTGATAGAGTACATTCCAGAACCAACCACTGATGGCTGAATGTGTTACAGCAGAACTTGTGCTGAGCTTTATAGTCCTAATAATACTACAGCTCTGCTGCTCATCAGAGCTATCACTCAGGGAGAAGAGCCCGTCCTGCCAGAAATCAGGAAGTAAGGAGACTGCATAGCTCTGAGCTGCTCAAGAGATCACTTATGAAAACTCCTTTTAGGCATCAAACATTTCCTTTGTTCAAATAGAAAGAATATAGATCTACATATTTTAGAATGTGTATGAACTACATGTCTGAAATAAAAATAAATGATTCTAAATACAGTACAGACCAAAAGTTTGGACACACCTTCTCATTTAAAGATTTTTCTGTATTTTCATGACTATGAAAATTGTACATTCACACTGAAGGCATCAAAACTATGAATTAACACATGTGGAATTATATACTTAACAAAAAAGTGTGAAACAACTGAAAATATGTCTTATATTCTAGGTTCTTCAAAGTAGCCACGTTTTTCTTTGACAACTGCTTTGCACACTCTTGGCATTCTCTTGATGAGCTTCAAGAGGTAGTCACCGGAAATGGTCTTCCAACAATCTTGAAGGAGTTCCCAGAGATGCTTAGCACTTGTTGGCCCTTTTGCCTTCACTCTGCGGTCCAGCTCACCCCAAACCATCTCGATTGGGTTCAGGTCTGGTGACTGTGGAGGCCAGGTCATCTGGCGTAGCACCCAATCACTCTCCTTCTTGGTCAAATAGCCCTTACACAGCCTGGAGGTGTGTTTGGGGTCATTGTCCTGTTGAAAAATAAATGATGGTCAAACTGAACGCAAACCGGATGGAATAGCATGCCGCTGCAAGATGCTGTGGTAGCCATGCTGGTTCAGTATGCCTTCAATTTTGAATAAATCCCCAACAATGTCACCAGCAAAGCACCATCACACCTCCTCCTCCATGCTTCATGGTGGGAACCAGGCATGTAGAGTCCATCCGTTCACCTTTTCTGCGTCGCACAAAGACACGGTGGTTGGAACCAAAGATCTCAAATTTGGACTCATCAGACCAAAGCACAGATTTCCACTGATCTAATGTCCATTCCTTGTGTTCTTTAGCCCAAACAAGTCTCTTCTGATTGTTGCCTGTCCTTAGCAGTGGTTTCCTAGCCGCTATTTTTACCATGAAGGCCTACTGCACAAAGTCTCCTCTTAACAGTTGTTGTAGAGATGTGTCTGCTGCTAGAACTCTGTATGGCATTGACCTGGTCTCTAATCTGAGCTGCTGTTAACCTGCAATTTCTGAGGCTCGTGACTCGGATAAACTTATTCTCAGAAGCAGAGGTGACTCTTGGTCTTCCTTTCCTGGGGCAGTCCTCATGTGAGCCAGTTTCTTTGTAGCGCTTGATGGTTTTTGCAAGTTCACTTGGGGGCACTTTCAAAGTTTGCCCAATTTTTCAGACTGACTGACCTTCATTTCTTAAAGTAATAATGGACACTCATTTTTCTTTAATTAGTTGCTTTTTTCTTGCCATAATACAAATTCTAACAGTCTATTCAGTAGCAATATCAGCTGTGTATCCACCTGACTTCTGCACAACTGATGGTCCCAACCCCATTTATAAGGCAAGAAATCCCACTTATTAAACCTGACAGGGCACACCTGTGAAGTGAAAACCATTTCCGGTGACTACCTCTTAAAGCTCATCAAGAGAATGCCAAGAGTGTGCAAAGCAGTCATCAAAGCAAAAGGTGGCTGCTTTGATGAACCTAGAATATAAGACATATTTTCAGTTGTTTCACACTTTTTTGTTAAGTATATAATTCCACATGTGTTAATTCATAGTTTTGATGCCTTCAGTCCAAAACTTATCCAAAATTAATGGATATGCTTCAGATTTTTCCGCAATGATAATCCGCAGCGTAAATTTCCGCAGCATGTGCACAGTGTTGCACAGCTTCTGGATACCCACAGTTGCAGTATACAGTTAGGTCCATATATATTTGAACAGAGACAACAATTTTCTAATTTTGGTTCTAGACATTACCACAATGAATTTTAAACAAAACATTTCAGATGCAGTTGAAGTTCAGACTTTCAGCTTTCATTTGAGGGCATCCACATTAAAATTGGATGAAGGGTTTAGGAGTTTCAGCTCCTTAACATGTGCCACCCTGTTTTTAAAGGGACCAAAAGTAATTGGACAATTGACTCCAAGGCTATTTCATGGGACAGGTGTGGGCAATCCCTTCGTTATGTCATTCTCAATTAAGCAGATAAAAGGCCTGGAGTTGATTTGAGGTGTGGTGCTTGCATTTGGAAGGTTTTGCTGTGAAGTAAACATGCGGTCAAAGGAGCTCTCCACGCAGGTGAAACAAGGCATCCTTAAGCTGCAAAAACAGAAAAAACCCATCCGAGAAATTGCTACAATATTAGGAGTGGCAAAATCTACAGTTTGGTACATCCTGAGAAAGAAAGAAAGCACTGGTGAACTCATCAATGCAAAAAGACCTGGGTGGCCACCGAAGACAACAGTGGTGGATGATCGCAGAATAATCTTCACGGTGAAGAGAAACCCCTTCACAACAGCCAACCAAGTGAACAACACTCTCCAGGAGGTAGGCGTATCAATATCCATATCTACCATAAAGAGAAGACTGCATGAAAGTAAATACAGAGGGTTCACTGCACGGTGCAAGCCACTCATAAGTATCAAGAATAAAAAGGCTAGACTTGACTTTGCTAAAAAAAAACATCTAAAAAAGCCAGCACAGTTCTGGAAGAACATTCTTTGGACAGATGAAACCAAGATCAACTTCTACTAGAATGATGGAAAGAGAAAAGTATGGCGAAGGCGTGGTACAGCTCATGATCCAAAGCATACCATATCATCTGTAAAACACGGCGGAGGCAGTGTGATGGCTTGGACATGCATGGCTGCCAGTGGCACTGGGTCACTAGTGTTTATTGATGATGTGACACAGGACAGAAGCAGCCGAATGAATTCTGATGTATTCAGATCCGTACTGTGTGCTCAGATCCAGCCAAATGCAGCCAAACTGAGGGGTCGTCGTTTCATACTACAGATGGACAATGACCCAAAACATAAAGCCAAAGCAACCCAGGAGTTTATTAAAGCAAAGAAGTGGAATATTCTTGAATGGCCAAGTCAGTCACCTGATCTCAACCCAATTGAACATGCATTTCACTTGTTAAAGACTAAACTTCAGACAGAAAGGCCCACAAACAAACAGCAACTGAAAACCACTGCAGTGAAGGCCTGGCAGAGCATCAAAAAGGAGGAAACACAGCGTCTGGTAATGTCCATGAGTTCAAGACTTCAGGCAGTCATTGCCAACAAAGTGTTTTCAACCAAGTACTAGCAATGATCATTTTATTTATAATTATTTAATTTGTCCAATTACTTTTGGTCCCTTTAAAAACAGGGTGGCACATGTTAAGGAGCTGAAACTCCTAAACCCTTCATCCAATTTTAATGTGGATACCCTCAAATGAAAGCTGAAAGTCTGAACTTCAACTGCATCTGAATTGTTTTGTTTAAAATTCATTGTGGCAATGTCTAGAACCAAAATTAGAAAAATGTTGTCTCTGTTCAAATATATATGGACCTAACTGTAAAACTTCACAGAGCAGATTACATGGGATAACAAGCTTTTACTTCTCAGAACCAGAGGTAAAGGAAAAAACGCACAGTCACACAGTACTGCACCAGGAAGTAAGAACAAAATAGAAAATACAAGAGAGACTTTTTTTCTTTCACAATACAGTAAACAAGGAAACTTTACACAACATCGCCATCTACTGTCAGATCAGCATAAAGTCCTCCTTCACACAAACAAAGAAGTCCACAACTGTTGCATATACCAACACACAGCACATGCGGGTTATCATTGAGGACCATGGGGCACGCATTACCAAGCATTTAAGCGTTTTCGCTTTGAAAATTCCGCAGCAAAAACGCTTGAAAAACGCACAGTGGGCACGCAGCCTCAAAGTCACTTCAAAACTGAACAGGTCCCTATAAAAATAAGTTTTGTAAATTTCCTTGAAAAAAATGAAAAATAACTGCTACATTTTTAAATCTTCTAAAATGCTAACAAAATAAAACAACATTTTACAAATGGTGCTGATGTAAAGCAGACATAAGGGAAATGTTATTTATTTCTGTTTTTGTGTGGTATGACTATTGGGATTAAAGGCATAATCGATCATAGTTTGAAAAGTGCAATTCTTAAAACATTTTTGTCACGTTTCTGATATTTTTATAAATAAACGGAAACCATATCAGCCTAAATTTACCATTATTATAAAGTATCATGTATCACAAAAAACAGTCTCAAAAGCTATGGGATATGTTATTCCAGAGTTATTACTACATAAAGTGACACTGGTCAGATTTAAAAAAATTGGTTTGGTCACAAAGGGGTTAAGCCACTTTGTTACCATTTTCGCAGTATGCTTCGGGTCATTGTCCATTTGGAGGACCCATTTCTGCTCAAGCTTTAACTTCCTGGCTGATATCTTGAGATGTTGCTTCAGTATTGCCACATAATCTTCTTTTCTCATGAAGCCATCTATTTTGTGATGTGCACCAAGTCCCTCTTGCAGCAAAACAACTGCACAACATGATGCTGCCACCCCGTGTTTCACAGTTGGGATGGTGTTCTTAGGCTTCTAAGCTTCTCCCTTTTTCCTCCAAACTTAACGATGGTCATTATGAACAAAAAGTTCAATTCTAGTTTCATCAGACCACAGGACATGTCTCCAAAAATTATGGTCTTTGTTCCTGTGTGCATTTGCAAACATGAATCTGGATTTTTTATGTTTCTTTTGGAGTAATTGCTTCTTCCTGGCAGAGTGGTCTTTCAGCCCATGTTGATACAGTACTCGTTTCACTGTGAATTGTCACTCTGACAATCTTACTAGCTTCTGCCATCCTCTTCACAAGGTCTTTTGCTTTTGTCCTGGGGTTGATATGCACATGTCGGACCAAAGCACGTTCATCTCTGGGACACAGAACCCGTCTCTTTCCTGAGTGGTATGATGGCTGGACATTCCAATCTTTTTTGTACTTGCATATAATTGTTTGTACAGATGAACGAGACCCCTTCAGATATCTTGAAATTGTACCCAAGGATGAGCCAGACTTGTGCAAGTCTACAATTCTCTTCCTGATATCTTGGCTGATTTATTTACACTTTCCCATGATGCTACACAAAGAAGCAGTGTGTTTCAGGTGTGCATTAAAATACATCCACAGGTGTGTCTCTAATTAACTCAGATGTTGCCCAAAAAACTATTAGAAGCTTCCAAACACATGGCATCATCATATGGGCAGTCCAGAATTGTTTAAATACATAGTAATCTTAGTGTATGTAAACTTTTGACTTTGCAGTAAGTAATAAAAATGCCTTAAAACAATCTCTCTCTCATTATTCTGGCATTTGGCAAATATTAAAAATGATGGTAATCCTAATTGACCTAAAAAGGGAAAGGTTTATTCTTATTTCATGTCACATATTGAGAAAAACATGCATATGTGTCTTTTTATATAGTGTATGTAAACTTCTGGTTTCAATTGTATATATGTATATATGTGCACATCTCATTGCTATAGCAAATCAGTGGGAGTCATCAACAGTGATAAAATAATAGAAAAAAAGGAAGAAAATTGAATCCTTAGAGGAAAAGTAAGATGATTTGTCTAAAAAATGCCAGTGTAAGGAGGCTTGTAAGCTCCCCGGGGAGCCATTGCATGGTTTATAAGCCTCCTTACTCTGGCATTTCACTCTCCTCACTGGGATCTAAGGGGTAAAGTTTTTCCTTCTGAAGTCTCTCACACAGCTAAATCAGATCTCATGCTTTGCACTGCTGAGGGGCAACACCCCGAAACACCATGGCTGCAAATTGAGATTCTAGTTTCTTACAGACTGGACCAGTCATTGGGGAAGCCCTCACTGTTTCTTTCTGGATAGATTCCACTTCCTACCACTATGAAATGGAATAAATGCTATGTTTTAGAGAAATTAACAATAGTAATGGTAATAATCTGACACCATATGATAGCAAATCCAAGCAACATGCCGTCATTTGTAACAATGGGAAAGCCTTTTTTTAATAGGTTGTCCAGAATAAGGATGCCATATTTCATCGCTTTGTGGAAAAATAGGTAAATCGTTTCTCATGTTATATTCTCTGAACTGTAAATCGTAAACGGCTTCAAAAATTTGGTTGAATGCCAGTGGACCCAAAAAAATGCTAATTTCTAATAGTAAATTTAAAAATGACTTTTTTTACTTTTATTTATTTCCAGATAAAGTGAAAGATCGAGGCTCTAATACAATTGGGTCAAGATTGAACCGTGTCGAGGACAAGGTAAGAAAATAAGATAAAACCATATATATTTATATTATGCACAGCTACTACTTACACATACACACATGGAGTACAGGATATACAGACAATTACCACATACTACATACAGAATATTCCTCACTCTCTGAAAAAGTGTAAAATACATAATGGCGCATCCAGACACCAATTCTACAGCGCTGCTCATACACTGCAAAGAGTCTAAATACCTGTGGTCATCTGTGACTTCAACACACAAGTTAAGGTGGCCACACAATAACTAAAGTTGATTGCTGGTTCGGCCGTCCACTACCTCTCCCAACTCTCATACACGAGAAGGTTTGGCTTGGTTAAATGTTCATGTGTTTTCAAAGTGGAGAACTGTAAAAATCACTGCCAAACGGCTCTGGCAGCAGCTTATCACCTGAATAACAAAAGGGTCAGGCATTAAGGGTCAGGCAGTTTGAATTTTACCTCCTCTGACCTCATCTGTCAGGGAAGAGTCTGGATGTCTCCTTAGACTATTAGCTTAGTCTATTGTGTATGGAGGCTTAAAGGGGTTTTCCATTACTCAGACAACACCTTCTCAATCCATATGTGTGTCCCCCAGTAAAATAATAACACCTATACTCACCTCCAGTGCCAGCACTATTCCAGCGGTGTCTGCACTGGCTCTCCTGGGGATTGCGTGTGTCATGGGTGTGTCAGAAGTGACAGACAGTCATCCTGCAGTTGGTTGCAGGAGATCTCTTCATTTGGCCTTACAGACAACTTCTTAGAATATGTATCTCTAGGACCCAGCGGCTAGCTTCCTTCCGGCTAATTAACACCCTGGCCTGGATGTATAAATACCTGTTGTGAGCCAGAGGGAGGTGCCAGCGATATTCATTGCCCCTTGTGAAGGCTTGAGCAAGAGCAGTACTTCTTCCTCTCTGGTGCTAGATAACGTGTGCGCATTTGTCTGGAGTCGAGTAAAGCTAAGCGATTTTCCCTTGTTTGTCCCCCATTGTTGTCTTTAGTGTTCAGTGGGGATCAACTAGTGCTCATCCTTTCTGTTCCCTAGCCTGAGCCTAATGCCAGGGATAGACAGGCTGAGGTACGCGTGCGGCGATTGGTGAAGAACCAATAAAGGGACATTAGTGGAGACAGGGTGACACTAGATCAGCCTAGGAGTTCTCCACTCCCCACTTTCCCTAGTCTGGGTTCCCTTTCCGTTTTACCTTTGTGTTGCACTTAGTCTTTCCCACACCTTGCGTGACAGCATGACATTATGTCTCATGATTCCTAGGGGCAATCAGTGCTGACTTTACTCTCCCCGCCTTTGGCCAACTTGCATACATCCAGAGGAAGTGAGAGATGTTGCTGGTCTTACTTCCTCCGGATGTACAGGCATGTGATATAACTGGAGGCAGGAAGAGTGAAGCCAGCGCTGATTGGCAGCAGGGATCACTTGACATAACAATGTCACGTGATTCCAAGGAGAGCCAATGCCGACATGGCTGGAACACTGGAGGGGAGTATAGGTGTTATTATTTTACTGAGGGCAAAAATATATATATGGAGAAGGAGATGTCCGAGTAGTAGAAAACCCCTTTAAGTGTTGGCTACTACTTTCATGGATGTGGACAGAAAGCTCTTTCTGAGTTCATTAAGTAGTTCAATCTGACAAAGGTTTCCAATAGAGTTGGTGCGAGTCAATTCGCAGGACCCAGTGCATCAGCCACATCCATAATCTGTGACCGCTGCATCGGAGCCCTGAGAACCACCTCCTACATCCCGGCATCCACAGCTGTTCTACTGATTAGCCGGCCTGATGCAATGTCACATATGCATCATGCTGTAACTGTAAAGATGCAGCTAATCAGAAGAGAAGCAGGGAATCTTGGAAGGTAGAAGGCAGGTCTTGAGGCTCCTGTCCAGCATCCAAAGATTACTGACGTGGCCGATGGACCGAGTGCTGCGAAACGAATCGCACCAACTCTAGTTTTCAATTAAAACAACAATGTCTAAATGGCTAACCAATATTGCATTAAGGGATCTATCTACTTTATTTCTCCCCAAAACTGTGCCTCTCTTGTCCATGGGGTGTGTCTGGTATTGCAACTCAGCGCCCCATTGATTTGGTTAGGGATAAGCTACAATATCAGGCAGCGCTCATGGGTAGTGTGAAATGTGTATGGAGTGTGGTCTGTATCTATGCTATTCTCTTTGTTTGAATTTTTTTTATACATTTGTAGGTAACTCAAATGGATCATAAACTCAATCTCATAACCGATATGATTCACCACCTGATAGCAAACCAACAAAGCGGTCAGTCTACCAACAGAACACCGCACCGGAGCAACTCTCTGAACGACGGGAGCAACCTCTCCAGTACTCTGCCTACGTACCAACAGTTAACAGTGCCAAGACGAGACCAAGATAATGCATCTTGATGAACAAACACAAACTAGTTCTTCTACTGTCCTCAATGCAGATATTCATTATTTTAATGAATGCATTTATAAGCAGAAAGTAAAATGAATGATGAAATTAGACTGAGTATGGAGTAAGTGTGTAACACTGTAAAGGACGTCTTGTCTATTCTCTGTAGATCCTATCAGGGTTCATTGAAGGTTTCTTAGAGGAAGGGACATGGAACATATGTGTATTGCTCCATGTAGAAACATGCAAGAAAGCATCTGATACATTGATGAATCCTTTCTCAGGAAGATTGTAGCTCATCGGCCTGTGGGATCGTAAATCGCTACGGGTCGTGCTGTAAAACTGGCAATACAACTGAACAATTACCCTGATTTTTTTTATTGTATTAAAATACACTTTTTACATTGATTTTCAATTTTTGGGGGGAGAAAAATAGAAATAAATATTGTACTGTAGAAAATTACACTTCTTTTTTTTTACAATGTATTTTTGGTAAAAATGGTATTAAAGAGTTAATTTTTCTTTATGATTTCTGATCACAATTTTTTTTTTCTGGAATATTTTTTGACATCTGATCAAATGTATTGTATTTTCTCAAAAATGTTGATATTTGCACATTGATTGGTTTAAAGCAGTGATGGCGAATCTTTTAGAGACCGAGTGTCCAAACTGCAATCCAAAACCCACTTATTTATCGCCAAGTGCCAACACGGCAATTTATCCTAAATATTGAGGTTTTACTGATACAAACAACTGATACAAAGAGCAGACGAGGGCAGCATAGAGCAGCCACAGACAGGAGCAGCGGTAAGAGACTGCAGAAATAAAGAATGTGCTCACCCACATCCTGGTATATATGCTGGCCCTACCCTCAATCCTGGTATATATGCTGGCCCTCCCCTCAATCCTGGTATATATGCTGGCCCTCCCCTCAATCCTGGTATATATGCTGGCCCTCCCCTCAATCCTGGTATATATGCTGGCCCTCTCCTCAATCCTGGTATATATGCTCCCCCCCTCAATCCTGGTATATATGCTGGCCCTCCCCTCAATCCTGGTATATATGCTGGCCCTCCCCTCAATCCTGGTATATATGCTGGCCCTCCCCTCAATCCTGGTATATATGCTGGCCCTCCCCTCAATCCTGGTATATATGCTGGCCCTCCCTTCAATCCTGGTATATATGCTGGCCCTCCCCTCAATCCTGGTATATATGCTGGCCCTCCCCTCAATCCTGGTATATATCCTGGCCTTCCCCTCAATCCTGGTATATATCCTGGCCCTCCCCTCAATCCTGGTATATATACTGGCCCTCCCCTCAATCCTGGTATATATGCTGCCCCCCCTCAATCCTGGCATATATGCTGGCCCTCCCTTCAATCCTGGTATATATGCTGGCTCTCCCTTCAATCCTGGTATATATGCTGGCCCTCCCTTCAATCCTGGTATATATGCTAGCCCTCCCTTCAATCCTGGTATATATGCTGGCCCTCCTCAATCCTGGTATATATGCTGGCCCTCTCCTCAATCCTGGTATATATGCTGGCCCTCCCCTCAATCCTGGTATATATGCTGGCCCTCCCCTCAATCCTGGTATAAATGCTGCCCTCCCCTCAATCCTGGTATATATGCTGGCCCTCCCCTCAATCCTGGTATATATGCTGGCCCTCCCCTCAATCCTGGTATATATGCTGGCCCTCCCCTCAATCCTGGTATATATGCTGGCCCTCCCTTCAATCCTGGTATATATGCTGGCCCTCTCCTCAATCCTGGTATATATGCTGGCCCTCCCCTCAATCCTGGTATATATGCTGGCCCTCCCCTCAATCCTGGTATATATGCTGGCCCTCCCCCCAATCCTGGTATATATGCTGGCCCTCCCCCCAATCCTGGTATATATGCTGGCCCTCCCCTCAATCCTGGTATATATGCTGGCCCTCCCTTCAATCCTGGTATATATGCTGGCCCTCCCCTCAATCCTGGTATATATGCTGGTCCCTCCCCTCAATCCTGGTATATATGCTGGCCCTCCCCTCAATCCTGGTATATATGCTGGCCCTCCCCTCAATCCTGGTATATATGCTGGCCCTCCCCTTAATCCTGGTATATATGCTGGCCCTCCCCTCAATCCTGGTATATATGCTGGCCCTCCCCTCAGTCCTGGTATACATGCTCCCTCTCCCCCCCAGCCATTGTGCATCGCATATTAAAAAAAAAAAAAAAACACATAATAAACCCTCCTCCTCACCTTCCTTCTTCTCCCGCGCAGCGTCCTCTCCTGTAGTCGGCACATCTAGCTGAAGTGTATTGCCGCGCACGTACTAGCCAGGTCCGTGCGCGCTGCAGTACACGCTGCCGGCCAATCAGAGGCCAGCAGACACTGGCCTCTGATTGGCCAGCCGACGTCATGCTGGCCTCTGAATTGCCAGCAGCCGCTTCTGATTGTCCGGAAGCCACTAGCCTCTGCTTGGCCGGCCGAATTCATGCTGGCCTCTAATTGGAAGGAAGCCGCTGGCCTCTGATTGGCCGGTCGACGTCATGCTGGCCTCTGATTGGCCGGCAAACGCTGGCCTCTGATTGACCGGTCGACGTCATGCTGGCCTCTGATTGTCCGGCCGAATTCATGCTGGCCTCTGATTGACCGGCCGACGTCATGCTGGCTTCTCATTGGCCGGCAGCGCTGGCCTCTGATTGGCCGGCAGCCGCTTCTGATTGTCCGGAAGCCGCTGGCCTCTGATTGTCCGGCCGAATTCATGCTGGCCTCTGATTGACCGGAAGCCGCTGGCCTCTGATTGACCGGCCGACGTCATGCTGGCCTCTGATTGGCTGGCAGCCGCTGGCCTCTGATTGGCCGGCAGCATGTATTGCAGCGCACGTGCCTGGCTAGTTCGTGCGCTGCAATACACTTCAGCTCGATGTGTTTCCGTCCGAGAGAGATCGCACATCTAGCTGCAGTAGCGGAGCTGGTGCCGGCACTCGGCGGCTCAGAGTTCTCCCCGCCGGCCCGATCCAGTAGCGCTAGTGCTGCGGCCATGGTGCCCCCCAGGAGGGCTCTGCTGCCCCCTCTGCACGCTGCCATAGGTTCCCAGCACTGGTGTAAAGCATTTCTTCTTTTACAGCTGACGACCCAAAATTGGGGATTTTCTGAAAAAAAAAAATGGCCAGTCTGCATTATATATGGTGGAAGTGAGAATGTATCATCTGGATAAGGGGGTGGTCTTCACAGAGGGGTCTATGGAGAGATGTCTCTTTATAAGAAGCACATAGCATGGAATACCGGGGGGAAGCCTTTTGGCTCCTTATGTTGCTCCAGTCCGGAATGCTCCACTATGGTCCATCCTTCTATAGTTCTTCTCTTACACTTTCTGCTGGTCGGTATATGGACGTATTCGCTCTATGCTGACAGGCACTCCCTTAGTATAGCTCATGTAATGCACGGCACCACAATGTTGTAGGTTCTGACTACTGTGTAAAAAAACACCCACCCAGAGACCGGCCATAATCTTATAGTCTGGGTGTGAATACGCTGTAGGTAGAGCTACACTTTTGTTGTGGAAATTTTGGTAATTTTATTTACCTTTTTGCATTTAGGCTATGTGCCCACGATGCAGAAATGAAGCAGAAAATTTCTGCAGCATTTCTGCATCTCCCTGGCAGAAAAAACGCATGCAGATTGTACAAGCGCTTTCCAGGCGATTTTAGCATCACTTGGAAAGTGCTTGACAACTAGGTCACACTGTATAAATTCATGGAAACAGCATGGATTTATATAGTGTGAGCCGTAAAAATGAAAACAAATAAAGCTATACTCACCCCTGATGCCCGACGTGGCTGCAGCGCTCGTTCCTGTCTGGTTCCTGGATGCCGGCATATCGCGAGACAGAGCGGTGAAGGGCCTGCGGTCACATGACTGTGACGTCACCGCAGGTCCTCAAGCGATGCCGGCATTCAGAGAGAAGCCGCCGGACAGGTGAATATAAACTTTATTTGTTTTTTTATTCTTTTTTTACAGGTACAATGGTACAATGGTACCCAGGTCTGGAGGATTGTCTTCTCTCCTCCAGAACTGGGTACCATCCGCACATAGAGACGCATAGAAGCCGCTTGTAAAAATGTACAGTCGCGGTTTCTATGCGTCTCAATGCAAGTCAATGGCGGGGCTTCCGCTGCGCTTCTGCAAAATTAAATGACATGCTGCAGATTTTTGTACGCAGCATAAACGCTGTGGAAAAATCAGCAGCATGTGCATAGAACATGCGGAATCCCCTTGGGGACCATGGGGTGCGGATTACCTAGCGTTTCACAAGCGTTTATGCTGCGGAAATTCCGCAGCATAAACGCTTGAAAAACGCTACGTGGGCACTCAGCCTTACCCGAATGAGGCTTGTGAGAAATCCTTAAATATGCTGCAGATTTCTCCTGTATGATGCTGACCAATCATAAGCAAGCAGCAACACTCAAAGAAAAGAAGAACACGCCCCCACCATAGCTCAAAGCGGGTTTCTTAGGGTATAAAGCTACGTTCTCACTATGAGTTTTTAGTAAGTTTTTACGCTGCATATTTTAGAAATAATGCAAGTAACCTATCTTAATGGGTGCAGAAATTCTGCAACATCAAAAACTCACCAAAAGCTCATCGTGGGAACCTAGCCTAAGATGTGTAATGATGGAGAGTCCTGATCTCCTGGTCTAACCTTCTGCATGATTAGAAAGCAGAGGTAACAGCTCTTAGACAAGGAAGCAGCCGCACAGCTGAGTTTCTCTGTGTCACATTACAAACCCTTTTATTGACTCTCCTGATTATGGAGTGTGCCAGTATCACACTTATGTCTTCTGTGCTCAAGCAACTTGTATTCTCTCTGCAGTGATATTAGGCTGTTATTACACCTCACACAGGAGCAGTGTGTTCTGGGTTACTTCTATGGTGAAATGCAATGACAGTCTGCTCTAATCTCACTGCAGAATGAGTACAAGTTGAGCACAACGGATCTAAGTGTGATACTGACACTGTGCTCTCATTTCTGGACAGGCAGTTTGGGATAGGCGCAGAACAGCAGAGGTGAGAGTGCCATAAGAGGAGGAAAGCTGTTAGAAAGGTTTGTAATGTTGCACAACTAAACTCTCTTGTGCTGCCCCTTCACCCACAGAGACCTTAACTGAAAGGTATTAGTCAGTTGTGTGCTCTAATCATGCAGGAGGTTAGCCCAGGAGACCAGGTCTGTATCCTTACATCTTAGACACTGAGAAATCTGCTCTAAGCTATGGTGGGGATGTGATCATCTTTCTTTTCAGTGTTGTCGTCTGCTTATAATTGGTCAGCATCATGCAGGGAGAAGAATTTCGCACCCCCAGTGAAAACTCTGATAACATCTACTTGGACTTAATTTTTTTTAACTCATTAGGCGCCAAATACTTTCATTGCTAATATCTCTGCAAATGAAAGATAAAATAGAAAGAGCATGGATGAGATACCAGGACACTGTGTGTGGCACTTTATTATTATTATTAATATTTATTATTCTAGCTCCATTTATTCCATGGTGCTTTACATGTGAAAAAGGGGGTATACATAGCAAACACAATTGCAAAAATCTTGAACAAAAACGCAATGGCAAACTGGTACTGGAGGAGAGAGAACCCTACCTGCGATGTCTCACAATCTTCAAGGGATGGGTGAGGATACAGTAGGTGAGGGTAGAGCTGGTCATGCAGCGGTGTGGTGGAGCAATGATTACTGCAGGTTGTAGGCTTTTCGGAAGAGGTGGGTTTTCAGGTTCTTTAGAAGGTTTCCACGGTAGGCGAGAGTCTGATGTTTTGGGGTAGAGAGTTCTAGAGTAGGGGGGATGCACGGGAGAAATCTTGTATGCAATTGTGAGAAGAAACGATAAGAGGGGAGTAGAGAAGGAGATCTTGTGAGGATCGTAGGTTGCGTGTAGGTGTGTACCGGGAGACTAGGTCACAGATGTATGGAGGAGACAGGTAGTGGATGGCTTGGTATGCCACGCTTAGGGTTTTGAACTGGAGTCTCTGGGCAATGGGGAGTCGGTGAACCATTTGACAGAGAGGAGAGGTCGGGGAGTAGGCGGAAGGCAGGTGGATTAGTCTGGCAGCAGAGTTTAGGATAGATTGGAGGGGTACGGGAGTGTTAGCGGGGAGGCCACAGAGCAGGAGGTTGTAGTAGTCGAGGCGGGAGATGATGAGGGCGTGCACTAGTGTTTTTGCAGATTCATGGTTGAGGAATATTCGGATCCATGTTTTTGAGTTGGAGTCGGCAGGAGGAGGAAAGGGCTTTGATATGTGGCTTGAAGGAGAGGTTAGAGTCCAGGGTTACTCTGATGCAGCGAGCTTGTGGGACTGGGGAAAGTGGACAGCCATTGATTTTGATGGATAGGTCAGATGGGGAGGCTGAGTGAAATGGGGGAAAGATGATGAATTCTGTTTTATCCATGTTAAGTTTTAGAAATCTAGCAGAGAAGAAGGATGAGATAGCGAACAGACATTTTGGGGTTCTGGTTAGTAAGGAGGTGATATCAGGTCCAGAGAGGTAAATCTGTGTGTCGTTAGCATAGAGATGATACTGAAAGCCGTGGGACTCTATGAGCTGTCCCATGCCGAAGGTGTAGATGGAGAAGAGCAGGGGTCCTATGACTGAACCTTGGGGAACACTGACAGATAGGATGCGAGATGAGGAGGTGGTGTGTGAGTGAGAAACACTGAAGGTTCTGTCTGTTAAGTATGAGTAGATCCAAGATTATTATGATCTGCAACATAAACTAGGGAAAGAAGGGGAGAGCTATCCCCACAGTAAGACTAAGCTGAGTCCCTACGTTGTAGCAGGCAACCTGTTCCTTGTGAACAGACCCGCCTTCGTCCTCGGCTAGTCTGAACGGAGACCTATAGAGAAAGGAAGGGGTCCCTAAAAGAACTAAGGACTGGGACAAAAATGGGACACCTCCTAACAGAAGTTGTTGCAGAGCAAAAGAAGAACTGACAAAAGTACTAGAGGTCCAGAGGACCAAGCAAACTAGAGATAGATAGGCACAAAAGCACCTGGCTAGAAAGACAGTCTAAACAACACTGAAGTCTAGCAAGGCCAGAAGGGCGGAGCTGGAATAAATAGGAAGATGGTCACGTGACCGCAAAACACAAGATAGAAACAAAAACAAACAGGAGGGTTCTAACAGTACCCCCTCTTTTATGAGGATCCTCCGGATCCTCCAGGCCCAGGCCTATCTGGAAATCTCCTGTGGAAAGCTCTGACAAGTCTAGGGGCAGAGACATCATCCGCCTTAACCCAGGAGTTATTCCTCGGGACCGAAACCTTTCCAAGCGACGAGATACTGCAATCTCCCTCTATGCTCTCTGGAATTCAGGATACGAGAAATTTCATATTCGCCGTCTTCCACCACCGGAGGAACTGTGACAGTGGCCTCCCTATCCGATACATCAGCCTTTTTGAACAAGGAAACATGAAACACAGGATTAATCTTCCAGGAGGAGGGAACCTCCAACCTAACAGCAGACTGGTTAACCACCTGAAGCACCTTAAAAGGCCCCACAAACTTCGGACCCAATTTTTTAGAGGAAATCCTCAATCGCAGATTCTTTGAGGACAACCAAACCATGTCACCCACAGTAAACAAAACCTCTTTACATTTCCTGTTAAAATACTTCTTGGACTTTTTGTTAGCCTCTTGAAGGTTACAACGTACATTAGTCCAAACTCTCTCCAAATCACCGGAAAAATTCTCCTCCTCCGGCACCGCCGACCGCAATTTGGAGAACGAACCAAAAGACGGATGTCTCCCAGTACAACAAAAAAAGAACACCCAGCAGAGGAGGATGTATGGTTGTTAAGAGCAAATTCTGCGAGTGGCAGAAACTCAGACCACCTCTCTTGATTGTCTGCCACAAATCAACGCAAAAACTGTTCCACATCCTGGTTCTTTCTTTCAGTCTGTCCATTAGACTCAGGATGATAACCAGGCGAAAATGACAAATGGACTCCCAACCTGTCATAAAAAGCACGCCAAAAGCGAGCCACAAACTGAGGTCTCCTATCAGAAACAATGTCGGTGGGAACGCCATGGTGCCTGACAATTTCCTTAACAAACGCCTTAGCGAGTGTCTTAGCGCAGGGTAGCTTAATGAATGGAACCAAATGACACATCTTGCTAAAACGGTCCATGACCACCCAGATGTCAGTGAAACCCTCGGACACAGGAAGGTCAGTAATAAAATCCATTGCCAAATGCGTCCAAGGCGCACTAGGAACCTCCAGAGGTCAAAGCAACCCCGCAGCAGGGGTATGGGAAGCCTTTGACCTAGCACACACCGTACACTGACGCACCCACTTGATGACTTCCTTCTGCCACCCGGGCCACCAAAAACTGCGACTGATAAGTCTCTTAGTCCCAGAAATTCCTGGATGACCTGCCAACCGAGACTCATGATACCCCACAAACAAATCTCTCCTAGAGGTTCTAGGCACAAACAATCTCCCATGAGGAGTGTTAGATGGGGCATCCTCTTGGGCTTTCAGAATCCCTTCTTCCAAAACAGAGTCTAATGCTGCTACCACAACTCCTTCCTGTAAAATGCTCTCCTCCTCCTCGGTACCAACCATGGGGGAAAAGCTGCGAGATAAAGCATCGGCTTTAACATTCCTAGTACCAGGGATATAGGTAACAGAAAAATTAAACCGAGAAAAAAAAAGTGCCCACCTAGCTTGACGGGCATTCAAGCGTTTGGCAACATCCAGATAGATCAAATTCTTATGATCTGTGAAAACCTGAACAGGAAATTTAGCACTTTCCAAGAAATTATGCCAATGTTCAAACGCAAGTTTAATAGCCAACAATTCCCGATTACCAACATCGTAATTAAGTTCGGTTTCTGAAAATTTTTTTGAAAAAAAATCACAGGGATGTACTCCATCCTTGTTCTCCTGAGACAAAACTGCACCGACCCCCACCGAAGAAGCATCAACCTCGACCAAAAAAGGCTTGGTCTCATCAGGCTGCATAAGGATGGGGGCAGAACTGAACCTCTCCTTGAGATACACAAAAGCTTCAATGGCCTCAGTAGTCCACTGGACCGTATTCGCACCTTTCCTGGTGAGATCAGTCAGTGGCTTAACAATTATAGAAAAATTCTTAATGAATTTCCTGTAATAATTGGCGAAACCCAAAAATCTCTGTATCGATTTCAAACCAATAGGCCTAGGCCATTCCTGCACAGCCTGAACTTTCACCGGGTCCATCTCAAAGCCCTCGCTGGAGATAATGTAGCCCAAAAAACTAATTCTCTGCACAGCGAACTCACATTTCTCCAGCTTAGCAAAAAGTGAATTATCACTCAATAACTGCAACACCTCACGTACGCTCTGCCAATGGGAATCCAGATCTGGTGAATAAATCAGAATGTCATCCAAATACACAACCACATTCTTGCCAATCAAAGGTCTCAGGATGTCATTAATACGGTTCTGAAAAAACGCGGGTGCATTGGTAAGACCGAAGGGCATCACCAGATTCACAAAATGACCTACCGGAGTGTTAAAAGCAGTTTTCCATTCATCACCCTCCTTCATTCGTAACAAATTGTATGCCCCCCGGAGATCAATTTTATAGAACCACTTGGTCCCCACTAACTGGTTAAACAAGTCTGGAATTAACGGCAATGGGTAGGAATTGCGTACGGTAATCTTATTAATTTCACGAAAGTCCAGACATGGACGTAAACCACCGTCTTTTTTTTTAACAAAGAAAAATCCAACGGCCACAGGCGACTTAGAAGGTCTAATGTGACCAGCAGCCAAGCTCGTCTGTATGTATTCCTCCAAGGCCTTTCTTTCAGGGATAGTCAGATTTAATAAGCGACTCTTGGGAAGAGTAGCTCCAGAAACAAACTCAATGGTGCAATCATAGTCCCTATGAGGAGGTAAAACTTGCGACTCCTCCTCTGAAAAAACCTTCCAAAAATCCTGAATAGGTACAGATAATTCCCCTTTTTCCACAGCCGCAAAGCGACCATTACAACATTTATCATAGCACTTAGGACTCCAAGACTTAATCTCATTAGTAAACCAGTCCAGTAAAGGATTGTGCAGTTTTAACCAAGGCAAACCTGCACATGCGGATTTCAATTGGGGAACATTGTTGCCCTTCTACCATGCGTTTTTCATGCGTTTCCGCGGCGTTTACGCAACTGCAAAAATGCCGCGGAAACGCATGAAAAACGCATCGTGTGAACTCAGCCTCAGGCTATGTGCCCACGTTGCAGAAATGAAGCAGAAAATTTCTGCTTCATTTCTGCAAGTCCTCTCCCGGAAAAACGCATGCGAAATTCCGCACGCATTTATCGCGCGTTTTTCGTGCGTTTATCTCGCGTATTCCACATGCGGAATTGCCTTGCGTTCTTAATGCATTGCACAAGGCAATTCCGCTTGCGGAAACGCAAAATTAATTGACATGCTGCGGATTTTTGAACGCAGCATAAAAGCTGTGGAAAAATCCGCAGCATGTGCATAGAACTTGCGGAATCCCCTTGGGGACCATGGGGTGCGGATTACCATGCGTTTTACAAGCATTTCCGCTGCGGAAATTCCGCATCAAAAACGCTTGTAATCCGCAACGTGGGCACGCAGCCTAAAAGCAAAAGTATAAATACTAATTATTTATCAAAGCTGGACAAAATCTAGAAACCATATAATAAAACTGGCATAAAATATAGTGCTGAACAAGAGTTTAGGGAGAGATGTACAACTGGCACTGGCCTTTAAAAGGGATTGTGTAATCGCACAAAACTAGCAAAAATGTAAAGTGCCTGTAAAACAAGGAACGTGCAATTTACCTCTTAGTAAAAATCCTATTCTTTCTCAAGAACGGGAGGAATTTTAATTTCATGATTTTTTTTTAATCAAATAATTTTTATTGAAAAACTCCAAATACAAATTTTCCATCTTTCAAATAACATACATGACATAGTAATTCCATAGTATAAAACATGAACAAAGTATCTGAACTTCAATTCCCTAACCCACCCTAAACCCAAATCCCAACACTCCAGAGAGAACCATTTTCAGAGCAGTTCTAGAATAACGGACTACAGCATTCGTAGAAGGGGAAGAAGATAAAAAAGTGACTAACAAAGGGATAGCAGCGTTTTAATTTTATCATTTACTGCTTGATGCCTGAGCCGGGAAGTGCACGCTTGAAAACTGTTGCAGGCTGCTGTAATCACAGGACACAAGCAAACAGCATGGCATTTCCTATCAGCAGGGAGGAAGTAAAGGGAACAGTAATGAAAGTCTCCTCCTACTCTGCTCCATAATGAAATGAACAGTGTGCATCCTACAAATGCGATGCATACAGCAAACAATTCATTTTCCATACACAGGTTGTGAGTTGACCACTGGATATATACATGTGTATAACTAATTACCAGAACTGGAAATCGAAAAAAAAGACGAGCAAGTTTGGGGTGAATCCTGCCTTCATTACTGCACAGCCGCTCATAGAGGGATCGGTACTAGGAACAGCAGCAGTGCCGGCGATGTTCACAGATTTACCTGCTGCGGGACTGAAGGAGTCTGATAGTGTTCGGCTCTAAGCTTTTTACCTTGTTTACGACAGGAATAATTGAAAGCTGTGCTTCAAAGGCGAGGAAGAAGTTGGTCACTGTCTGTGCTTGAATACCCTTAAGAGGGGAAAAAATATATATATACATATATACAAATACTGAAACATCAAAATGCATTAGAACATCAAACCTGGTGAAGCGGTAAATGACTTGTCCTCCAGGGATACAGGCTACTGTCATTCAGTAATTATTTAATAGGAATTTTACATTTTATGTGATCACCACGCTAGAATGTAAATGATGGAAACACAACACAACTCCTCACCATATGAAGATATTTTGTGTTTTAGGCTATGTGCCCACGATGCAGAAATGAAGCAGAAAATTTCTGCAGCATTTCTGCATCTCCCTGGCAGAAAAAAACGCATGCAGATTGTGCATGCGTTTTTCCTGCAGAATACATGCGGATCCACATGCGGATTCACATGCATTTCCGCATGCAGATTGACAAGCACTTTCCAGGCGATTAGCATCACTTGGAAAGTGCTTGACAACTAGGTCACACTGTATAAATCCATGGAAACAGCATGGATTTATACAGTGTGAACCGTAAAAATTAAAACAAATAAAGCTATACTCACCCCCGAGGCCCCGGCGTGGCTGCAGCGCTGCTTCCTGGCTGGTTCCCGGCTGCCGGCATATCGCGAGACAGAGCGGTGAAGGGCCTGCGGTCACATGACTGTGACGTCACCGAAGGTCCTTCAGCGCTGCTGGCATTCAGAGAGAAGACGCCGGACAGGTGAATATAAACTTTATTTGTTATTTTATTCTTTTTTTTACAGGTACAATGGTACCCAGGTCTGGATCAGAGTCTCCTCTCCTCCAGAACTGGGTACCATCCGCACATAGAGACGCATAGAAGCCGCTTGTAAAAATGTACAGTCGCGGTTTCTGTGCGTCTCAATGCAAGTCAATGGCGGGAGTTCTGCTGCGCTTCCGCAAAATTAAATGACATGCTGCGAATTTTTGTACGCAGCATAAACGCTGCGGAAAAATCCGCAGCATGTGCATAGAACATGCGGATTCCCCTTGGGGACCATGGGGTGCGGATTACCTAGCGTTTTACAAGCGTTTCCGCTGCGGAAATTCCGCAGCATAAACGCTTGAAAAACGCTACGTGGGCACACAGCCTTATAGAACAGCATTTCTGTGGAATAACACGACTGATTTACTGTGTATGCACCATAGCCTTCATTTGATGTCACTTACTGTCACCTGTCACCTTGCCCCAACTCTGCAATCCCCAATATCAGTCCATGACCTCAATGGGGTCACTATAAAATTCTAAAGAGGACTGGTCATGTCTCTATTAGAAAATAGACAAACTTAGGATAGAAAGAATATGAGCATATACCCTGCTATAAGTAAGTAAAAAGCAATAGTGAATATATATAATATAGGGTACTTAGTAAACATGGTTTTTGATTTAAAAAAAGCCATCCCACCCACACCAAGGTGTACCCAGTCAGTTATGTGAAATATATAATAAAATACACTTTAGTACAATATTAGTGTTTTGTCCCTTTAAATCTGCTGCTACTTCTGTCACCATGGTAACTGCATTCATACTCAGCCAATAGGATTGCTCGGTTTGAATTTGGAAAAAAAAAAAAGTCCTATATCGTCAGTTTGTTCCTTCTCATCTGAGTGTGAAGACAGACACCTGCGATCAGCGAGAGATTATAGGTATAAGACGTGATATAATATAACGGACGGAGCCACATCCCATCACACGCACTCAGCGACCACAACTCACAGGAATCAGCACATTTACCAGACAATAAGTTATTATTCCCCAACACATAATACGCTGAGACACCAGTGGGGGGCGCCGCACTCGTTACATCTCCCATCTGGATGGATCCAGCGACGAGATCCTGATATTTACCCCCAGCCCCGCTCCTCCATAGGGAATGGCCCAGATGCACGCAGAACGGACCGAAGTGTAATACTGCTAGAACTCTGCATGATATCACATCCTCCATATATACCACATAATAAAGGGGTGCTCCCACTGGGACAGGTCATCACCTATCCAGAGATCAGTGATAACTTGTTCCAACTAGACATCCCCTTTAATGGAAGAGATCACATCTCTAACAGTCAATACGCTATTCATTCCCAATCTTCCCTGGCCCCAGTAATGCCCCTGAGTATATCGCCAATATGAGCCAATCATCAAACCCTCTGCTGACTGTTCCCGATGTTTTATAGAGTTTGGAGACGTTGCTACAAGAGAAGATATCAGCGGACACCATGGGGGTGGAGTATTCTGCCAGCGATGGAGCAGGTAGTATCCACCAGTCTGTGATATCTGACCTTCCTCCATATTCTGCTCTTACATGCGTTTCTTCAGCTTTACCCCTTCCCGACATAACCAATTTATGTTTTTTTTCTGTTTTTTCCTCCGCTTTTTCCAACTTTTATAACTTTTTGATATCTGTCCACATAGTGTGAGGTCTTGTTATTTTGTAGGATGAGCTGTCCTTATAAATGACACCATTCATTTACCACATAGTCCTAGAAAACGGGAAAAACATTTCAAGTGCAGTAAAAGTGCGAAAAAAAAAGCCTGACATTGTTTTTCTGGGAACGGTTTTAACGGCGCACATTGTGTGGTAAAAATGACCTGGTAATAGGATCCTACTCCTCAGTGTGATTACAGCAAGACCAAACTTCTCCAATAGTTTTGGCAAAAGAAAAAAACTTTTTTTTGATGCTGTCACCATTTTTTCTGAGACCCGAAACATTTTCAGTTTCCGGGTTGATGGAGCTGTGTGGGGGCTTATTTTTTGAAGGGCAAGAGGACTTTATTGATAACATTTTGGGACACATATGTCATGGTCATCGCTTCTTACAGGATTTTCTGCAGTATTGAGGCGAACGAAAAAATGCAATTTTGTCTTTTTGAATTTTTTTCTGTGTTCACTGATCGTTTTTTTTTTTTATATTTTGATAGATTGTATTTCTCTGAAAGAGACCAAACCACAAAATGTGTATATTTTTATTATCTTTATTTTTAGTGGGAGGTGAGTTGAACGTGTGGGGTTTTAATAAATATATATATACTTTTTTTCACTGTATTTGTATACATCATCTGATTGCTTGTGCTATATACAGCGATACCACAGTAATGCTCCATATAGCAAAACCACGGTCTTCTTTACAGCCCAAATGAAGCTTTATGATGACAGGCACGGAGGCTTCAGCAGACCCCCGGATGTCATAGCAGTCCATCGGCGCCCTATGATCGCGTCACAGGAGCGCCGGTGGGCGTATGGAACGACGCGTCCCAATGCTGGCGCACTGTTAATGCTGCTGTTAGAGATTGACAGCAGCACTGAACAGGTTAACAGTGGTGGGCAGATCTTCGCTCCACTCGCAGCTGTTAGAGGCAGGTCCTGGTTGTTTGTCACAGCCATTATCTGCCATGTACGGGGCGAGCTGACCCTGCTCCATACACCCGCTACTGACTTATACCATACATGTACGGCAGATGTTGGTAAGGAGTTAAAGCGGTTGTCCAGCTTTGGGGCCATTTTTTTTACTTTAATGCAAGTATTTGGGGCTAAAATCGATTTCTGTGATTGAGTTTCATTAAAAATGTTGCCTTCTGTAGCATCTGTGCTGCACTGTCTATTGCTGGCTGCAAAATTAGCTAACTGAGAATCTATCAGTGAGCTCCTTAGTCTTAAGGGAGAGTTTGTAGATCTTTAATCTGTTTTTTTTTCCTGAGTGCCTATTAGCTGATCTATGCCCAAAGAAAACACAAAACTTGAATGTGCAGGGAAACAATAAGTCTGTAATAGTCGGTGTAAAACACTTAATGAAACCTAAATGTAAAAAATTACTTTTAGTAGTAAATACATGACATGAGAAAATATACACTGCTCAAAAAAATAAAGGGAACACTTAAACAACAGAATATAACTCCAAGTAAATCAAACTTCTGTGAAATCAAACTGTCCACTTAGGAAGCAACACTGATTGACAATCAATTTCACATGCTGTTGTGCAAATGGAAGACAATAGATGGAAATTATTGGCAATTATCAAGACACACTCAATAAAGGAGTGGTTCTGCAGGTGGAGACCACAGACCACATCTCAGTACCAATGCTTTCTGGCTGATGTTTTGGTCACTTTTGAATGTTGGTTGTGCTTTCACACTCGTGGTAGCATGAGACGGACTCTACAACCCACAGAAGTTGCTCAGGTAGTGCAGCTCATCCAGGATGGCACATCATTGCGAGCTGTGGCAAGAAGGTTTGCTGCGTCTGTCAGCGTAGTGTCCAGAGGCTGGAGGCGCTACCAGGAGACAGGCCAGTACACCAGGAGACGTGGAGGGGGCCATAGGAGGGCAACAACCCAGCAGCAGGACCCCTACCTCTGCCTTTGTGCAAGGAGGAACAGGAGGAGCACTTCCAGAGCCATGCAAAATGACCTCCAGCAGGCCACAAATGTGCATGTGTCTGCATAAACGATTAGAAACCGACTCCATGAGAGTGGGATGAGGGCCAGACGTCCACAGATGGGGGTTGTGCCCAATGCCAGACCTCATGTGGCTGGAGTATGTCAGCAGTTCCTGCAAGATGAAGGCATTGAAGCTATGGACTAGCCCGCCCGTTCCCCAGACCTGAATCCCATTGAGCACATCTGGGACATCATGTCTCACTCCATCCACCAACGTCACATTGCACCACAGACTGTCCAGGAGTTGGTGGATGCTTTAGTCCAGGTCTGGGAGGAGATCCCACAGGAGACCATCCGCAACCTCATCAGGAGCATGTCCAGGCGTTGTAGGGAGGTTATACAGGCACGTGGAGGCCACACACAATACTGAGCCTCATTTTGACTTGTTTTAAGGACATTACATCAAAGTTGGATCAGCCTGTAGTGTGTTTTTCCACTTTAATTTTGGGGGTGACTCCGAATCCAGGCCTCCATTGGTTAATAAATTTAATTTCCATTGATGATTTTTGTGTGATTTTGTTGTCAACACATTCAACTTTGTACAGAACAAAGTATTCAATGAGAATATTTCATTCATTCAGATCTAGGATGTGTTATTTGAGTGTTCCCTTTATTTTTTTGAGCAGTGTGTATATATAATATAAATAATTACTGCAGCTTTAATGCTATTTATTACGTCTCAGGAGGAGGACGGAAGAGGAAGAGGACGGAAGAGGCGGAGGACGGAAGAGATGGAGGACGGAAGAGGCGGAGGACGGAAGAGGAGGAGGACAGAAGAGGAGGAGGACGGAAAAGAAGGAGGACGGAAGAGGAGGAGGATGGAAGAGAAGGAGGATGGAAGAGGCGGAGGACGGAAGAGGCGGAGGATGGAAGAGGCAGAGGACAGAAGAGGCGGAGGACGGAAGAGGCGGAGGACAGAAGAGAAGGAGATCGGAAGAGGAGGAGGATGGAAGATGAGGAGGACAGAAGAGGAGGAGTACGTAAGAGGAAGAGGACGGAAGAGGAAGAGGACGAAAGAGGCGGAGGACAGAAAAGGCGGAGGACGGAAGAGGCGGAGGACAGAAGAGGCGGAGGACGGAAGAGGCGGAGGACAGAAGAGGAGGAGGACGGAAGAGAAGGAGGACGGAAGAGGAGGAGGACGGAAGAGGAGGAGGACAGAAGAGGAGGAGGACGGAAGAGGAAGAGGACGGAAGAGGAGGAGGACGAAAGTGGAGGAGGATGGAAGAGGAGGAGGACAGAATAGGAGGAGGAGGACAGAACTGCACCTTAAGATCCCTAGGGGGAAAGGGATGGTAGTAATATAGTGGTAGTATATCCGTATTAGTGTAATATGAGTAATAATACTAGTGATAATAGTAAGAAAGTAATAAAATAACAGTAGTAATAGTAGTAGGTAGAATAGCAGTGTGATCCAGGGTCCTAGGACTGATCGCCTTTTCTCGGGGTCAAGAAGGAATTTTTCCCCTGTGACACAAATTGGCTGAAGGTGTCCTGGGGTTTTTGCCTTCTTCTGCATCAACACTGTAGGTATAGGGCAGTATTAGTAGTGATAGGAAAGAAGAATAATACTGTAATAAGATAGCACAATGTAATAATAACCATATCAAATAGATTTATAAAAACAAATTAAAATAACTCCAGTAGTACAATAATTAGTGTAATATTATATAACTTGTAATAACATTAATAGGTTTGATCCAGGGTCCTAGGACTGATCGCCTTTTCCCGGGGTCAAGAAGGAATTTTTCCCCTGTGACACAAATTGGCTGAAGGTGTCCTGGGGTTTTTGCCTTCTTCTGGATCAACACTGTAGGTATAGGGCAGTATTAGTAGTGAAAGGAAAGAAGAATAATACTGTAATAAGATAGCACAATGTAATAATAACCATATCAAATAGATTTATAAAAACAAATTAAAATAACTCCAGTAGTACAATAATTAGTGTAATATTATATAACTTGTAATAACATTATTAGGTTTGATCCAGGGTCCTAGGACTGATCGCCTTTTCCCGGGGTCAAGAAGGAATTTTTCCCCTGTGACACAAATTGGCTGAAGGTGTCCTGGGGTTTTTGCCTTCTTCTGGATCAACAGCTTTAGGCATAGGGATTTTAGTAATACCATTATTAGAATCACAAGATTAATAAAAAAAAATTAGAATTACATTTTTTTAATTTGTTTTATAACAGTTACAATTAATTGCATTAATGCAATAATAATAAATAGTAAAAATGGTGGTAATAATAATAATACAAAAAACTAGTCCCAGTTAGTAAGTTAGTGTAATGTTAGTGTAGGGACCCATCTGAAGAGGTCGCCTTGACGTTGGCAGATGGGCTTGCACAATTTGCTCAAAATGTGCGCTAAGAACCTCATATTTCTATGTACAGGAGATCTAGCAGTAATACCATTCAGGAGATAGATATCTGTGTACACACATTTTGTTATATACTTTTGTGCAGCACACAGGGCAGGTATACAGGTACAGGGCGAGAGTGTTACAGTGATATTATAACTCGGCCTTAAGGATAAAATGCTGATAACTACAGATCCTGGAAACACATTCGAAACTAGACCTTGTAAGTAACTGGTTCCCAGCTAGTGGTAAATATGTACAGGGCAGTCCGGTACCAAGACCTGCTCTATAGGACACATTATCATCAGGCAGGTCCTTACAAGATCTGCGGCAGAAGTGTGGCTGTATAACACAGTCCTGCTCCTGCCTCAGCTGCCCACAGTGGAGCCATCCTTGATCCTGGCAGCTTAATCCATTGAATGACACAGTAGGGGGCTTCCACAGCATTTAGGCACTTTAGACAGGAGAGGGAGGCATGATCATGGTGCCAATGAGTTTCTATGGCAGCTGAGATCTAACAATGGACCCCATGATGGCCATTTTACTGCTCCTATTAGACCCCAGCTGAGGAAAGGTCTATGAGGACACCGGTCAGACTTATGTCGCCTGCTCTGCACATATTAGAAATACCTAGGGCTGATTAGTTTGCCATTTGTAAATCTGATCCAGCAGCGCTGGGCTACCACTGACGTGATCAGGGCTATTGAGCTCCTAGATTGGGCAGAGGAGCTCAGTATTCAGTAGGAGCTGGCCGAGGAGAGCAGAGCAACTTGCATGGGGCTGCTGCACAAGAAGCAACTCACAAGGTGGAGATTTACCCGGAGACGCTGTGCTCGGGCTGTGATCTGCTGTGCAGGCTGCATAGTAGATGCCTCGAAGGACCCGAACTTCACCCCTAACAGGCACAGCAGAGCTCGGACGGCTGCAAGTGAACAGAGAGCGGCTGATTAGTAACTGCTGCGTCTCCTGCAGCTCAGATAAGAGCCGCACAGAGCGGGGGTTCAGTAATGATGAATATGGGAAGTGTCCGCCCCTCACATGCCCTAAATGCGGCCTCCAGAGGTAAAGTTTCCCCTGTAACCAGCGCCTCCTCCCACCTTCTCTGCTGGCATGCTCCATTACTTAAAGGGGATGTCTGAAGAAAACAAGTTATCACTTATCCACAGGCTCGGTGATCACTTACTGATCGTGGGGTCTGACCGCTGCGAGCCATCGTCTGATCGGGAAGGAGTGGAAAGTCAGGGATCAACTGCAGCTCCATTCATTCTCTATGGGGCTCCGGAAAAGCCGAGCTCAGCGCTTGAATGCCACATAGGGAATGAATGGAGTGGATCCTGGAGTAATAACATGTCCTCCTCTCCTCAGCTTTCTGTCTGTGTAAGTGGCTCAGCCCTTGTCTCCCCTTCTGCTCCGGCTTCTGTGCTGGTCCTTGTGAGGAAGAGGAAACCCTCTGCCCTTCTGCTCCGGCTTCTGTGCTGGTCCCTGTGAGGAAGAGGAAACCCTCTGCCCTTCTGCTCTCAGTCCTCTGCGACTTTTCACAATCGCTCAGTGCACCCATTATATGTAATAAGGATCATTCTTCATCCCTTGTCCAGCTTTCATCCCCCCCAGTCTGACCAGCGGACAAGATAATAAACATGTGAGTGGAAGGTTCACAATTATTAGATGTATTGTGAAAAGTCTCCACAGCATTATCCGGAGAAAACTGCAGGGTGACCGCTTGTGAAACCAGCACAAAATCCAGCGGACAGCGCTTCCCTGCCCCCCGCCGGTCTCTGTATCCTGGCATTCAGCTATTCCATTTGGTGCTTATTCTGGAAGGAAAACAAAAATGTGATGTTCTTACACAGACGCCTGAAGACGCAGCTTTTCATCATCCATGTTGGGCTGTTGTATGACGTGTGGATTACTCTGTTTGCTGGATTCTTGCATTACCACAAACACTGCCTTTATTTTGTGATTTCTGTGCCGCTTCCCTCTTCTATTGGCACTGTGATATATCAGCACTTGAGGGCTGCCACAATCATGTGTCAATAGGTTATTGCTGGAGCCTGTGATATAGAGACCATCCTGGACCAGGGAAGACTTGGTACAGAAGCACCTAGAGAGGGGGGTACAGGGGCTTCATTTCAATTTTAAACTTAGCTGGATTGTGTTTAGCTACAAGAATGGAAAGTAAAATAATAAAATCTTAATTTTTTTTTTCTATTTGGCAAAATCGTCCATCAGAGGTTTGGCCACTACCGAAAAGTTTTTGATGAACTTACAGTAGTAGCTGGCGAAACCCAAAAAACTTTGTAACGCCTTTAAGTCTTGAATATAATACCAATCCAGTACCGTCTGGACTTTGGCCAGATCCATGCAAAAACGGTGAATGATAAGAACTAACCCTGAATGGAGAACATACATTTCTCTGGTTTGACAAATAATTTATTATCTTTGAGTATCTGTAAGACCTGCCTGATATGTACCTGATGTGACTGGAGGTAAGTAAATTAATATGTCATCAAGATTGGTTTGTTGTGATCTACCTGCCAGATGACTAAAAATGTCACTAACAGTGTTGAAAGAAAGCGGGAGCATTAGTCAACCCAAATGCCATCACAAGCTTTTCATTGTGCCCCTCAGGAGTATTGAAGGCCATCTTCCACTCATCTCCTCAATGTGAATGAGATTATAAGCCCCCCTGAGGTCTAGTTTAATCAAATCGTAGGAGCCAAATTTTTTTCTAAAGAGGTCGGGGATGAGAGGGAGAGGATATGCATCCCAGACCGTGATCCGATTAAACTCGCGAAAATCAAGGCGGGGGCGCAACCCCCAGTCTTTTTTTTTGACAAATAAAAACCCCACTGCAACGGGAGATGAAGAACGTCTTATAGGGCCCAATGGTAGACTGACTGACCATTCTGTTCTGAACTGCCACCCTAAGATGGCTTCCCATTATATACCTACTGTATAAGTGCTCCCTCTAACGGCTTCCTCCACCCACACCCACTACTGGTTCCCCCTACCTTTGGGTTCCCCCAACTCCAGCCAGGGACAGGGCTCAGCAGCTGCACTCTGCATGTTGGATGCAGGTGTTTTGGGGGGTTCTGTGCAGCACTCCCATCTTACCTGAGTGAAGGGAGACACCCCCCCCCTCAGTCCATGCATACATGCTCCCTCTCCCCCCCAGCCATTGTGCATCCCATATTAAAAAAAAAAAAAACACATAATAAACCCTCCTCCTCACTTTCCTTCTTCTCCCGCGCAGCGTCCTCTCCTGTAGTCGGCACATCTAGCTGAAGTGTATTGCCGCGCACGTACTAGCCAGGTCCGTGCGCGCTGCAGTACACGCTGCCGGCCAATCAGAGGCCAGCGGCCGCTGGCCTCTGATTGGCCAGCCGACGTCATGCTGGCCTCTGATTTGCCGGCAGCCGCTTCTGATTGTCCGGAAGCCACTAGCCTCTGATTGGCCGGCCAACGTCATGCTGGTCTCTGATTGGCCAGAAGCCGCAGGCCTCTGATTGGCTGGCCGAATTCATGCTGGCCTCTGATTGGAAGGAAGCCGCTGGCCTCTGATTGGCCGGTCGACGTCATGCTGGCCTCTGATTGGCCGGCAGACGCTGGCCTCTGATTGACCGGTCGACGTCATGCTGGCCTCTGATTGGCCGGCAGCCGCTTCTGATTGTCCGGAAGCCGCTAGCCTCTGATTGTCCGGCCGAATTCATGCTGGCCTCTGATTGACCGGAAGCCGCTGGCCTCTGATTGACCGGCCGACGTCATGCTGGCCTCTGATTGGCCGGCAGCCGCTGGCCTCTGATTGGCCGGCAGCGTGTTTTGCAGCGCACGGGCCTGGCTAGTTCATGCGCTGCAATACACTCCAGCTCGATGTGTTTCCGTCCGAGAGAGATCGCACATCTAGCTGCAGTAGTGGAGCTGGTGCCGGCACTCGGCGGCTCAGAGTTCTCCCCCGCCGGCCCGATCCAGTAGCGCTAGTGCTGCGGCCATGGTGCCCCCCAGGAGGGCTCTGCTTCCCCCTCTGCACGCTGCCATAGGTTCCCAGAACTGATGTAAAGCATTTCTTCTTTTACAGCTGACGACCCAAAATTGGGGATATTCTGAAAAAAAAAATAAAAAATGGCCAGTCTGCATTATATATGGTGGAAGTGAGAATCTATCATCTGGATAAGGGGGTGGTCTTCACAGAGGGGTCTATGGAGAGATGTCACTTTATAAGAAGCACATAGCATGGAATACCGGGGGGAAGCCTTTTGGCTCCTTATGTTGCACCAGTCCGGAATGCTCCACTATGGTCCATCCTTCTATAGTTCTTCTCTTACACTTTCTGCTGGTCGGTATATGGACGTATTCGCTCTATGCTGACAGGCACTCCCTTAGTATAGCTCATGTAATGCACGGCACCACAATGTTGTAGGTTCTGACTACTGTGTAAAAAAACACCCACCCAGAGACCGGCCATAATCTTATAGTCTGGGTGTGAATACGCTGTAGGTAGAGCTACACTTTTGTTGTGGAAATTTTGGTAATTTTATTTACCATTTTGCATTTAGGCTATGTGCCCACGATGCAGAAATGAAGCAGAAAATTTCTGCAGCATTTCTGCATCTCCCTGGCAGAAAAAACGCATGCAGATTGACAAGCGCTTTCCAGGCGATTTTAGCATCACTTGGAAAGTGCTTGACAACTAGGTCACACTGTATAAATCCATGAAAACAGCATGGATTTATATAGTGTGAACCGTAAAAATGAAAACAAATAAAGCTATACTCACCCCTGATGCCCGACGTGGCTGCAGCGCTGCTTCCTGTCTGGTTCCTGGATGCCGGCATATCGCGAGACAGAGCGGTGAAGGGCCTGCGGTCACATGACTGTGACGTCACCGCAGGTCCTCAAGCGATGCCGGCATTCAGAGAGAAGCCACCGGACAGGTGAATATAAACTTTATTTGTTTTTTTATTCTTTTTTTACAGGTACAATGGTACCCAGGTCTGGATCAGAGTCTCCTCTCCTCCAGAACTGGGTACCATCCGCACATAGAGACGCATAGAAGCCGCTTGTAAAAATGTACAGTCGCGGTTTCTATGCGTCTCAATGCAAGTCAATGGCGGGGCTTCCGCTGCGCTTCTGCAAAATTAAATGACATGCTGCAGATTTTTGTACGCAGCATAAACGCTGCGGAAAAATCCGCAGCATGTGCATAGAACATGCGGAATCCCCTTGGGGACCATGGGGTGCGGATTACCTAGCATTTCACAAGCGTTTATGCTGCGGAAATTCCGCAGCATAAACGCTTGAAAAACGCTACGTGGGCACTCAGCCTTACCCGAATGAGGCTTGTGAGAAATCCTTAAATATGCTGCAGATTTCTCCTGTATGATGCTGACCAATCATAAGCAAGCAGCAACACTCAAAGAAAAGAAGAACACGCCCCCACCATAGCTCAAAGCGGGTTTCTTAGGGTATAAAGCTACGTTCTCACTATGAGTTTTTAGTGAGTTTTTACGCTGCATATTTTAGAAATAATGCAAGTAACCTATCTTAATAGGTGCAGAAATTCTGCAACATCAAAAACTCACCAAAAGCTCATCGTGGGAACCTAGCCTAAGATGTGTAATGATGGAGAGTCCTGATCTCCTGGTCTAACCTTCTGCATGATTAGAAAGCAGAGGTAACAGCTCTTAGACAAGGAAGGAGCCGCACAGCTGAGTTTCTCTGTGTCACATTACAAACCCTTTTATTGACTCTCCTGATTATGGAGTGTGCCAGTATCACACTTATGTCTTCTGTGCTCAAGCAACTTGTATTCTTTCTGCAGTGATATTAGGCTGTTATTACACCTCACACAGGAGCAGTGTGTTCTGGGTTACTTCTATGGTGAAATGCAATGACAGTCTGCTCTAATCTCACTGCAGAATGAGTACAAGTTGAGCACAACGGATCTAAGTGTGATACTGACACTGTGCTCTCATTTCTGGACAGGCAGTTTGGGATAGGCGCAGAACAGCAGAGGTGAGAGTGCCATAAGAGGAGGAAAGCTGTTAGAAAGGTTTGTAATGTTGCACAACTAAACTCTCTTGTGCTGCCCCTTCACCCACAGAGACCTTAACTGAAAGGTATTAGTCAGTTGTGTGCTCTAATCATGCAGGAGGTTAGCCCAGGAGACCAGGTCTGTATCCTTACATCTTAGACACTGAGAAATCTGCTCTAAGCTATGGTGGGGATGTGATCATCTTTCTTTTCAGTGTTGTCGTCTGCTTATAATTGGTCAGCATCATGCAGGGAGAAGAATTTCGCACCCCCAGTGAAAACTCTGATAACATCTACTTGGACGTAATTTTTTTTAACTAATTAGGCGCCAAATACTTTCATTGCTAATATCTCTGCAAATGACAGATAAAATAGAAAGAGCATGGATGAGATACCAGGACACTGTGTGTGGCACTTTATTATTATTATTATTATTATTATTTATTATTCTAGCTCCATTTATTCCATGGTGCTTTACATGTGAAAAAGGGGGTATACATAGCAAACACAATTGCAAAAATCTTGAACAAAAACGCAATGGCAAACTGGTACTGGAGGAGAGAGAACCCTACCTGCGATGTCTCACAATCTTCAAGAGATGGGTGAGGATACAGTAGGTGAGGGTAGAGCTGGTCATGCAGCGGTGTGGTGGAGCAATGATTACTGCAGGTTGTAGGCTTTTCGGAAGAGGTGGGTTTTCAGGTTCCTTTAGAAGGTTTCCACGGTAGGCGAGAGTCTGATGTTTTGGGGTAGAGAGTTCTAGAGTAGGGGGGATGCACGGGAGAAATCTTGTATGCAATTGTGAGAAGAAACGATAAGGGGAGTAGAGAAGGAGATCTTGTGAGGATCGTAGGTTGCGTGTAGGTGTGTACCGGGAGACTAGGTCACATGTATGGAGGAGACAGGTAGTGGATGGCTTGGTATGCCACGGTTAGGGTTTGGAGTCTCTGGGCAATGGGGAGTCGGTGAACCATTTGACAGAGAGGAGAGGCCGGGGAGTAGGCGGAAGGCAGGTGGATTAGTCGGGCAGCAGAGTTTAGGATAGATTGGAGGGGTACGGGAGTGTTAGCGGGGAGGCCACAGAGCAGGAGGTTGTAGTAGTCGAGGCGGGAGATGATGAGGGCGTGCACTAGTGTTTTTGCAGATTCATGGTTGAGGAATATGCGGATCCATGTTTTTGAGTTGGAGTCGGCAGGAGGAGGAAAGGGCTTTGATATGTGGCTTGAAGGAGAGGTTAGAGTCCAGGGTTACTCTGATGCAGCGAGCTTGTGGGACTGGGGAAAGTGGACAGCCATTGATTTTGATGGATAGGTCAGATGGGGAGGCTGAGTGAAATGGGGGAAAGATGATGAATTCTGTTTTATCCATGTTAAGTTTTAGAAATCTAGCAGAGAAGAAGGATGAGATAGCGAACAGACATTTTGGGGTTCTGGTTAGTAAGGAGGTGATATCAGGTCCAGAGAGGTAAATCTGTGTGTCGTTAGCATAGAGATGATACTTAAAGCCGTGGGACTCTATGAGCTGTCCCAGGCCGAAGGTGTATATGGAGATGAGCAGGGGTCCTATGACTTAACCTTGGGGAACACTGACAGATAGGATGCGAGATGAGGAGGTGGTGTGTGAGTGAGAAACACTGAAGGTTCTGTCTGTTAAGTATGAGTAGATCCAAGATTATTATGATCTGCAACATAAACTAGGGAAAGAAGGGGAGAGCTGTCCCCACAGTAAGACTAAGCTGAGTCCCTACGTTGTAGCAGGCAACCTGTTCCTTGTGAACAGACCCGCCTTCGTCCTCGGCTAGTCTGAACGGAGACCTATAGAGAAAGGAAGGGGTCCCTAAAAGAACTAAGGACTGGGACAAAAATGGGACACCTCCTAACAGAAGTTGTTGCAGAGCAAAAGAAAAACTGACAAAAGTACTAGAGGTCCAGAGGACCAAGCAAACTAGAGATAGATAGGCACAAAAGCACCTGGCTAGAAAGACAGTCTAAACAACACTGAAGTCTAGCAAGGCCAGAAGGGCGGAGCTGGAATAAATAGGAAGATGGTCACGTGACCGCAAAACACAAGATAGAAACAAAAACAAACAGGAGGGTTCTAACAGTACCCCCTCTTTTATGAGGATCCTCCGGATCCTCCAGGCCCAGGCCTATCTGGAAATCTCCTGTGGAAAGCTCTGACAAGTCTAGGGCAGAGACATCATCCGCCTTAACCCAGGAGTTATTCCTCGGGACCGAAACCTTTCCAAGCGACGAGATACTGCAATCTCCCTCTATGCTCTCTGGAATTCAGGATACGAGAAATTTCATATTCGCCGTCTTCCACCACCGGAGGAACTGTGACAGTGGCCTCCCTATCCGATACATCAGACTTTTTCAACAAGGAAACATGAAACACAGGATTAATCTTCCAGGAGGAGGGAACCTCCAACCTAACAGCAGACTGGTTAACCACCTGAAGCACCTTAAAAGGCCCCACAAACTTCGGACCCAATTTTTTAGAGGAAATCCTCAATCGCAGATTCTTTGAGGACAACCAAACCATGTCACCCACAGTAAACAAAACCTCTTTACATTTCCTGTTAAAATACTTCTTGGACTTTTTGTTAGCCTCTTGAAGGTTACAACGTACATTAGTCCAAACTCTCTCCAAATCACCGGAAAAATTCTCCTCCTCCGGCACCGCCGACCGCAATTTGGAGAACGAACCAAAAGACGGATGTCTCCCAGTACAACAAAAAAAGAACACCCAGCAGAGCAGGATGTATGGTTGTTAAGAGCAAATTCTGCGAGTGGCAGAAACTCAGACCACCTCTCTTGATTGTCTGCCACAAATCAACGCAAAAACTGTTCCACATCCTGGTTCTTTCTTTCAGTCTGTCCATTAGACTCAGGATGATAACCAGACGAAAATGACAAATGGACTCCCAACCTGTCACAAAAAGCACGCCAAAAGCGAGCCACAAACTGAGGTCTCCTATCAGAAACAATGTCGGTGGGAACGCCATGGTGCCTGACAATTTCCTTAACAAACGCCTTAGCGAGTGTCTTAGCGCAGGGTAGCTTAATGAATGGAACCAAATGACACATCTTGCTAGAACGGTCCATGACCACCCAGATGTCAGTGAAACCCTCGGACACAGGAAGGTCAGTAATAAAATCCATTGCCAAATGTGTCCAAGGCGCACTAGGAACCTCCAGAGGTCAAAGCAACCCCGCAGCAGGGGTATGGGAAGCCTTTGACCTAGCACACACCGTACACTGACGCACCCACTTGATGACTTCCTTCTGCCACCCAGGCCACCAAAAACTGCGACTGATAAGTCTCTTAGTCCCAGAAATTCCTGGATGACCTGCCAACCGAGACTCATGATACCCCACAAGCAAATCTCTCCTAGAGGTTCTAGGCACAAACAATCTCCCATGAGGAGTGTTAGATGGGGCATCCTCTTGGGCTTTCAGAATCCCTTCTTCCAAAACAGAGTCTAATGCTGCTACCACAACTCCTTCCTGTAAAATGCTCTCCTCCTCCTCGGTACAAACCATGGGGGAAAAGCTGCGAGATAAAGCATCGGCTTTAACATTCCTAGTACCAGGGATATAGGTAACAGAAAAATTAAACCGAGAAAAAAAAAGTGCCCACCTAGCTTGACGGGCATTCAAGCGTTTGGCAGCATCCAGATAGATCAAATTCTTATGATCTGTGAAAACCTGAACAGGAAATTTAGCACTTTCCAAGAAATGATGCCAATGTTCAAACGCAAGTTTAATAGCCAACAATTCCCGATTACCAACATCGTAATTAAGTTCGGTTTCTGAAAATTTTTTTGAAAAAAAATCACAGGGATGTACTCCATCCTTGTTCTCCTGAGACAAAACTGCACCGACGCCCACCGAAGAAGCATCAACCTCGACCAAAAAAGGCTTGGTCTCATCAGGCTGCATAAGGATAGGGGCAGAACTGAACCTCTCCTTGAGATACACAAAAGCTTCAATGGCCTCAGTAGTCCACTGGACCGTATTCGCACCTTTCCTGGTGAGATCAGTCAGTGGCTTAACAATTATAGAAAAATTCTCAATGAATTTCCTGTAATAATTGGCGAAACCCAAAAATCTCTGTATCGATTTCAAACCAATAGGCCTAGGCCATTCCTGCACAGCCTGAACTTTCACCGGGTCCATCTCAAAGCCCTCGCTAGAGATAATGTAGCCCAAAAAACTAATTCTCTGCACAGCGAACTCACATTTCTCCAGCTTAGCAAAAAGGGAATTATCACTCAATTACTGCAACACCTCACGTACGCTCTGCCAATGGGAATCCAGATCTGGTGAATAAATCAGAATGTCATCCAAATACACAACCACATTCTTGCCAGTCAAAGGTCTCAGGATGTCATTAATAAGGTTCTGAAAAAACGCGGGTGCATTGGTAAGACCGAAGGGCATCACCAGATTCACAAAATGACCTACCGGAGTGTTAAAGGCATGTTTTCCATTCATCACCCTCCTTCATTCGTAACAAATTGTATGCCCCCCGGAGATCAATTTTATAGAACCACTTGGTCCCCACTAACTGGTTAAACAAGTCTGGAATTAACGGCAATGGGTAGGAATTGCGTACGGTAATCTTATTAATTTCACGAAAGTCCAGACATGGACGTAAACCACCATCTTTTTTTTTAACAAAGAAAAATCCAACGGCCACAGGCGACTTAGAAGGTCTAATGTGACCAGCAGCCAAGCTCGTCTGTATGTATTCCTCCAAGGCCTTTCTTTCAGGGATAGTCAGATTTAATAAGCGACTCTTGGGAAGAGTAGCTCCAGAAACAAACTCAATGGTGCAATCATAGTCCCTATGAGGAGGTAAAACTTGCGACTCCTCCTCTGAAAAAACCTTCCAAAAATCCTGAATAGGTACAGATAATTCCCCTTTTTCCACAGCTGCAATGCGACCATTACAACATTTATCATAGCACTTAGGACTCCAAGACTTAATCTCATTAGTAGACCAGTCCAGTAAAGGATTGTGCAGTTTTAACCAAGGCAAACCTGCACATGCGGATTTCAATTGGGGAACATTGCTGCCCTTCTACCATGCTTTTTTCATGCGTTTCCGCAGCGTTTACGCAACTGCAAAAACGCCGCGGAAACGCATGAAAAACGCATCGTGTGAACTCAGTCTCAGGCTATGTGCCCACGTTGCAGAAATGAAGCAGAAAATTTCTGCTTCATTTCTGCAAGTCCTCTCCCGGAAAAACGCATGCGGAATTCCGCACGCATTTATCGCGCGTTTTTCGTGCGTTTATCTCGCGTATTCCACATGCGGAATTGCCTTGCGTTTTTAATGCATTGCACAAGGCAATTCCGCTTGCGGAAACGCAAAATTAATTGACATGCTGCGGATTTTTGAACGCAGCATAAAAGCTGCGGAAAAATCCGCAGCATGTGCATAGAACTTGCGGAATCCCCTTGGGGACCATGGGGTGCGGATTACCATGCGTTTTACAAGCATTTCCGCTGCGGAAATTCCGCATCAAAAACGCTTGTAATCCGCAACGTGGGCACCCAGCCTAAAAGCAAAAGTATAAATACTAATTATTTATCAAAGCTGGACAAAATCTAGAAACCATATAATAAAACTGGCATAAAATATAGTGCTGAACAAGAGTTTAGGGAGAGATGTACAACTGGCACTGGCCTTTAAAAGGAATTGTGTAATCGCACAAAACTAGCAAAAATGTAAAGTGCCTGTAAAACAAGGAACGTGCAATTTACCTCTTAGTAAAAATCCTATTCTTTCTCAAGAACGGGAGGAATTTTAATTTCATGATTTTTTTTTAATCAAATAATTTTTATTGAAAAACTCCAAATACAAATTTTCCATCTTTCAAATAACATACATGACATAGTAATTCCATAGTATAAAACATGAACAAAGTATCTGAACTTCAATTCCCTAACCCACCCTAAACCCAAATCCCAACACTCCAGAGAGAACCATTTTCAGAGCAGTTCTAGAATAACGGACTACAGCATTCGTAGAAGGGGAAGAAGATAAAAAAGTGACTAACAAAGGGATAGCAGCGTTTTAATTTTATCATTTACTGCTTGATGCCTGAGCCGGGAAGTGCACGCTTGAAAACTGTTGCAGGCTGCTGTAATCACAGGACACAAGCAAATAGCATGGCATTTCCTATCAGCAGGGAGGAAGTAAAGGGAACAGTAATGAAAGTCTCCTCCTACTCCGCTCCATAATGAAATGAACAGTGTGCATGCTACAAATGCGATGCATACAGCAAACAATTCATTTTCCATACACAGGTTGTGAGTTGACCACTGGATATATACATATGTATAACTAATTACCAGAACTGGAAATCGAAAAAAACGACGAGCAAGTTTGGGTGAATCCTGCCTTCATTACTGCACAGCCGCTCATAGAGGGATCGGTGCTAGGAACAGCAGCAGTGCCGGCGATGTTCACAGATTTACCTGCTGCGGGACTGAAGGAGTCTGATAGTGTTCGGCTCTAAGCTTTTTACCTTGTTTACGACAGGAATAATTGAAAGCTGTGCTTCAAAGGCGAGGAAGAAGTTGGTCACTGTCTGCGCTTGAATACCCTTAAGGGGGGAAAAAAAAATATATACATATATACAAATACTGAAACATCTAAATGCATTAGAACATCAAACCTGGTGAAGCGGTAAATGACTTGTCCTCCAGGGATACAGGCTACTGTCATTCAGTAATTATTTAATAGGAATTTTACATTTTATGTGATCACCACGCTAGAATATAAATGATGAAAACACAACACAACTCCTCACCATATGAAGATATTTTGTGTTTTAGGCTATGTGCCCACGATGCAGAAATGAAGCAGAAAATTTCTGCAGCATTTCTGCATCTCCCTGGCAGAAAAAAACGCATGCAGATTGTGCATGCGTTTTTCCTGCAGAATACATGCGGATCCACATGCGGATTCACATGCATTTCCGCATGCAGATTGACAAGCACTTTCCAGGCGATTAGCATCACTTGGAAAGTGCTTGACAACTAGGTCACACTGTATAAATCCATGGAAACAGCATGGATTTATACAGTGTGAACCGTAAAAATTAAAACAAATAAAGCTATACTCACCCCCGAGGCCCCGGCGTGGCTGCAGCGCTGCTTCCTGGCTGGTTCCCGGCTGCCGGCATATCGCGAGACAGAGCGGTGAAGGGCCTGCGGTCACATGACTGTGACGTCACCGAAGGTCCTTCAGCGCTGCTGGCATTCAGAGAGAAGACGCCGGACAGGTGAATATAAACTTTATTTGTTATTTTATTCTTTTTTTTACAGGTACAATGGTACCCAGGTCTGGATCAGAGTCTCCTCTCCTCCAGAACTGGGTACCATCCGCACATAGAGACGCATAGAAGCCGCTTGTAAAAATGTACAGTCGCGGTTTCTGTGCGTCTCAATGCAAGTCAATGGCGGGAGTTCCGCTGCACTTCCGCAAAATTAAATGACATGCTGCGGATTTTTGTACGCAGCATAAACGCTGCGGAAAATTCCGCAGCATGTGCATAGAACATGCGGAATCCCCTTGGGGACCATGGGGTGCGGATTACCTAGCGTTTTACAAGCGTTTCCGCTGCGGAAATTCCGCAGCATAAACGCTTGAAAAATGCTACGTGGGCACTCAGCCTTATAGAACAGCATTTCTGTGGAATAACACGACTGATTTACTGTGTATGCACCATAGCCTTCATTTGATGTCACTTACTGTCACCTGTCACCTTGCCCCAACTCTGCAATCCCCAATATCAGTCCATGACCTCAATGGGGTCACTATAAAATTCTAAAGAGGACTGGTCATGTCTCTATTAGAATATAGACAAACTTAGGATAGAAACAATATGAGCATATACCCTGCTATAAGTAAGTAAAAAGCAATAGTGAATATATATAATATAGGGTACTTAGTAAACATGGTTTTTGATTTAAAAAAAGCCATCCCACCCGCACCAAGGTGTACCCAGTCAGTTATGTGAAATATATAATAAAATACACTTTAGTACAATATTAGTGTTTTGTCCCTTTAAATCTGCTGCTACTTCTGTCACCATGGTAACTGCATTCATACTCAGCCAATAGGATTGCTCGGTTTGAATTTGGAAAAAAAAAAAAGTCCTATATCGTCAGTTTGTTCCTTCTCATCTGAGTGTGAAGACAGACACCTGCGATCAGCGAGAGATTATAGGTATAAGACGTGATATAATATAACGACGGAGCCACATCCCATCACACGCACTCAGCGACCACAACTCACAGGAATCAGCACATTTACCAGACAATAAGTTATTATTCCCCAACACATAATACGCTGAGACACCAGTGGGGGGCGCCGCACTCGTTACATCTCCCATCTGGATGGATCCAGCGACGAGATCCTGATATTTCCCCCCAGCTCCGCTCCTCCATAGGGAATGGCCCAGATGCACGCAGAACGGACCGAAGTGTAATACTGCTAGAACTCTGCATGATATCACATCCTCCATATATACCACATAATAAAGGGGTGCTCCCACTGGGACAGGTCATCACCTATCCAGAGATCAGTGATAACTTGTTCCAACTAGACATCCCCTTTAATGGAAGAGATCACATCTCTAACAGTCAATACGCTATTCATTCCCAATCTTCCCTGGCCCCAGTAATGCCCCTGGGTATATCGCCAATATGAGCCAATCATCAAACCCTCTGCTGACTGTTCCCGATGTTTTATAGAGTTTGGAGACGTTGCTACAAGAGAAGATATCAGCGGACACCATGGGGGTGGAGTATTCTGCCAGCGATGGAGCAGGTAGTATCCACCAGTCTGTGATATCTGACCTTCCTCCATATTCTGCTCTTACATGCGTTTCTTCAGCTTTACCCCTTCCCGACATAACCAATTTATGTTTTTTTTCTGTTTTTTCCTCCGCTTTTTCCAACTTTTCTAACTTTTTGATATCTGTTCACATAGTGTGAGGTCTTGTTATTTTGTAGGATGAGCTGTCCTTATAAATGACACCATTCATTTACCACATAGTCCTAGAAAACGGGAAAAACATTTCAAGTGCAGTAAAAGTGCGAAAAAAAAAGCCTGACATTGTTTTTCTGGGAACGGTTTTAACGGCGCACTTTGTGTGGTAAAAATGACCTGGTAATAGGACCCTACTCCTCAGTATGATTACAGCAAGACCAAACTTCTCCAATAGTTTTGGCAAAAGAAAAAAACTTTTTTTTGATGCTGTCACCATTTTTTCTGAGACCCGAAACATTTTCAGTTTCCGGGTTGATGGAGCTGTGTGGGGGCTTATTTTTTGAAGGGCAAGAGGACTTTATTGATAACATTTTGGGACACATATGTCATGGTCATCGCTTCTTACAGGATTTTCTGCAGTATTGAGGCGAACGAAAAAATGCAATTTTGTCTTTTTGAATTTTTTTCTGTGTTCACTGATCGTTTTTTTTTTTTATATTTTAATAGATTGTATTTCTCTGAAAGAGACCAAACCACAAAATGTGTATATTTTTATTATCTTTATTTTTAGTGGGAGGTGAGTTGAACGTGTGGGGTTTTAATAAATATATATATACTTTTTTTCACTGTATTTGTATACATCATCTGATTGCTTGTGCTATATACAGCGATACCACAGTAATGCTCCATATAGCAAAACCACGGTCTTCTTTACAGCCCAAATGAAGCGTTATGATGACAGACACGGAGGCTTCAGCAGACCCCCGGATGTCATAGCAGTCCATCGGCGCCCTATGATCGCGTCACAGGAGCGCCGGTGGGCGTATGGAACGACGCGTCCCAATGCTGGCGCGCTGTTAATGCTGCTGTTAGAGATTGACAGCAGCACTGAACAGGTTAACAGTGGTGGGCAGATCTTCGCTCCACTCGCAGCTGTTAGAGGCAGGTCCTGGTTGTTTGTCACAGCCATTATCTGCCATGTACGGGGCGAGCTGACCCTGCTCCATACACCCGCTACTGACTTATACCATACATGTACGGCAGATGTTGGTAAGGAGTTAAAGCGGTTGTCCAGCTTTGGGGCCATTTTTTTTACTTTAATGCAAGTATTTGGGGCTAAAATCGATTTCTGTAATTGAGTTTCATTAAAAATGTTGCCTTCTGTAGCATCTGTGCTGCACTGTCTATTGCTGGCTGCAAAATTAGCTAACTGAGAATCTATCAGTGAGCTCCTTAGTCTTAAGGGAGAGTTTGTAGATCTTTAATCTGTTTTTTTTTCCTGAGTGCCTATTAGCTGATCTATGCCCAAAGAAAACACAAAACTTGAATGTGCAGGGAAACAATAAGTCTGTAATAGTCGGTGTAAAACACTTAATGAAACCTAAATGTAAAAAATTACTTTTAGTAGTAAATACATGACATGAGAAAATATACACTGCTCAAAAAAATAAAGGGAACACTTAAACAACAGAATATAACTCCAAGTAAATCAAACTTCTGTGAAATCAAACTGTCCACTTAGGAAGCAACACTGATTGACAATCAATTTCACATGCTGTTGTGCAAATGGAAGACAATAGATGGAAATTATTGGCAATTATCAAGACACACTCAATAAAGGAGTGGTTCTGCAGGTGGAGACCACAGACCACATCTCAGTACCAATGCTTTCTGGCTGATGTTTTGGTCACTTTTGAATGTTGGTTGTGCTTTCACACTCGTGGTAGCATGAGACGGACTCTACAACCCACAGAAGTTGCTCAGGTAGTGCAGCTCATCCAGGATGGCACATCATTGCGAGCTGTGGCAAGAAGGTTTGCTGCGTCTGTCAGCGTAGTGTCCAGAGGCTGGAGGCGCTACCAGGAGACAGGCCAGTACACCAGGAGACGTGGAGGGGGCCATAGGAGGGCAACAACCCAGCAGCAGGACCCCTACCTCTGCCTTTGTGCAAGGAGGAACAGGAGGAGCACTTCCAGAGCCATGCAAAATGACCTCCAGCAGGCCACAAATGTGCATGTGTCTGCATAAACGGTTAGAAACCGACTCCATGAGAGTGGGATGAGGGCCAGACGTCCACAGATGGGGGTTGTGCCCAATGCCAGACCTCATGTGGCTGGAGTATGTCAGCAGTTCCTGCAAGATGAAGGCATTGAAGCTATGGACTAGCCCGCCCGTTCCCCAGACCTGAATCCCATTGAGCACATCTGGGACATCATGTCTCACTCCATCCACCAACGTCACGTTGCACCACAGACTGTCCAGGAGTTGGTGGATGCTTTAGTCCAGGTCTGGGAGGAGATCCCACAGGAGACCATCCGCAACCTCATCAGGAGCATGTCCAGGCGTTGTAGGGAGGTTATACAGGCACGTGGAGGCCACACACAATACTGAGCCTCATTTTGACTTGTTTTAAGGACATTACATCAAAGTTGGATCAGCCTGTAGTGTGTTTTTCCACTTTAATTTTGGGGGTAACTCCGAATCCAGGCCTCCATTGGTTAATAAATTTGATTTCCATTGATGATTTTTGTGTGATTTTGTTGTCAACACATTCAACTTTGTACAGAACAAAGTATTCAATGAGAATATTTCATTCATTCAGATCTAGGATGTGTTATTTGAGTGTTCCCTTTATTTTTTTGAGCAGTGTGTATATATAATATAAATAATTACTGCAGCTTTAATGCTATTTATTACGTCTCAGGAGGAGGACGGAAGAGGAAGAGGACGGAAGAGGCGGAGGACGGAAGAGATGGAGGACGGAAGAGGCGGAGGACGGAAGAGGAGGAGGACAGAAGAGGAGGAGGACGGAAAAGGAGGAGGACGGAAGAGGAGGAGGATGGAAGAGAAGGAGGACGGAAGAGGCGGAGGACGGAAGAGGCGGAGGATGGAAGAGGCAGAGGACAGAAGAGGCGGAGGACAGAAGAGGCGGAGGACGGAAGAGAAGGAGGACGGAAGAGGAGGAGGACGGAAGATGAGGAGGACCGAAGAGGAGGAGGACGTAAGAGGAAGAGGACGGAAGAGGAAGAGGACGAAAGAGGCGGAGGACAGAAAAGGCGGAGGACGGAAGAGGCGGAGGACAGAAGAGGCGGAGGACGGAAGAGGCGGAGGACAGAAGAGGAGGAGGACGGAAGAGAAGGAGGACGGAAGAGGAGGAGGACGGAAGAGGAGGAGGACAGAAGAGGAGGAGGACGGAAGAGGAAGAGGACGGAAGAGGAGGAGGACGAAAGTGGAGGAGGATGGAAGAGGAGGAGGACAGAATAGGAGGAGGAGGACAGAACTGCACCTTAAGATCCCTAGGGGGAAAGGGATGGTAGTAATATAGTGGTAGTATATCCGTATTAGTGTAATATGAGTAATAATACTAGTGATAATAGTAAGAAAGTAATAAAATAACAGTAGTAATAGTAGTAGGTAGAATAGCAGTGTGATCCAGGGTCCTAGGACTGATCGCCTTTTCTCGGGGTCAAGAAGGAATTTTTCCCCTGTGACACAAATTGGCTGAAGGTGTCCTGGGGTTTTTGCCTTCTTCTGGATCAACACTGTAGGTATAGGGCAGTATTAGTAGTGATAGGAAAGAAGAATAATACTGTAATAAGATAGCACAATGTAATAATAACCATATCAAATAGATTTATAAAAACAAATTAAAATAACTCCGTAGTACAGTAATTAGTGTAATATTATATAACTTGTAATAACATTAATAGGTTTGATCCAGGGTCCTAGGACTGATCGCCTTTTCCCGGGGTCAAGAAGGAATTTTTCCCCTGTGACACAAATTGGCTGAAGGTGTCCTGGGGTTTTTGCCTTCTTCTGGATCAACACTGTAGGTATAGGGCAGTATTAGTAGTGAAAGGAAAGAAGAATAATACTGTAATAAGATAGCACAATGTAATAATAACCATATCAAATAGATTTGTAAAAACAAATTAAAATAACTCCAGTAGTACAATAATTAGTGTAATATTATATAACTTGTAATAACATTATTAGGTTTGATCCAGGGTCCTAAGACTGATCGCCTTTTCCCGGGGTCAAGAAGGAATTTTTCCCCTGTGACACAAATTGGCTAAAGGTGTCCTGGGGTTTTTGCCTTCTTCTGGATCAACAGCTTTAGGCATAGGGATTTTAGTAATACCATTATTAGAATCACAAGATTAATAAAAAAAAATTAGAATTACATTTTTTTAATTCGTTTTATAACAGTTACAATTAATTGCATTAATGCAATAATAATAAATAGTAAAAATGGTGGTAATAATAATAATACAAAAAACTAGTCCCAGTTAGTATGTTAGTGTAATGTTAGTGTAGGGACCCATCTGAAGAGGTCGCCTTGACGTTGGCAGATGGGCTCGCACAATTTGCTCAAAATGTGCGCTAAGAACCTCATATTTCTATGTACATGAGATCTAGCAGTAATACCATTCAGGAGATAGATATCTGTTAACACACATTTTGTTATATACTTTTGTGCAGCACACAGGGCAGGTATACAGGTACAGGGCAAGAGTGTTACAGTGATATTATAACTCGGCCTTAAGGATAAAATGCTGATAACTACAGATCCTGGAAACACATTCGAAACTAGACCTTGTAAGTAACTGGTTCCCAGCTAGTGGTAAATATGTACAGGGCAGTCCGGTACCAAGACCTGCTCTATAGGACACATTATCATCAGGCAGGTCCTTACAAGATCTGCGGCAGAAGTGTGGCTGTATAACACAGTCCTGCTCCTGCCTCAGCTGCCCACAGTGGAGCCAACCTTGATCCTGGCAGCTTAATCCATTGAATGACACAGTAGGGGGCTTCCACAGCATTTAGGCACTTTAGACAGGAGAGGGAGGCATGATCATGGTGCCAATGAGTTTCTATGGCAGCTGAGATCTAACAATGGACCCCATGATGGCCATTTTACTGCTCCTATTAGACCCCGGCTGAGGAAAGGTCTATGAGGACACCGGTCAGACTTATGTCGCCTGCTCTGCACATATTAGAAATACCTAGGGCTGATTAGTTTGCCATTTGTAAATCTGATCCAGCAGCGCTGGGCTACCACTGACGTGATCAGGGCTATTGAGCTCCTAGATTGGGCAGAGGAGCTCAGTATTCAGCAGGAGCTGGCCGAGGAGAGCAGAGCAACTTGCATGGGGCTGCTGCACAAGAAGCAACTCACAAGGTGGAGATTTACCCGGAGACGCTGTGCTCGGGCTGTGATCTGCTGTGCAGGCTGCATAGTAGATGCCTCGAAGGACCCGAACTTCACCCCTAACAGGCACAGCAGAGCTCGGACGGCTGCAAGTGAACAGAGAGCGGCTGATTAGTAACTGCTGTGTCCCCTGCAGCTCAGATAAGAGCCGCACAGAGCGGGGGTTCAGTAATGATGAATATGGGAAGTGTCCGCCCCTCACATGCCCTATATGCGGCCTCCAGAGGTAAAGTCTCCCCTGTAACCAGCGCCTCCTCCCACCTTCTCTGCTGGCATGCTCCATTACTTAAAGGGGATGTCTGAAGAAAACAAGTTATCACTTATCCACAGGCTCGGTGATCACTTACTGATTGTGGGGTCTGACCGCTGCGAGCCATCGTCTGATCGGGAAGGAGTGGAAAGTCAGGGATCAACTGCAGCTCCATTCATTCTCTATGGGGCTCCGGAAAAGCCGAGCTCAGCGCTTGAATGCCACATAGGGAATGAATGGAGCGGATCCTGGAGTAATAACATGCCCTCCTCTCCTCAGCTTTCTGTCTGTGTAAGTGGCTCAGCCCTTGTCTCCCCTTCTGCTCCGGCTTCTGTGCTGGTCCCTGTGAGGAAGAGGAAACCTTCTGCCCTTCTGCTCTCAGTCCTCTGCGACTTTTCACAATCGCTCAGTGCACCCATTATATGTAATAAGGATCATTCTTCATCCCTTGTCCAGCTTTCATCCCCCCCAGTCTGACCAGCGGACAAGATAATAAACATGTGAGTGGAAGGTTCACAATTATTAGATGTGTTGTGAAAAGTCTCCACAGCATTATCCGGAGAAAACTGCAGGGTGACCGCTTGTGAAACCAGCACAAAATCCAGCGGACAGCGCTTCCCTGCCCCCCGCCGGTCTCTGTATCCTGGCATTCAGCTATTCCATTTGGTGCTTATTCTGGAAGGAAAACAAAAATGTGATGTTCTTACACAGACGCCTGAAGACGCAGCTTTTCATCATCCATGTTGGGCTGTTGTATGACGTGTGGATTACTCTGCTTGCTGGATTCTTGCATTACCACAAACACTGCCTTTATTTTGTGATTTCTGTGCCGCTTCCCACTTCTATTGGCACTGTGATATATCAGCACGTGAGGGCTGCCACAATCATGTGTCAATAGGTTATTGCTGGAGCCTGTGATATAGAGACCATCCTGGACCAGGGAAGACTTGGTACAGAAGCACCTAGAGAGGGGGGTACAGGGGCTTCATTTCAATTTTAAACTTAGCTGGATTGTGTTTAGCTACAAGAATGGAAAGTAAAATAATAAAATCTTAATTTTTTTTTCTATTTGGCAAAATCGTCCATCAGAGGTTTGGCCACTACCGAAAAGTTTCTCATGAACTTACAGTAGTAGCTGGCGAAACCCAAAAAACTTTGTAACGCCTTTAAGTCTTGAATATAATACCAATCCAGTACCGTCCGGACTTTGGCCAGAACCATGCAAAAACGGTGAATGATAAGAACTAACCCTGAATGGAGAACATACATTTCTCTGGTTTGACAAATAATTTATTATCTTTGAGTATCTGTAAGACCTGCCTGATATGTACCTGATGTGACTGGAGGTAAGTAAATTAATATGTCATCAAGATTGGTTTGTTGTGATCTACCTGCCAGATGACTAAAAATGTCACTAACAGTGTTGAAAGAAAGCGGGAGCATTAGTCAACCCAAATGCCATCACAAGCTTTTCATAGTGCCCCTCAGGAGTATTGAAGGCCATCTTCCACTCATCTCCTCAATGTGAATGAGATTATAAGCCCCCCTGAGGTCTAGTTTAATCAAATCGTAGGAGCCAAATTTTTTTCTAAAGAGGTCGGGGATGAGAGGGAGAGGATATGCATCCCAGACCGTGATCCGATTAAACTCGCGAAAATCAAGGCGGGGGCGCAACCCCCAGTCTTTTTTTTGGACAAATAAAAACCCCACTGCAACGGGAGATGAAGAACGTCTTATAGGGCCCAATGGTAGACTGACTGACCATTCTGTTCTGAACTGCCACCCTAAGATGGCTTCCCATTATATACCTACTGTATAAGTGCTCCCTCTAACGGCTTCCTCCACCCACACCCACTACTGGTTCCCCCTACCTTTGGGTTCCCCCCACTCCAGCCAGGGACAGGGCTCAGCAGCTACACTCTGCATGTTGGATGCAGGTGTTTTGGGGGGTTCTGTGCAGCACTCCCATCTTACCTGAGTGAAGGGAGACACCACACCTCTGGGTGAGGTGCAGTACCGCTGTGGCGACTGAACACTCAGGGGCGCCACATTCCCCCCCCGGTAAAACACAGCACGTCCGCGGGCTGGAACAGAGCAAAACCAGGCATAACTGACATGCAAAATTTTTAAGATGCATCAGCATATTTGACCATAAAACAACATTTCTTCCCTTTATAGGAGGCACATTTCTTTTAACGTTACTGGTTACATTATAAAACATCATAAGAGTATTGTCATATAAAACAATTTTCAAGACAGTTCCAGCACCAGGGTGCAACAGTAGCAGCATGAGGGACCCGTCCACAAACCCTCAACGTAGGCCCTGGGCATGGCTGCAGGACATAGACGATCCAATCCTGGACCTCGTCTTCCGCCACGCCAAACGGGTTTTTGTTCTGAGGTATATTTGTAATTATAAAACCAATAGGATGCACTTTAAGAAGTGCTAAACTATGTACAATGTCAACGTCCGGCTTCTCACAGTCCTCAGCCTGTCAGTCTCTGTACCCTGACGGGTAACTGGGTAGCAAACATGAAGTCATCTGCACCCTTCCGGGCAACTTATGTACAGTCCAGTTAACTAAAACAGTTTAACAGTGGGGCCCCCTCCGGGGGAACCCCTGGTTTCTGCAGGCTGACCCAGCCTGGTCATCAGCCTCAGGCTGCAGGGGGACCAGGGATGGAGCAGCGCCAGCCGCATTTGGGACAGGGACATCACTCCGACCTGCTCCCGCGACTGCGTCAGCTCGGCCTGACACCTCCCGGTCTTTACGCAGCTTCTCTCCACCGCCTCTCCTTTTTCGGGGGCGGTCCCATGGCACTTTGCTGTCGGTCACTCCCTGTGTCGGCCTCCCCGCTTTGACGGACACATCTATGCGGACAGTCACTGTTGCAAGGGGCAGGGCCTGCTTTTGGAGCCATTCTGGGACCCGGCCCACGACGGGAGGTTCCATTCTGTTGTTCTTTAGCACGCACATAATGGCGCCCGTTCTTCTGGGGCGGGCGCCACATTCAAGGCAGAAAACACTTCTTTAGGCGCACATTACCCGCAGATGGCAGGCTGGTCACGTATCCTGTTCGTGACGCCAAGTGGTGACTCGCTGCCTCCTGGGCCGCGGGGCAAACGGCAGCCGGGCCTTATGGCTGCTTTGGGGAATATCACGGTGGCTGGCCCGGGGCGGTCAGTGCAAAAGGGATTATTTATAGGATTTGTCGTGAAGCCACCTGTGGTGTCTGGTGAGGATCACCAGCGCTGCAACAGTCCTCTGAGGCAGATGTTAGGGCAGCTAGAGATGGAACGGCTCCCCACAGGTGGAGCGGGCCTCAGGGCAGTGTAAATAGATGGAGGGTGCGCTGGGCGTTATAGTGCAGGGAGGGAAATGGCACCAGTGAAGGAATAGACGGAGGCAACTCAGTGCAGTCGTCCAAGATTTTAATTCACAGTTCTTCAGGAAACACACAAGTGCAAGTTACATGTGAAGGCCTCCCACGTTGCGCCGTGTTCACCCTGGCAGGGGTTCAATCCTTCCTCAGGAAGTTTAGGAATGCTTGGCAGAACCCCACTTTCTCGTGTTCCTACTTTGACCGTCTTCACACTAGGTCCTTCTCCCTGCTGCCCTGCGCTGCCCACTCTCAATCCCGCTCGGGTATGCTGAAGTCCTTCCTGTACGTCGGATCCGGGACCAACCTGACCCCCTGGAGATTAGAATGGGGCAACCGATCCCTCTGTCTTCTGACAGATGCAGGGCGTACGGGTGCTGTCCTGCACGCGCCGTACCCCTGGGATCCCTTCTTAGAATGGAGCCTACTCCCTTCTCCACTCCGGGGCCTCTATCCCGGGCCCTTCTTGTGGAGCAGAGCTCCTGCTGAGCCTTTGCTCCCAGACAGTCCTCACTGACCGTCTGTACTGTACTGACTGACCATTCTGTTCTGAACTGCCACCCTAAGATTGCTTCCCATTATATACCTACTGTGTGCTCCTTCTAACTGCTTCCTCCACCCACACCCACTACTGGTTCCCCCTACCTTTGGGTTTCCCCCACTCGAGCCAGGGACAGGGCTCAGCAGCTGCGCTCTGCATGTTGCCCTTCCAGCCGGTCTGAAGCAGTGTAATGTTGGATGCAGGTGTTTTGGGGGGTTCTCTGCAGCACTCCCATCTTACCTGAGTGAAGGGAGACACCACACCTCTGGGTGAGGTGCAGTACCTCTGTGGCGACTGAACCCTCAGGGGCGCCACATGCCCACGATGCAGAAATGCTCCGGATTTTTCCTGAGTGTTTCTGCATCTCGCTGGCAGAAAAAACGCATGCAGATTTTACATGCGTTTTTCCTGCCAGGGACAAACGTAAGTGAAGCATTTTTCACATGCATGTCCGCATGCGGGTTGTCAACCGCTTTCCAAGCGATTTTAGCATCACTTGGAAAGTGCTTGACAACTTGGTCACACTATATAAATCCTTGCAATCAGCATGTATTTATATAGTGTGACCCAGTTAATAGTTGAAAAAAAGAATAAAAATGATAAAAAAAAAAAAATAGAATTAGACTTACCGGTAATTCTGTTTCTAAGACCCTCCACGACAGCACACCTGGAGGTAGCCTCCCCATCCTAATTAGGGACAGGAAAACAAGATGTTAAATAGCCCCTCCTTGCTACAATCCCCAGTGTTTTCAAAGGACCACACAGTATGAATGCTCTAAATATTTATTAACACTAAGGATTTTTCCAATCAAAGAAATGGAGGGAACTACCCATGCTGTTGTGGAGGGTCTTAGAAACCGAATTACTGGTAAGTCTAATTCTATTTTCTCCAATCCCCTCCATGACAGCACACCTGGAGTAATACCAAAGAATGAATTTTAGGGAGCGACAACAGCCTGAAGGACTTTCCTTCCAAATGCTAAGTCTCTATTAGATATTACATCTAGTCTATAATGTTTAGCAAAGGTATGGACAGACGACCATGTAGCTGCCCTGCAAATCTGCTCAATGGATGCACTAGCTTTTTCCGCCCAGGAGACCCACATAGCTCTAGTAGAAAGAGCTTTCAAGGATTTCAGAGGAGGCAAATCTTGAACTATGTATGTTTCACAAATTGCTTTCTTAATCCAATTTGCTAGCATATTTTTGCAATTTTCTTTCCTTTATTGGGGCTTCCATATTGGACAAATAGGTTCTGATCCTTCCTCCAGGTTTCAGTCTGCCTCAAATAGCGGATTATAGTCCTTCTTACATCCAACGCGTGGAATTCTTCTTCCTTGCTATTTGATGGATTTTGACAGAATGACGGAAGAATTATTGGCTGAGACATATGAAAATTAGACGACACTTTAGGTAGAAAAGAAGGATCCAACTGGAGGATGATCCTGTCCTCCAAAATACGACAATAAGTCTCTCTGATAGACAGGGCTTGGATTTCACTCACTCTTCTGGCTGTAGTCAGAGCTATAAGCAATGCCGCTTTCCAAGACAATTTGTCTATGTGTGCCTCGGCTATTGGCTCGAAAGGATGCATAGTTAGGCCTCTAAGAACTACGTTGAGATCCCAAGGTGGAACTATTTTAGCTCTTGTTGGATTAATCCAAGAAGCAGCTATCATGAACCTCTTAATCCATCTGTTTTGGGCCAAATCAGCATCAAAATAGGAACTTAAAGGCGAGACTTGGACCTTCAGCGTGCTTGGTCTTAATCCTTTAGACAGACCGTTCTGTAGGAAATCCAAGATTCTGGCCACGTCAAGCCGAAAGGGATCTAATGGACGAGGCTCATACCATAGCTTGAAAGCTTTCTAGATTTTTCCATAGATGGAAATTGTGACTGGTTTTCTGCTTTTCTGCAGTGTATGTGACTCGCCCCCAGGGGTGTCGCGGGGCACCCGGCAGCCGGGCCTAAGACTGCCTGCGGGGATTATCACGGTGGCTGGTCCAGGGCGGTCAGTGCCAAAAGGAATTATTTGTAGGGAATTTGTTGTGACGCCACCTGTGGTGTCTGGTGAGGATCACCAGCGCTGCAACAGTCCTCTGAGGCAGATGTCAGGACAGCTTGAGATGGAACGGCTCCCCACAGGTGGAGCAGGCCTCAGGGCAGTATAAATGATGCAGGTTGCGCTGAGCATTGTGGTGCAGGGAAAGCGATGGCACAGCAGGAGTAACGGACAGAGACAGGGGATTTGCTTCATTTCCTTTACTGGTACAGCTGTTAGGTACGGTCCAGGGTACTCCAGATGAAGGGCGCACTTTTGGACTTCTCCCCAGGGAGCAGGTATAGGGCCTCCTGATCCGTGTCTGTCCCTATGTATGCTCCTGGCCAGCCTGCAACTGGGCCTAGCTTATGTGTCCTGCTTTTACTTCACCAGATGCTCAGAAATAGGACCTCTGGTTGGTAACCACTTTCCCTGGACGTCGGGGCCTTCGTGGTTCCTGATCCTGTGTGTGTCTAGCCTTCAGGTTTGTCAGGGACTTGTAGTCCTCCTGGGATTCCGGTTATCCCCACTGGGTGTAAAGGGTCCCTGTAGGCGCGGATCCGGTGTCCGGTAGATATAATGGGGTGAGCTTATTGTGCTCCTCTGCCCCCTTGGTTTCACTCCCCTTTTTCTCCTTGCCGTCGGCCACACTCGGGGCCCTCACTACTAGGCAGCTGACGTGCTGCGTCTTCACCGCTATCTGAGTGTCGGCACGCTCTCAGGCTCTCTCTCAGCCTGCCTGCTCTGCTCTGACTCTGAGCACTCACTAATCAACTGAGCTGCCTGGCTCCACCTTCCCTATATATATCCCTATCTGGGCTCCCTCTGCTGGTATGAGTTGGAAGGTAGAGGTGTTTGTATCTAGTGAGGGCCTCTTGTGGAGAAATCCATCCATGCACCCTTCTGGGTTCTGTGGCACCAATGCACAGCAGGGCGCCACATTTGGATCATCTGTACTGAGAAGCCTCTGGCTTTTCAGAGGGTGGTCTCAGAAGCCAAGCTGCTAGAGCCAAATTCTGAGGGGCCGGATGGAAAATCTGGCCCTAATGCAGCAGATCGTGGATTCGAGGAAGCATCAATGGATCATCCATTCTTAGACTGCTCAATGTTCCGAACCATGCTCTTTTTGGCCACATTGGAGCTATTAGGATAGTCTTGAGCCCTTCCGACCTGATTTTTTGTAAAGTCCTTGGTATTAACAGAATCAGGGGAAAAGCATTAGCGAGCCCAACTTTCCAAGGGTGAGCGAATGCATCTATCCCTGTTGCTGAATCCTCGGGTTTCAAAGAGAAAAAGGCTCTTACTTTTGCGTTTTCCTGGTTCGCAAACAGGTCCACATCTGGGTATTCCCACTTTTGAACAATCATCTGAAATATCTTCGAGTTCATGCTCCACTCCCCTGGATGAATGTATTTTCTGCTCAGAAGATCTGCATGATAGTTGTCGGAGCCCCTCAGATGCAGAGCCAATAAGGATAGTAGATTATGCTCCGCCCAGTGGAAGATCCTTTCGGAGATCATCTGTAACCTCCTGTTTCTTGTACTTCCCTGATGTCTCAAGTGGGCTATAGTTGTCATATTGTCCGAGTAGACTCTGACATTCGACCCCTGAAGCACAGTAGTGGCTGCCCATAGGGTTTCTTCCACCACTTTCATTTCTTTTAAGTTTGAGTACTGCTCTGCTATTTCTTGCGACCAGACCCCTTGGAAGGCCACGTGGGAGACTACTGCTCCCCATCCTCTTTTGCTTGCGTCTGTTTTGACGGATAACAAGGGAAGTTGAATCCATGCTGAACTTTTCTCCAGATTTCCTGGACAGAGCCACCAATTTAAAGATGCTTTCACCTTCTCTGGCAGATGAATTCTGTTGGAGAGGGAACTTGGAGATCTGTCCCAACAGGAAAGGATGTAGTTTTGAAGGACCCTTGAATGCGCTTGAGCCCAAGGTACCGCCTAAATAAATGAGGTCATGGACCCGAGGACGGACATGGCGAATCTTAATGACACTCCTCTCTGGTTCTTTAGTGCATAAACTTTCGACCTCAACTGAATCTGCTTCTCTTTTGGCAGAAAAGAGGCTTGTTGCTGAGAATCCAGGAGAATTCCCAAGGAGGTCTTCCTGGTGGAGGGAATCAGATCTGACTTTTGGTAGTTTATCAACCATCCCAAGGATTCCAGGATCTGGAGGGTCATCTGGAGGTCTCTTTCCAAACTTGAAACCGAGGGAACCATCACCAAAAAATTGTCTAAATATGGGACGATGCAGATATTCAGTTTCCTTAGATAAACCTACTACCTCTGCCATGATCTTTGTAAACAGGCGGGGTGCTGACGAAATGCCGAAGGGGAGTACATTGAATTGAAAATGAAGTACCTCTCGGTTCTGAGTTACAGCAAATCTGAGAAATTTTCTGTAATCCGGATGAATTGGCACGTGGTAGTAAGCCTCTGGCTGGTCTACTGTTGCCACGACAAATCCTTTTCCAATCAATAAGCTGCCATTGAGGAAGGAAGCTCGCAATTCTGCCTCCTACCTTCTTGGCGTCATTGTCTGTCCTGCCTAGAACCTTGAAAGATATTCCTACCTCTTCCCCCTTTTGTGTAACTCCAGCGACCAGTTTTACCCTTGCCTCTGTACTGAAATGCTTGCTGCTGTTGTTGTTGAGGGAGAAGAAATGGTCTCTTTCTGAAACTTTTTGGATTCTTTGGCTCTGGCAGAGACTTCTTCTTGTCGGATGCTTTCTCCAACAACTCGTCTAGCACCGCCCCAAACATATACTCTCCTTTAAATGGAATGGAGCAAAGCTTAGATTTTGATGCGTTGTCCCCACTCCACATCTTCAACCACAGAGCTCTTCTCATAGAATTTGATAATGCTGCCGATCTTGCCGCAATCTTGACCGACTCCGCCAAGGCATCCGCTAGGAATCCAGTGGCCTTCTGCAGAAAAGGAAGAGATGCTAGGAGGTCCTCTTGAGTGGTACCTTTCCAGAGATGTTCCTCTAGTTGTTGGAGCCAGAGGAACATGGAACGAGCTACACAAGTTGAAGCGATATTAGTCTTTAGTGAAGCCGCCGATGTTTCCCATGCCTTCCTTAGAAGGCTGTCCATCTTCCTATCCATAGGATTTTTGAGCTGTGACGAGTCTTCAAAGGGAAGGGTTGTTTTCTTCGCAACCCTTGCCACCTGTACATCAACCTTCGGGACTTCCATCCATAGCTTAGCCGCCTTTTCATCTAGAGGGAATCTATCCTTCATTTCTCCTGCCATACTAAGCCTTTTCTCAGGTGACTCCCATTCATCCAAAATAAGACTCCAAATGTTGTCATGCACAGGGAACACTACCTTCTTCTTGGATTTCAGACCGCCAAACATTTCATCCTGAACTGTACGGGTTTCCTTCTCCTCTTCCACCTGCATCGTGTCTCTCACCTGCGACAACAATTCCTCCATATTCTCAGACGAAAAGTAATATTTCCTATCTTCCTCATGATCTTCACTTAGGACCCCTTCTTCCGGTTCCTCCATAGACCCTAATTCTGAATCAGAGGTCTCCCTAACCGTATATTTTCTCCTTTTGGGGGGAGATGGACCTTCAGCTCTGGCTTGTGAGAAGGAGGCTAGGGAAGATTGTATTTCCTGCCGAACCATTCCCCTGACTTCTTCCATAAGGGAAGGCTGTTCTTCCTTCACAATGTTGTCAGTGCATTTCCAGCATAGGGGTTTCTTATGCCCTGAAGCCAGCTTTTTTATACAGATGGCACATTTGCGAACTGTAGTGCTTTCTCCCACTGTCGGTGCCGGATCCTTGTCTCCCTAAATTAAAAATAAAAAAAGGGGAGATTTAAAATATATTTAGGATCCTGCTCAAAAGAGAGTGGGGAATAACCTAGGACCTAGTACTTACTGGGGCCGGGTTAGCGCTGGGCTCTGCAGACGCAGGCTTTGGAACAGCACCCTCCATAGTAGCAGAATATTCTGTCCTACCTTAATGGAGTCTTCTCATCTGGGTCTTTTATAGGGGAGACCGAGATCCAGTGCCAAATTTTCACCTATCTGGTGAAGGATCCTCATTTTCAGGGCAAACCGCGGCTTCTCCTTTTGAATTTCCCGCCGCGGCCCCATGCGTTCCACGGTGGAACGCACCAGAAGTGACGTCCCGCTGGCCAAAAGCCTGACTTCCGGCACGCCGCCATGGAGGACAGAGGAGACTCCGGCCGGGGAGCTACAGGAGGCCCCCAGCCCCCAAAACCCTACTCGGCTTTACACGCAGGCGAGTGTGTGTGTGGGGGGTCCCGCTCTCAAGGAGACACGGGAGCTGCAAAGGAAGGAAGGTCGGAGGCGATCGCTCCCTGCAGCCCGGCAGGTAAATTTAATAGGGCCCTGCTTGCCGGCTGCAGGCACCCCAGGTAACCTCTTCATCCCATAGGGACAGGAAAACACTGGGGATTGTAGCGGGAAGGGGCTATTTAACCTCTTGTTTTCCTGTCCCTAATTAGGATGGGGAGGCTACCTCCAGGTGTGCTGTCATGGAGGGGATTGGAGAAAATAACATTATACTTACCTTCTGATGGCCCCCGGTCTTTTCTCCACTGCGTCCGGTCTCTTGTACGGCTCGCGGTGGTGTGAAAGGACCTTCCATGACATCATTTAGTTATGTGACAGGTCACGCGACCGCCGTGACCAGTTGAACATCCGCAACAAGACCACAGAGAAACAAATCAAGAAGAAACGTCACACTCACCGGAGTGTTGATCAGGTTCAGGAGATACTTCTTTCCCTCGTAAGTGTAAAACAGAGACGCAGTCAGGGCCTTCACCGTAATCCCGCACTCCCTCTCCACCTGCAGCTTGTCCAGAACTTGCTTATTGGAGGAGGCTTTTGGCATACAACCTGAGGGAAGGAGCGAGACACCAGAATCCACACTGTTAGATCGTAGTGGCAGTGTCTCCCTCCATACTAGTCTGTCAATGGTAGCTTGTTTCTGTGTTTTATATATGTATTTTAGGTGTGTAAACCCTCTTCATGTGTACAGCAGCCTGGAATGAACGCTGCTTAAAAAATAAATAATAGAGTAAGGCCTCATTCAGACTTTCATCAGCTTTGTTTTGCATCCGAGAAGCTCTAAACTTTGATTTGGATCAAAGTCCGACAGGTCAACGTGTTTCGGTGAAAAATACACGGTCCACAGAAATATGTGAACAGCCCTAGACTATAATAGATATGAGCTCTGTGAAAAACAAGGATCGAGCTCGTACGAAATCCAACATTTCATTCTATAAATCTACATAAATTAAGTAACGTGCCAAATTGATTTTTTTTTGGTTTATGTTTTGTTTATGTACGGAGGGAGAGTTCCCAGTGCTAGTGTCTAGCTCACTGATTTTCCTTGCTTGGTGCCTGACGTCCCAAAAAACTGACAGTGAGCTATCAATCAAGATAAAGAGGCTGGTGCTGGGCAGGGAAGCAACCTTGGAAGGCTGAGGCTTGGTTAGTGCTCCGTTACACCCAGAGCACTCAGAAATGCAGCAACAGATAAAAGATATAGAGGTGTCTATGGATTTAGCTTTCCAAATCCTGCATGGTCATGAATGGGAATTGGAGGGAGGGGTATTTTCTGATGGATACCCTTAAATTGTTAATTGGCAATTGCAGTTCACATAGTTGCATATTACTTAATCATTAGAGCTACAAAAATTTGCACTTCAAGCACCAGTAAAACAGAGGCCAAAAAAGATTCCTTAGAGGCATCTGGTCACTATTAGTGATGATCGAGCGTGTTCTATCAACCCCTTCGGCGAGCACGCTCAGGTGCTCGCCGAGTATTTTGGCATGCTTGGCATTTCTTTTAAGGTCGCCGTGCCTGCAAGTGTCACGGCTGTTAGCGTGCTCGCTGAATGGGTTCATAGAACACGCTCAATCATCACTAGTCACTATACATTAGTATACAATAAAAAAACACATATCACATAGTGAATAACACAGACACTATTCAATACAGCAGGGTTGAGGTGTACTTTGTGGGACAAAATTACAGCATTTTTGAAAGACGCCATTCACTTTACTGTGCAACATATAGAAAAAAAAGGGCAATGAATTCCAAATAAAGTGAAATGGTGCAGAAGAAAACGAAAACATTTTACTGCTTTTAAAAAATTCTAAACTTTGCAAACAAATTGTTTGGCTTGTGTTTCAATTTTCTAAGACCGTTTTTAATACCATTTTGGGGTACAACTTTTTGATTGCTCCATCAAATGTATAGTCGTAAGTTACTTACCGGTAACGGGATTTTTCAGAGACAGAACCACGAGAGAGGGGATCCGCCCACCAAGGAGAGGAAACCTACAGGCTTAAAAGGGCGCCACCTCTCTCCCGCCTCAGTTGGGATTACAGAGCATTGAGAGGAACGCCAGGTTAATAAACACAGCAAACAATCACAAAATTGCCATACCAGACGACACCTATTGAGTGTGATATTATAATTAATAAAAGGGGAGTGTTCCCACAAACGTGAAAGGAGGGAATATAAGGGTGCTGTCATGGTCTCCGAAAAATTCCATTACCGGTATGTAATTTAAGATTTTATCGGTCGACCATGACAGCACCACGAGAGAATTACAGAGATGAAGTAATCTATTGAAGGACCACAGCCTGGAACACTCTTCTCCCAAAGGTGAGGTCAGCCGATACACCCATATCTAACCTATCGTGTCTATGGAATGTAGAGGGACAGGACCAGGTAGCAGCCTTACATATGTCTTCTATCGAGACACCTGTCTTCTCAGCCCAGGAGGGGTGGGGTGGGATGAGCCTTCAGCCCTTCTGGCACTTCCTCGCCGCTAGATGTACAGACCAAAAGTTTGGACACATCTTCTCATTTAAAGATTCTTCTGTATTTTCATGACTATGAAAATTGTACATTCACACTGAAGACATCAAAACTATGAATTAACACATGTGGAATTATATACTTAACAAAAAAGTGTGAAACAACTGAAAATATGTCTTATATTCTAGGTTCTTCAAAGTAGCCACCTTTTGCTTTGATGACTGCTTTGCACACTCTTAGCATTCTCTTGATGAGCTTCAAGAGGTAGTCACCGGAAATTGTTTTCACTTCACAGGTATGCCTTGTCAGGTTTAATAAGTGGGATTTCTTGCCTTATAAATGGGGTTGGGACCATCAGTTGTGTTGTGCAGAAGTCTGGTGGATACACAGCTGATAGTCCTACTGAACAGACTGTTAGAATTTGTATTATGGCAAGAAAAAAGCAGCTAAGTAAAGAAAAACGAGTGGCCATCATTACTTTAAGAAATGAAGGTCAGTCAGTCCGAAAAATTGGGAAAACTTTGAAAGTGTCCCCAAGTGCAGTTGCAAAAACCATCAAGCGCTACAAAGAAACTGGCTCACATGAGGACCGCCCCAGGAAAGGAAGACCAAGAGTCACCTCTGCTTCTGAGGATAAGTTTATCCGAGTCACCAGCTTCAGAAATCGCAGTTTAACAGCAGCTCAGATTAGAGACCAGTTCAATGCCACACAGAGTTCTAGCAGCAGACACATCTCTTCAACAACTGTTAAGAGGAGACTTTGTGCAGCAGGCCTTCATGGTAAAATAGCTGCTAGGAAACCACTGCTAAGGACGGGCAACAAGCAGAAGAGACTTGTTTGGGCTAAAGAACACAAGGAATGGACATTAGACCAGTGGAAATCTGTGCTTTGGTCTGATGAGTCCAAATTTGAGATCTTTGGTTCCAACCACCGTGTCTTTGTGCGACGCAGAAAAGGTGAACGGATGGACTCTACATGCCTGGTTCCCACCGTGAAGCATGGAGGAGGAGGTGTGATGGTGTGGGGGTGCTTTGCTGGTGACACGGTTGGGGATTTATTCAAAATTGAAGGCATACTGAACCAGCATGGCTACCACAGCATCTTGCAGCGGCATGCTATTCCACCTGGTTTGCGTTTAGTTGGACCATCATTTATTTTTCAACAGGACAATGACCCCAAACACACCTCCAGGCTGTGTAAGGGCTATTTGACCAAGAGGGAGAGTGATGGGGTGCTACGCCAGATAACCTGGCCTTCACAGTCACCAGACCTGAACCCAGTTGTTTCACACTTTTTTGTTAAATATATAATTCCACATGTGTTAATTCATAGTTTTGATGCCTTCAGTGTGAATGTACAATTTCCATAGTCAAGAAAATACAGAAAAATCTTTAAATGCGAAGGTGTGTCCAAACTTTTGGTCTATACTGTATATGATAGAGAAATGGCCTCCTAATTCCATCTAGCTATGCTGGACTTCGTGACCTTAGACCGTTCCTAGCCCCTTGGTAGGATATAAACAACGAGTTATCTTTCCTAAAGCTTTTGGTAACTGAATGGTACCTAACCACACATCTCCTCACTTCTAACGTATGTAACTCCACCTCTTTCTGGTTACTAGGATGTGGACAAAAGGAGGGTAGGAGGACTTCCTGAAGTCTGTGGAAACGAGTAGCTACCTTAGGGAGAGAGAGTGATTTTTAGACCAGATCCTGCCTATCATCCAGAATTTGAGTAAACGGCGAGGCCATTGACAGGGTCTGGATGTCACTAATGCTCCTGGCCGAGGTTAAAGATATTAAAGCGGTCTTAAGAGAGAGGGATTTAAGGGTTGCTGACTATTAGCTCAAACGGCGAGCTAGTCAAGGCCTTTAGAACCAAATTTAAATCCCAGGGAACCAAGCTGCTTTTAATAATGAGTCTAGATCTAAAAGCTGCCTTAATGAACCGAGAAACCCAGTAGCTACAAGCTGCATCACAGCTATATAGGGCACCCAAGGCAGAAATCTGTACTTTAAGGGTGCTGGTGGATAACCCTAGTTCAAGACCTTTTTGTAAAAACTCCAAAGATTTGTCCTATTGGCACCCCTTCCCCATCAACCCCAGAACCAGAGAAAGACAAAAACTTTCTCCAACTTGTGGCATAAATCTGGGTTGTAACAGGTTTTCTGCTGTGCAGGATGGTTACTAGACCTTTGGAAAAACCTTTCTGATTTGGCAGTGTCCTTTCAAGTTCCACACCGTCAAGTGGAGGCCAGTTGCTTGAGGATGGAATATCGGACCCCGGAGAAGGAGATATGGAATCTCTGGAAGAACCCAAGGATCAGAGATGGACATGTTCCTCAGGCATGAGAACCAGGGCCTCCTGGGCCAAAAGGGTGTGATCAGCAGAACCCTGGCCTTCTCCTCCCTGATCTTTCTTATTACCATGAGAAGAACAGCCAACCAGGGGGGGAGGAGTCATACGCCAGGCTGAAATACCAACGTATCAGGAAAGCGTCCACAGCTAGAGGATTTAGGGAACACAAGATCTTTGTCTTCCGATTTAGTTTTGTGGCAAACGGATCTACCTGACCGGAGGCCCCCCCATCTTCGGCTATTTGGGTAAAAATTCCTTGATTTAGTTCCCATTCCCCTTGCATCAGAGGATAGCAGCTTAGGAAATCTGCTCTCATGTTTTCTTTTTCCATTAAATGGAGGGCCATCAGGGAAAGGAGGTGACTTTCTGTAATCTGGGAGAGATGATCTGTCACTCTCATCAGCGATCTTGACCATGTATCCCCCTGGTGGTTCACATATGCTACCGCAACTAGATTATCCAAGAGGATCTTTACATTCTGGCCCTGAAGGAAAGGTAAGAAATTATTCACCGCCTTGTCTACCGCCAGAAGTTCTTTTGAATTGGAGGAGAGACCCTTTTCAATATCTGACCAGGTCCCCTGGGCTACCATATCTCCCAGATGGGCTCCCCACCCTCTCGGACTCGCATCTGTGGTAATTGTTCTAGTGACCCTAAGTACCCAGGGAACCCCTCGAGATAGTGTAGCACCCTGAGGATTCGGCTGCTACAGGGGTATTGCACCTCAACCCAGAGGTGTGGTATTCCACTCCCGGGTAAGGATGGAGTGTGGATCTGAGCTCAGTAAGCTGCATGCACTACACACATCCCATTTCCGAGGAGCAGACCAACGGTACTCCCACTTAGAAATGTGCAGGTACGACCGAGTCTGTTCCTGGCTGGAGTGGGAGGGGGGTGGTACATCCCAGTAGTGTAGGGGCAGATAGGGGGAGCAGCCTGGGTAAAGATAGGAGCTCATTGGGTGCTGGTCACCTGAGCTCACACATAGAGGGAGTATTTAAGGTGGGCACCATCTAAGATCAGGGTCAGTCTGTCAGAGTGTAACCTGAAGAGCAGAGCAGAGGAGAAGAGCAGCTCCAAGCCCCAGAGAGAGTGAGAGAGGAGAACAAGAAAGACCCAGAGAGGGGGAGACAGAAGGAACTCTGAGAACCCAAATAAAATCACCGGGTGAAGAGTTGGCAACAGGGTACCGGATCCCAAACTGGTGGGGGCTAAAGCATACCTCAGCCAGAGACCGGAGGCCGTGGGCAGGATCTGCCACGGCCACCCACCACATCCACCCTGAAGGCAAACCACGTGTAGGGTCAGGGAACCCAAGGCCAAGGGTCTCCCAACAGAAGGCCCGAGGGAGCTGGACCTAGGTGGATCCCTGGTGGGGACGGCCAGAAGAAAGGACAAGAAGGAGGGCTCAGGGACACGCTCCGGACTTGCTTGGGGGTTGGCTGAATCCAGGACCTGGTGGACGCAGCACGGCTCGGGTGGTCACTCAAGGCCGGAGTGACCGGAATATCTGCAGTAAGTAAACACCCTGAACTGCACAACCCGACTCTGTCTTTAATTAACATCTACGCTGCACCACCACAACCCCCATCCTCTGCACCTGACCCCCTGAGGCTATACCCCTCCCGTTGGGGGTTATACTATCTAAAGCTGCACCAACACCATCAGCCTCAGCGGACCCTGCTGCAGCGGCGGCCGTAGTGACCGCAATCCAATGGGTGGCGTAGTCGACATAAAGAACTTTGTAACATCTGTAGGACTGCCACATACTCTGAGCTTGACACCCTGGGCACGGACCGGGTCACAGCCACTCGGAGACTACAACCCCCATCTGATCCGGCTCCGGGTATTCCCCTAAAGAATATGGCCCAGGGGGCGCGTCAACTTTGGCATAGTCGGCAGGATAACGTGCCCGCAACACCCGGGTACTGCGTGCCTGAAGAAAAGAACGAGTTTACCTCAAAAAGAAGTCTCCTGCCGGTTCCGGAGGGTCCCCGCCATCGGACTCCATCACAGGTCGATTCCCGCCGGTTGTCCGCCATTAACAGCTTTTTCCCGCCATCTGCAGAGTTTCCCGCCACTGGGAGACGATTCCCGCCATTTCCGAAGGTTTCCCGCCTTGTCAGAGCGGACGCCATTATGGGCGTGCCAGAGGGTGGCAAGAGGCCGCCTCCCATCGTGGGCCAGGACCGAAAATGGCGCCAAAAGTGGAAACCGCCCCCACCAACAGAGACTGTGATGCTAGAGGTGTCTGTCAGCGTGAAAGAACTGCCCCTGGAGCTGACAATCACCAAGTGGCCCCGGGACCGCCCTCGAAGTGGGAGGACTGAGAACAAGAGAGCAAAGATGGGTGTCGCCTGGAGCAGTTTGGAGAGAGCGCACCCGGAGACAAGAAGCCTAGAGCTGAGTCCAGAAGAAGCTTACCCGGAGATGGAAGAAGAGCAGAGCAGCACCGGCCCGCTGGCCAGGAGCCTGCTGGAGACAACGGAAGGAGAGCAGAGCAGCACCGACCCGTTGGTCAGGAGCCTGCTAGAAGCAACGACCCCACTAGGCTTAGTGGAGGTCTTGGCACAGCTCCCCCGAGATCGGGAGTGTGCACAGACTGCGCTGGAGGGCCTCGCACGGAGGATGGCCCGGGTGCAGCGAGAGACGTTAGCAGAATGGAGCCGTGAGATGGTCCAGCAGACAAGAACTCGTCAGCGGAGCACGCCACCCGAGACGAGGAGACAGACCGCCTCTGAGGATGGCGCAGGAGGACTGAAGGCCGGAGACGGCGCCGAGAAGGGAGCCGAACGAAAGGAGGCAGGTAAAGGGGACGTCTCTACCCCAAACCGGGAAACCGCGCACCTGCCCCAGCTCCCCGTCGCAGAGCCCGAAGTATCCCCTGCCGTGCCCGTCGCTGCAACGTCACCGCCGCAGACTAGGCCTCAAACGGGAGCCGCGACCCCTGTGACGTCACACGCCTCGACCCCGAGCGTGACCAAGCAGGAAGTACCACCAGCCTGGTCGCAAGGCCTAGTACCCCCGGGCGCCGCAATACCAACAGCGCCCCCTACCTCCGCGGAGCCACCGGCCTGGTCGCAGGGCCAAGTAGCCCAGGGCGCCGCCGTCCTTACGGTGCCCTTCACTTTCCAGGTGCCCCAGGCCTGGCCGCAAGGCCTGGGCAACCCGGGCGCCACCACCACCGCGCCCATAAAACCAAGAGTGCCGCATCTGGGAGAAGATCTGTTCGCCCAACATACGTGCCCGGATGGGCAGCCCTTTATATGGCCACCGGAGTTTCACCATCCCCGACTCCGGAAAGAGAGAGCCCTAGATGAACCCCTGATTCCGGTTCCAAAGCCCGTAAAAAGGACCTCGCCCCCGCTAGAGGAGGCACAGTTTGAGTGGGACCCCACCGGAGAAGATCTCATGGGGTTCACTCAGGAGACTCGGGCAGCTGCAGCGGAGCGTGCAGAGTGCTGCCGGCAACAGCTCGAGGTCTTTGAGAGGGAGCGGAGAGAGAGGCGGGTCCGGGAACAACAAGCCCAGATAAGGAGCGCGGAGCAGAAGAGCCGGGCCAGGAGGAGTCCCCGTGCAGCTCATGGTCCCCCTTCCACCGGGACTGTGATCAAGTTCAATATGCAGCACGGGTGGGGCTTCATCCGAGATCACCGCACCCCAGGCGACGTCTTCGTGACAAGAAGAGACGTTGAGTCCCACCTACCGGAGGGACACAGAGGACGTGACCTGTATATAGGGGACGAGGTCACCTTCACCCGGCACAAGTGTGCCAAAGGACCCTACGCCCTCCATGTGCATCGCCTGACGGAGGAGGAGCTGCGGTGTGAGGAAGAGCAAGAGGACCCGGACGGGTCTGAAGCTAAAGGTAACCACAAAGAAAGAGCAGGAGGACGCCGTCGTTAAGTACAGCAGAGTACAAGCTGTATATAGTTGCCCGTCGGGGCACAGTGAACTGTTGCTAATATAGTCCCCGTTGGGACCAGAGAATTGAACTGTTACCCGTATTTCCCTTAATCCCACTGACCGAGGACTGAGAGCGGTCATCCCTTTCCTAAATACCTGGCCAAGGACTGAGAGCGGCCATATCCCCTTGTAAATAGTTGCGCTTCCTAAAGCGCCCCCTACCGGTTTTATAGGAAAACCATTTATCTAAGAGAAACTGTTGCACTTTTCCCGGGCACACGTTGCACAGTGTCCGGAGGAGGAACCAGAAACAAGAATGTTAATATGAAAAGTTTTATGATGCTGCTAATATATATGTTTTATATGTTTTATTATGTTGTTTATGGAAAAAAAAAAAAATTGTATGTTTGGATGATGTTTTATATCTTACAGCCCGAGGACGTGCTGTGATTTACCAGGGGGGAATGTAGCACCCTGAGGATTCGGCTGCTACAGGGGTATTGCACCTCAACCCAGAGGTGTGGTATTCCACTCCCGGGTAAGGATGGAGTGTGGATCTGAGCTCAGTAAGCTGCATGCACTACACACATCCCATTTCCGAGGAGCAGACCAACGGTACTCCCACTTAGAAATGTGCAGGTACGACCGAGTCTGTTCCTGGCTGGAGTGGGAGGGGGGTGGTACATCCCAGTAGTGTAGGGGCAGATAGGGGGAGCAGCCTGGGTAAAGATAGGAGCTCATTGGGTGCTGGTCACCTGAGCTCACACATAGAGGGAGTATTTAAGGTGGGCACCATCTAAGATCAGGGTCAGTCTGTCAGAGTGTAACCTGAAGAGCAGAGCAGAGGAGAAGAGCAGCTCCAAGCCCCAGAGAGAGTGAGAGAGGAGAACAAGAAAGACCCAGAGAGGGGGAGACAGAAGGAACTCTGAGAACCCAAATAAAATCACCGGGTGAAGAGTTGGCAACAGGGTACCGGATCCCAAACTGGTGGGGGCTAAAGCATACCTCAGCCAGAGACCGGAGGCCATGGGCAGGATCTGCCACGGCCACCCACCACATCCACCCTGAAGGCAAACCACGTGTAGGGTCAGGGAACCCAAGGCCAAGGGTCTCCCAACAGAAGGCCCGAGGGAGCTGGACCTAGGTGGATCCCTGGTGGGGACGGCCAGAAGAAAGGACAAGAAGGAGGGCTCAGGGACACGCTCCGGACTTGCTTGGGGGTTGGCTGAATCCAGGACCTGGTGGACGCAGCACGGCTCGGGTGGTCACTCAAGGCCGGAGTGACCGGAATATCTGCAGTAAGTAAACACCCTGAACTGCACAACCCGACTCTGTCTTTAATTAACATCTACGCTGCACCACCACAACCCCCATCCTCTGCACCTGACCCCCTGAGGCTATACCCCTCCCGTTGGGGGTTATACTATCTAAAGCTGCACCAACACCATCAGCCTCAGCGGACCCTGCTGCAGCGGCGGCCGTAGTGACCGCAATCCAACGGGTGGCGTAGTCGACATAAAGAACTTTGTAACATCTGTAGGACTGCCACATACTCTGAGCTTGACACCCTGGGCACGGACCGGGTCACAGCCACTCGGAGACTACAACCCCCATCTGATCCGGCTCCGGGTATTCCCCTAAAGAATATGGCCCAGGGGGCGCGTCAATAGGTTAGGCTCATCCTGCCACCACTATAAAGATTTTACTGACCGGGGTGATAAGGACATCTTCCAAGTGCCCCTTAAGAGAAACTTCATTATGTAGCACATCCCACTGTAGAACTGTGGCGCCCCTGAAGGTTCGACCGCCACAGGGATGCTGCACTTCTGTAATGGAGTGTAGTGTTCCTCCTCCGAGGTAAGAACAGCGTGATGGTCGGGACCCAACCTTTGCATCCAACGCCACATTTCTCCACCAGGGGGGCTAGTATGCACCAGGTGCTGCCCTCCTGGTTACAGGGAGACTGGGGAACCAAGAGTGAGGGGAACCAGTTAGTGGGTGAGGGTTGAGGACTTACAATTTAGTGACACTTTAAATTTCATATTTAATAAAAAGCCATCTTTGGTTTTGGTCTTTGTGCTGTTAATTACTGTGAGGTATTGTGATCTCCCACCCTGAACGTGGATCCTGCGTGGACCTGCAGTGGATGGAGACACAGCCCTGATACCCCAGCCTTGAGACGGGGGGCAGGTTGCAGACGAGGAATGTCTCAACCCGGTCAAGGACCACGACCAAGAAGGCCCGGAGCTTAAGAGTGTAGCTCCACAGCTAATGGATCCCGGGGAGGATGCAGACGGAGCAGTGTACGCCACCTGTCCTCACCATCTGATATATTCAGAGGGAGTCCGGCTGCAAGAGGGGTACCGGCCCCGACACCCGACCTTGCTTCTCCATGTCCTGGTTGGTAAAGCCTGGTAGGCCCAGAGGATCCCATCGGGTATCGGAAGGAGCGGAGCTGCCACCCGTGCCCTTGTTCTGAGAGAAGTTCAGAGGGAGACCCGGCCTATCTACACACACAGACAGGAGAGGATACGGTCTGTAGTTCAGGAACACTCTGGTGCGGGGTCCCGATTGAATGCTGGACTTGCTCGGAGGTTGTTGGACCCCCATCCCTGGTGACTGCAGGACTCCGTGGGGATCAGGGAGTCGCCTTCCTTCTGCCATCTCTAATGTGAGTAAAGCCTTGGAAGTTCACCCCTATGGCCTCCGGACTGTTTATTCTGCGCTACACCGCGCGACGTGGCATCCGTTCTTCCTCCACTACTACCCCCTCCATCCTTCCTGTCCCTCTGCCCTGAGGCCTTGCTCCGCCTGTGGGGAGTAGTAATAACTCTGGCCGCCGTAACACTATGCCTCAGCGGACTGCAGCGGCGCTGGTGGCCTTCACCAGGTGCCACAGGTGGCGTAGTCGTAAATCAGCCACTCAACCCGGATAAGCCCACACCATCTCTTTTAATGTGACGGCCCTGAGCACGGGTCGGGTCCGGGCCACGGCTGCACCCCATCTCTCCATCACAGGACCCGACTCCGAGTCCCCCATCTCCCAGGGAAAAGAAAAGGGCTTTTTCGAGTAAGAGACGTCACGCTATCACTTGTGGGGGGTTTCTGCTGTTTTCGCATGTCAGGGGCTCTCCAAATGTGATATGGCATCCACTTTTTTCATATGGCATTTTGTTTTCATAATGGCATTACGGCATTCATTTTAATATGGTGATATGGCATTCAGTCTTTTTTGCGTTCAAAAAGTCGAAACGGTGCTCCTTCCCTTCCGAGCCCTGTCATGTGCCCAAACAATAGTTTTCCCCCACATATGGGGTATCAACATGCTCAGTAGAAATTACACAACAAATTTTGTGGTTCATTTTATCTTGTTACCCTTGTGAAAATAAAAAAATTGGGGCTATAGTAAAATTTTTGTGAAAAAAAGTAAAATGTTCATTTTTCTTTCCACATTGCTTTAGTTCCTTTTGGGTATTTTCTGTCATAAAGGCCCCTCAAAGTCACTTCAAATGTGATGTGGTCCCTAAAAAAATGGTTTTGTAAATTTTGTTGGAAAAATTAGAAATCGCTGGTCAACTTTTAAACCTTCTAACTTCCTAACAAAAAAAATGTTTTAAAAATTGTGCTGATGTAAAGTAAACATATGAGAAATGTTATTTATTAACTATTTTGTGTGACATAACTCTCTGGAATTAAAAGTTTGAAAATTGCAAAATTATCAAAATTTTCACCAAATTGTCATATCAAAATTGGTTACCACTATCATGAAGTACAATATGTCACTAAACACAATCTCAGAATCAGTGGGATCCATTGTAAAATAAGAAGAAAATAATAAAATCCTTATACTCACATGTCCTATGTGTCCCTAGCTGTAATTCTCTGACCGCTGACGCTGAGGAGCCGAGGAGAATGAGCCGCTCCGGCGAGCGGGCCCCGAAGCTGAGCTCAGGAGCGGTGTCCTGTCACTCAGTGAGCGCAGCTCCGGGGCCACTATCCGGGGAACACTTAGGACCATAGGCAGATTATAATGAGGGCAATCTGGGCTACCGCCCGGGGCCCCGGGGCTCCGGGGAGCCCCGGGGGGTCCATGGCCAAGCTTAAAGGATCCCTCACTTTACACACTTAACATCTTTTATCCATTGTTAAAAAGCGTCATAGATTTCAAGCTTTTTTCATAGTGTTTTTCACCCTTGAATTTGTTCCAGAAAATGAAGTATTGCTCCTGGAAAATTAATGTAATTACACATGTGTTGGTATAGATATGTTTATTTCATTTGTATGTAATGGAACAACACAAAAAAACAAACAAAAAAGGCAAATTGGACATAATTTCACACAAAACTCCCAAAATGGGCCAAACCAAAATGTTGGCACTTTTCCAAAGTTGTAGGTAAACAACTTTGTTTCAAGCATATGATGCTCATTCAAACTCACCTGTGGCAAGTAACAGGTTTGAGCAATATGAAATCATACCTGAAACCAGATAAAAAGGTGAGAAATTTACATATTCTTTGCATTGTATGACTGTGTGTGCCAAACTAAGCATGGAGAACACAAAGAGGAGAAGAGAACTGTCTGAGGAGTTGAGAACCAAAATTGTTGAAAAATATCAACAATCTCAAGGTTACAAATTAATCTCCAGAGATCTTGATGTTCCTTTGTCCATGGTGCGCAACATTATCAAGAAGTTTACAACCCATGGCACTGTAGCTAATCTCTCTGGATGTGGACAGCCGAGAAAAATTGATGAAAGGTTGCAACGCAGGATAGTCCAAATGGTGGATAAGCAACCCCAATCAAGTTCCAAAGATATTCAAGCTGTCCTGCATGCTCAGGGTGCATCAGTGTCAGCGTGAACTATATGTAGTCTTTTGAATGAAATGAATCACCATGGCAGGAGACCCAGAAGGACCCCACTGCTGACATAGATACATAAAAAAGCTAGACTACAATTTACCAATATGTGCGTGAGTAAGCCTAAATCCTTTTGGGAAATCATCTTGTGGACAGATGAAACCAAGATAGAGCTTTTTGGTGAAGCACATCATTCTACTGTTTACCAAAAATGGAATGAGGACTGCAAAGAAAAGAACACAGTACCTACAGTCATATATGGTGGAGGTTCAAAGATGTTTTGGGGTTGTTTTGTTGCCTCTGACACTCATTGCTTTGACTGCGTGCAAAGCATCATGAAATCTGAAGATTACCAAAGGATTTTGGGTCACAATGTAGTGTCTATTGTCAGAAAGCTGGGTTTGCGTCCTAGGTCATGGGACTTCGAGCAGGACAATTACCCCAAACATATTTCAAGAAGCACCAAGAAATGGATGGGAACAAAGTGCTGGAGAGTTCTGAAGTGGCAGCAATGAGTCCGGATCTAAATCCTTTTGAACACCTGTGGATTTAGATCCGGACTCATTGCTTAGTCCGGATCTAAATTGCTCTTAAAATTGCTCTTGGGAGGAGACACACTTCACATATGGGAGACCTGGGACAGTTTGCAAAAGAAGAGAGGTCTACATACTTTTATATATATATATATATATATATACATATATATATATATATATATATATATATATATATGTATAATACTTGACACCTAATGGTAGCCAAAGGCCAAAGAAGGGGGCATTGTCCTAAGTAGGGGCCACAGAGGGAGACATTATTTTAATTGGGGTCCAAGGAGGGGGACATTATTTTAAATGGGGGCCCCAAGAGGGGACATTATTGTAAATTTTGTCTAAAAAGGGGGGCATCATACCATGGGAGCAAAAGGGGAACATTATGATAAATGGTGGCCAAAGAAGGGGACTTTATTCTAAATGAGGACCAAAAAGAGAGACATTGTACTACAGGGGGCCAAAGAGAGTTATATATAATAATATTTTTTATTTAATTTCTATATTTAGTAGAGACATGTACAAACTGAATAAGACAATACAGATTATCACATAATTCATGACATACTAAGAGGAGTGAAGGCCCTGCTAACAAGCTTACAGTCTATGAAGATATAGGAGTGACACAAAAGATAAAAAGGTGCTTGTCATGTATGGTCCGGCCATGATTATTATAAACAGGGGAATTCAAATACCATTACATGAACCAGTCATCAGCCAGAATCTGTATAAGTACAGATACAAGGAGCTGTAGAGTGCATGGAGGCTGTGGATACAGATGAGTGAAGGGACCAGATTCTGGAGAAAATTAAGGAAGGGAGAACAGGGCATAGTTAGATTAACCATATTCTGTGGGATAGTGCATTCCAGAGAACTGCTGCAGCACAAGAGAAGTCCTGAAGATGGGGGTAGAAGGTTTTGATTACAGAGGATGCTAGTCTTAGGTAGATAGTTGATTTTACATTTCTGGATTCTGTAGATTTGTGATTTGTATTAAACAAAAAAAAAACAACAACAACAATCCGAGGTGTCAGTGACGCGCCCCCTGGGCCAGTGCTGTAGGGGATACCCGGAGCCGGATCTCGATGGGGGTAGTAGTCCTTGTGGCGGTGACCCGGTCCGTGCCCAGGGTGTCAAACTAAGTGGCAGTCTATGGCAGTAGATGTTAACTTGATTGTCGACTACGCCACCCGTTGAGTGCGGCTTTGAAGCCGCCGCTGCAGAGCAGTCCACTGAGGCCGGTGGTATATGTGCAGCAGTGATGGTATAACCCCCAACGGGAGGGGTATGGCCTCAGGGCAGCAGGTGTAGATGATGGGGGTTGTGATGATGCAAAAAGAAGATTCAGAGTCAGGAGATGCAGTTCAGGGTTTTTACTTACTGGTGTTCTCTTGGTCACTCTGGCCTTGAGCGACCACCCGAGCCGTGCTGCGTCCACCAGGTCCTGGACTCGGCCAACCCCCAGACAATTCCGGAGCGTGGTCCTGAGCTCCTTTCTGACTCTCCCTTCCTCTGGCCGTTCCCACCAGGGATCCACTTTTGGCCGGCTCCCTCGGGTCTCTTGGTGGTCAAGCCTCCTCTGGGCTCCCTGACCCTATGCTCGGTGTGCCTTTCTAGTGGATTTGGTGAGGGTCGTGGCAGATCCTGCCCACGACCTCCGGTTCCTGGCTAAGGTTCGTTTTGGGCCTCCGCCAGCTTGGGACCCGGTACCCTTGTCCGCCAACCCTTCACCCTGTGTCCTTATTCTGGGATCTTGGGGTTCCTTCTTGTTTCCTCTCTGGGTCCTTCTCACTCCTCTCTCTCTCTCTGCAGGCTCTGCTCTGGAGCTGAGCCCAGCCGGAGCCACAGCTCCCTGTCAGCCCTCCTGGCTGAGCTCCTCTGCTCTGCTCCTCAGGCTAAAAAGACCCTGTCCTAAGATGGTGCCCACCATATATACTCCCTCTATGTGTGAGCTCAGGTGACCAGCACCCAATGAGCTCCTAGCTTTACCCAGACTACTCCCCCTATCTGCCCCTACACTACTGGGATGTTCCACCCCCCTCCCACTCCAGCCAGGGACAGACGCTGTCGTACCTGCACATAAACTGGTGGGAGTACCGTTGATCTGTCCCCCGGAAATGGGATGTATGTAGTGCATGCAGCCTACTGAGCTCAGTTCCACACTCCATCCTTACCCGGGAGTGGAATACCACACCTCTGGAGTGAGGTGCAATACCCCTGTAGCAGCCGAATCCTCAGGGTGCTACATCAGTATTCTTTAATGAGGACATAGCCCTCATGGTTTGTAATTCCAGTGTGTGATGATTAAATAAATGTTGTGATTAATGTGCAGTTTGGCCCACAAAATACAGATGGTATCACCAAGCATAGAAATAAACAGATGGAATCATCAGGCATAGAGATAAACAGAATGTAAATAAAGACAATACAACCTTTCAACTGCAGGTAAGGACAGCTGTATTGTCTTTATTTACATTCTGTTTATCTCTATGCCTGATGATTCCATCTGTTTATTTCTATGCTTGGTGATACCATCTGTATTTTGTGGGCCATGATTGACTTTGCCCTATATTGACACTTGTCTACCACTTGTGGGCTTTATGGCTTCTCTCTATATGACCTATTGACATATTTATAGATATATACTTTCATGGCATTTTGACTACATTTATCTATGCTGGATACTTTAAGGTATGTACTTGTTATCCACTAATGCTTACTAGATGAATGAATTTTGGATACTGATCCTTTTACTTATTTATTTATTTAATTCTTCATGTATTTATCACTGGGTTCATTGATATGATCTCCTTTTGTAAGTCTTGTTAAACAGAATAAATGATTGACTACCCTTGTTACTAGCACTGCAGGCACCTTCATTGGTTCACTTCCCCTTTATGTGTGTTTTATAAATTTCTTTTAAATAATTCAATAAAAGTTCCAAATCTTTTTATCAAACTTGTGCATCTATACTTCTTTGACCTGATTGAGTGTTACTCCCATTCTAGTAGCCACAATAACAACGTACAACTGAAGCAATAAAAAAATGCCTTTATTAAAAATAAATATAAAAACATAGCAAAAGTAATTTCTAAAAATACCCATTAAATACCATGGGAAACAATTGAACTCCACAACAATAAATAAAGCTCATAGGATATGATGAAGGAGTCTATATATCATCTGATGTCTATACACATAGTATAGCACCTGCAGTATACAGGATAATATATGACTGGTATATGGTATACAGTGATTACAGAAGTCAGATATCATATACAGGATAATATGTGACTGTTATCTATTGTATAATTCCCAAATTTAACAGAAAGGAAAAAGGGACAAATTATTTGGCTTGCATAGTAAGAGTGCTTTGTGGAAAATTAATGACCATGCCTCGAACCATTTATTTCTATACAGATAAATGTACAAGGATGACCTGCATCTTCTAAAGCAGCAGAAGCCAAGGCATCCCGAAACAACTGCTGGGGTATCGGCCTGGGGGACATCCGTATACATAGCTAGTGTGACTGTGGATTAATTGATCTGTGATATACTGCAGTAACTGCACCTTAATCACAACATTTATTTAATCATCACACACTGGAATTACAAACCATGAGGGCTATGTCCTCATTAAAGAATACTGACACCTCGGATTGTTGTTGTTTTTTTTTTTTGTTTAATACAAATCACAAATCTACAGAATCCAGAAATGTAAAATCAACTATCTACCTAAGACTAGCATCCTCTGTAATCAAAACCTTCTACCCCCATCTTCAGGACTTCTCTTGTGCTGCAGCAGTTCTCTGGAATGCACTATCCCACAGAATATGGTTAATCTAACTATGCCCTGTTCTCCCTTCCTTAATTTTCTCCAGAATCTGGTCCCTTCACTCATCTGTATCCACAGCCTCCATGCACTCTACAGCTCCTTGTATCTGTACTTATACAGATTCTGGCTGATGACTGGTTCATGTAATGGTATTTGAATTCCCCTGTTTATAATAATCATGGCCGGACCATACATGACAAGCACCTTTTTATCTTTTGTGTCACTCCTATATCTTCATAGACTGTAAGCTTGTTAGCAGGGCCTTCACTCCTCTTAGTATGTCATGAATTATGTGATAATCTGTATTGTCTTATTCAGTTTGTACATGTCTCTACTAAATATAGAAATTAAATAAAAAATATTATTATATATAACTCTCTTTGGCCCCCTGTAGTACAATGTCTCTCTTTTTGGTCCTCATTTAGAATAAAGTCCCCTTCTTTGGCCACCATTTATCATAATGTTCCCCTTTTGCTCCCATGGTATGATGCCCCCCTTTTTAGACAAAATTTACAATAATGTCCCCTCTTGGGGCCCCCATTTAAAATAATGTCCCCCTCCTTGGACCCCAATTAAAATAATGTCTCCCTCTGTGGCCCCTACTTAGGACAATGCCCCCTTCCTTGGCCTTTGGCTCCCATTAGGTGTCAAGTATTATACATATATATATATATATGTATATATATATATATATATATATATATATATATATATATATATATATAAAAGTATGTAGACCACTCTTCTTTTGCAAACTGTCCCAGGTCTCCCATATGTGAAGTGTGTCACCTCCCAAGAGCAATTTTAAGAGCAATTTAGATCCGGACTAAGCAATGAGTCCGGATCTAAATCCACAGGTGTTCAAAAGGATTTAGATCCGGACTCATTGCTGCCACTTCAGAACTCTCCAGCACTTTGTTCCCATCCATTTCTTGGTGCTTCTTGAAATATGTTTGGGGTAATTGTCCTGCTCGAAGTCCCATGACCTAGGACGCAAACCCAGCTTTCTGACAATAGACACTACATTGTGACCCAAAATCCTTTGGTAATCTTCAGATTTCATGATGCTTTGCACGCAGTCAAAGCAATGAGTGCCAGAGGCAACAAAACAACCCCAAAACATCTTTGAACCTCCACCATATATGACTGTAGGTACTGTGTTCTTTTCTTTGCAGTCCTCATTCCATTTTTGGTAAACAGTAGAATGATGTGCTTCACCAAAAAGCTCTATCTTGGTTTCATCTGTCCACAAGATGATTTCCCAAAAGGATTTAGGCTTACTCACGCACATATTGGTAAATTGTAGTCTAGCTTTTTTATGTATCTATGTCAGCAGTGGGGTCCTCCTGGGTCTCCTGCCATGGTGATTCATTTCATTCAAAAGACTACATATAGTTCACGCTGACATTGATGCACCCTGAGCATGCAGGACAGCTTGAATATCTTTGGAACTTGATTGGGGTTGCTTATCCACCATTTGGACTATCCTGCGTTGCAACCTTTCATCAATTTTTCTCGGCTGTCCACATCCAGAGAGATTAGCTACAGTGCCATGGGTTGTAAACTTCTTGATAATGTTGCGCACCATGGACAAAGGAACATCAAGATCTCTGGAGATTAATTTGTAACCTTGAGATTGTTGATATTTTTCAACAATTTTGGTTCTCAACTCCTCAGACAGTTCTCTTCTCCTCTTTGTGTTCTCCATGCTTAGTTTGGCACACACAGTCATACAATGCAAAGAATATGTAAATTTCTCACCTTTTTATCTGGTTTCAGGTATGATTTCATATTGCTCAAACCTGTTACTTGCCACAGGTGAGTTTGAATGAGCATCATATGCTTGAAACAAAGTTGTTTACCTACAACTTTGGAAAAGTGCCAACATTTTGGTTTGGCCCATTTTGGGAGTTTTGTGTGAAATTATGTCCAATTTGCCTTTTTTGTTTGTTTTTTTTGTGTTATTCCATTACATACAAATGAAATAAACATATCTATACCAACACATGTGTAATTACATTAATTTTCCAGGAGCAATACTTCATTTTCTGGAACAAATTCAAGGGTGAAAAACACTATGAAAAAAGCTTGAAATCTATGACGCTTTTTAACAATGGATAAAAGATGTTAAGTGTGTAAAGTGAGGGATCCTTTAAGCTTGGCCATGGACCCCCCGGGGCTCCCCGGAGCCCCGGGGCCCCGGGCGGTAGCCCAGATTGCCCTCATTATAATCTGCCTATGGTCCTAAGTGTTCCCCGGATAGTGGCCCCGGAGCTGCGCTCACTGAGTGACAGGACACCGCTCCTGAGCTCAGCTTCAGGGCCCGCTCGCCGGAGCGGCTCATTCTCCTCGGCTCCTCAGCGTCAGCGGTCAGAGAATTACAGCTAGGGACACATAGGACATGTGAGTATAAGGATTTTATTATTTTCTTCTTATTTTACAATGGATCCCACTGATTCTGAGATTGTGTTTAGTGACATATTGTACTTCATGATAGTGGTAACCAATTTTGATATGACAATTTGGTGAAAATTTTGATAATTTTGCAATTTTCAAACTTTTAATTCCAGAGAGTTATGTCACACAAAATAGTTAATAAATAACATTTCTCATATGTTTACTTTACATCAGCACAATTTTTAAAACATTTTTTTTGTTAGGAAGTTAGAAGGTTTAAAAGTTGACCAGCGATTTCTAATTTTTCCAACAAAATTTACAGAACCATTTTTTTAGGGACCACATCACATTTGAAGTGACTTTGAGGGGCCTTTATGACAGAAAATACCCAAAAGGAACTAAAGCAATGTGGAAAGAAAAATGAACATTTTACTTTTTTTCACAAAAATTTTGCTATAGCCCCAATTTTTTTATTTTCACAAGGGTAACAAGATAAAATGAACCACAAAATTTGTTGTGTAATTTCTACTGAGCATGTTGATACCCCATATGTGGGGGAAAACTATTGTTTGGGCACATGACAGGGCTCGGAAGGGAAGGAGCACCGTTTCGACTTTTTGAACGCAAAAAAGACTGAATGCCATATCACCATATTAAAATGAATGCCGTAATGCCATTATGAAAACAAAATGCCATATGAAAAAAGTGGATGCCATATCACATTTGGAGAGCCCCTGACATGCGAAAACAGCAGAAACCCCCCACAAGTGATAGCGTGACGTCTCTTACTCGAAAAAGCCCTTTTCTTTACCCTGGGAGATGGGGGACTCGGAGTCGGGTCCTGTGATGGAGAGATGGGGTGCAGCCGTGGCCCGGACCCGACCCGTGCTCAGGGCCGTCACATTAAAAGAGATGGTGTGGGCTTATCCGTTTGAGTGGCTGATTTACGACTACGCCACCTGTGGCACCTGGTGAAGGCCACCAGCGCCGCTGCAGTCCGCTGAGGCATAGTGTTACGGCGGCCAGAGTTATTACTACTCCCCACAGGCGGAGCAAGGCCTCAGGGCAGAGGGACAGGAAGGATGGAGGGGGTAGTAGTGGAGGAAGAAAGGATGCCACGTCGCGCGGTGTAGCGCAGAATAAGCAGTCCGGAGGCCATAGGGGTGAACTTCCAAGGCTTTACTCACATTAGAGATGGCAGAAGGAAGGCGACTCCCTGATCCCCACGGAGTCCTGCAGTCACCAGGGATGGGGGTCCGACAACCTCCGAGCAAGTCCAGCATTCAATCGGGACCCCGCACCAGAGTGTTCCTGAACTACAGACCGTATCCTCTCCTGTCTGTGTGTGTAGATAGGCCGGGTCTCCCTCTGAACTCCTCTCAGAACAAGGGCACGGGTGGCAGCTCCGCTCCTTCCGATACCCGATGGGATCCTCTGGGCCTACCAGGCTTTACCAACCAGGACATGGAGAAGCAAGGTCGGGTGTCGGGGCCGGTACCCCTCTTGCAGCCGGACTCCCTCTGAATATATCAGATGGTGAGGACAGGTGGCGTACACTGCTCCGTCTGCATCCTCCCCGGGATCCATTAGCTGTGGAGCTACACTCTTAAGCTCCGGGCCTTCTTGGTCGTGGTCCTTGACCGGGTTGAGACATTCCTCGTCTGCAACCTGCCCCCCGTCCCAAGGCTGGGGTATGAGGGCTGTGTCTCCATCCACTGCAGGTCCACACAGGATCCACGTTCAGGGTGGGAGATCACAATACCTCACAGTAATTAACAGCACAAAGACCAAAACCAAAGATGGCTTTTTATTAAATATGAAATTTAAAGTGTCACTAAATTGTAAGTCCTCAACCCTCACCCACTAACTGGTTCCCCTCACTCTTGGTTCCCCAGTCTCCCTGTAACCAGGAGGGCAGCACCTGGTGCATACTAGCCCCCCTGGTGGAGAAATGTGGTGTTGGATGCAAAGGTTGGGTCCCGACCATCACGCTGTTCTTACCTCGGAGGAGGAACACTACACTCCATTACAGAAGTGCAGCATCCCTGTGGCGGTCGAACCTTCAGGGGCGCCACAGTTCTACAGTGGGATGTGCTACATAATGAAGTTTCTCTTAAGGGGCACTTGGAAGATGTCCTTATCACCCCGGTCAGTAAAATCTTTATAGTGGTGGCAGGATGAGCCTAACCTATCTCGAGGGGTTCCCTGGGTACTTAGGGTCACTAGAACAATTACCACAGATGCGAGTCCGAGAGGGTGGGGAGCCCATCTGGGAGATATGGTAGCCCAGGGGACCTGGTCAGATATTGAAAAGGGTCTCTCCTCAAAAGAACTTCTGGCGGTAGACAAGGCGGTGAATAATTTCTTACCTTTCCTTCAGGGCCAGAATGTAAAGATCCTCTTGGATAATCTAGTTGCGGTAGCATATGTGAACCACCAGGGGGATATATGGTCAAGATCGCTGATGAGAGTGACAGATCATCTCTTCCAGATTACAGAAAGTCACCTCCTTTCCCTGATTGCCCTCCATATAATGGAAAAAGAAAACATGAGAGCAGATTTCCTAAGCTGCTATCCTCTGATGCAAGGGGAATGGGAACTAAATCAAGGAATTTTTACCCAAATAGCCGAAGATGGGGGGGCCTCCGGTCAGGTAGATCCGTTTGCCACAAAACTAAATCGGAAGACAAAGATCTTGTGTTCCCTAAATCCTCTAGCTGTGGACGCTTTCCTGATACGTTGGTATTTCAGCCTGGCGTATGACTCCTCCCCCCCTGGTTGGCTGTTCTTCTCATGGTAATAAGAAAGATCAGGGAGGAGAAGGCCAGGGTTCTGCTGATCGCACCCTTTTGGCCCAGGAGGCCCTGGTTCTCATGCCTGAGGAACATGTCCATCTCCGATCCTTGGGTTCTTCCAGAGATTCCATATCTCCTTCTCCGGGGTCCGATATTCCATCCTCAAGCAACTGGCCTCCACTTGACGGTGTGGAACTTGAAAGGACACTGCCAAATCAGAAAGGTTTTTCCAAAGGTCTAGTAACCATCCTGCACAGCAGAAAACCTGTTACAACCCAGATTTATGCCACAAGTTGGAGAAAGTTTTTGTCTTTCTCTGGTTCTGGGGTTGATGGGGAAGGGGTGCCAATAGGACAAATCTTTGGAGTTTTTACAAAAAGGTCTTGAACTAGGGTTATCCACCAGCACCCTTAAAGTACAGATTTCTGCCTTGGGTGCCCTATATAGCTGTGATGTAGCTTGTAGCTACTGGGTTTCTCGGTTCATTAAGGCAGCTTTTAGATCTAGACTCATTATTAAAAGCAGCTTGGTTCCCTGGGATTTAAATTTGGTTCTAAAGGCCTTGACTAGCTCGCCGTTTGAGCTAATAGTGAGCAACCCTTAAATCCCTCTCTCTTAAGACCGCTTTAATATCTTTAACCTCGGCCAGGAGCATTAGTGACATCCAGACCCTGTCTATGGCCTCGCCGTTTACTCAAATTCTGGATGATAGGCAGGATCTGGTCTAAAAATCACTCTCTCTCCCTAAGGTAGCTACTCGTTTCCACAGACTTCAGGAAGTCCTCCTACCCTCCTTTTGTCCACATCCTAGTAACCAGAAAGAGGTGGAGTTACATACGTTAGAAGTGAGGAGATGTGTGGTTAGGTACCATTCAGTTACCAAAAGCTTTAGGAAAGATAACTCGTTGTTTATATCCTACCAAGGGGCTAGGAACGGTCTAAGGTCACGATGTCCACCATAGCTAGATGGAATTAGGAGGCCATTTCTCTATCATATACAGTATAGACCAAAAGTTTGGACACACCTTCGCATTTAAAGATTTTTCTGTATTTTCTTAACTATGGAAATTGTACATTCACACTGAAGGCATCAAAACTATGAATTAACACATGTGGAATTATATATTTAACAAAAAAGTGTGAAACAACTGGGTTCAGGTCTGGTGACTGTGAAGGCCAGGTTATCTGGCGTAGCACCCCATCACTCTCCTTCTTGGTCAAATAGCCCTTACACAGCCTGGAGGTGTGTTTGGGGTCATTGTCCTGTTGAAAAATAAATGATGGTCCAACTAAACGCAAACCAGATGGAATAGCATGCCGCTGCAAGATGCTGTGGTAGCCATGCTGGTTCAGTATGCCTTCAATTTTGAATAAATCCCCAACCGTGTCACCAGCAAAGCACCCCCACACCATCACACCTCCTCCTCCATGCTTCACGGTGGGAACCAGGCATGTAGAGTCCATCCGTTCACCTTTTCTGCGTCGCACAAAGACATGGTGGTTGGAACCAAAGATCTCAAATTTGGACTCATCAGACCAAAGCACAGATTTCCACTGGTCTAATGTCCATTCCTTGTGTTCTTTAGCCCAAACAAGTCTCTTCTGCTTGTTGCCCGTCCTTAGCAGTGGTTTCCTAGCAGCTATTTTACCATGAAGGCCTGCTGCACAAAGTCTCCTCTTAACAGTTGTTGAAGAGATGTGTCTGCTGCTAGAACTCTGTGTGGCATTGAACTGGTCTCTAATCTGAGCTGCTGTTAAACTGCGATTTCTGAAGCTGGTGACTCGGATAAACTTATCCTCAGAAGCAGAGGTGACTCTTGGTCTTCCTTTCCTGGGGCGGTCCTCATGTGAGCCAGTTTCTTTGTAGCGCTTGATGGTTTTTGCAACTGCACTTGGGGACACTTTCAAAGTTTTCCCAATTTTTCGGACTGACTGACCTTCATTTCTTAAAGTAATGATGGCCACTCGTTTTTCTTTACTTAGCTGCTTTTTTCTTGCCATAATACAAATTCTAACAGTCTGTTCAGTAGGACTATCAGCTGTGTATCCACCAGACTTCTGCACAACACAACTGATGGTCCCAACCCCATTTATAAGGCAAGAAATCCCACTTATTAAACCTGACAAGGCATACCTGTGAAGTGAAAACAATTTCCGGTGACTACCTCTTGAAGCTCATCAAGAGAATGCTAAGAGTGTGCAAAGCAGTCATCAAAGCAAAAGGTGGCTACTTTGAAGAACCTAGAATATAAGACATATTTTCAGCTGTTTCACACTTTTTTGTTAAGTATATAATTCCACATGTGTTAATTCATAGTTTTGATGTCTTCAGTGTGAATGTACAATTTTCATAGTCATGAAAATACAGAAGAATCTTTAAATGAGAAAATGTGTCCAAACTTTTGGTCTGTACATCTAGCGGCGAGGAAGTGCCAGAAGGGCTGAAGGCTCATCCCACCCCACCCCTCCTGGGCTGAGAAGACAGGTGTCTCGATAGAAGACATATGTAAGGCTGCTACCTGGTCCTGTCCCTCTACATTCCATAGACACGATAGGTTAGATATGGGTGTATCGGCTGACCTCACCTTTGGGAGAAGAGTGTTCCAGGCTGTGGTCCTTCAATAGATTACTTCATCTCTGTAATTCTCTCGTGGTGCTGTCATGGTCGACCGATAAAATCTTAAATTACATACCGGTAATGGAATTTTTCGGAGACCATGACAGCACCCTTATATTTCCTCCTTTCACGTTTGTGGGAACACTCCCCTTTTATTAATTATAATATCACACTCAATAGGTGTCGTCTGGTATGGCAATTTTGTGATTGTTTGCTGTGTTTATTAACCTGGCAGTCCTCTCAATGCTCTGTAATCCCAACTGAGGCGGGAGAGAGGTGGCGCCCTTTTAAGCCTGTAGGTTTCCTCTCCTTGGTGGGCGGATCCCCTCTCTCGTGGTGCTGTCTCTGAAAAATCCCGTTACCGGTAAGTAACTTACGACTATACATTTGATGGAGCAATCAAAAAGTTGTACCCCAAAATGGTATTAAAAACGGTCTTAGAAAATTGAAACACAAGCCAAACAATTTGTTTGCAAAGTTTAGAATTTTTTAAAAGCAGTAAAATGTTTTCGTTTTCTTCTGCACCATTTCACTTTATTTGGAATTCATTGCCCTTTTTTTTCTATATGTTGCACAGTAAAGTGAATGGCGTCTTTCAAAAATGCTGTAATTTTGTCCCACAAAGTACACCTCAACCCTGCTGTATTGAATAGTGTCTGTGTTATTCACTATGTGATATGTGTTTTTTTATTGTATACTAATGTATAGTGACTAGTGATGATTGAGCGTGTTCTATGAACCCATTCAGCGAGCACGCTAACAGCCGTGACACTTGCAGGCACGGCGACCTTAAAAGAAATGCCGAGCATGCCAAAATACTCGGCGAGCACCTGAGCGTGCTCGCCGAAGGGGTTGATAGAACACGCTCGATCATCACTAATAGTGACCAGATGCCTCTAAGGAATCTTTTTTGGCCTCTGTTTTACTGGTGCTTGAAGTGCAAATTTTTGTAGCTCTAATGATTAAGTAATATGCAACTATGTGAACTGCAATTGCCAATTAACAATTTAAGGGTATCCATCAGATATACCCCTCCCTCCAATTCCCATTCATGACCATGCAGGATTTGGAAAGCTAAATCCATAGATTTACATGCTGCATTTCTGAGTGCTCTGGGTGTAACGGAGCACTAACCAAGCCTCAGCCTTCCAAGGTTGCTTCCCTGCCCAGCACCAGCCTCTTTATCTTGATTGATAGCTCACTGTCAGTTTTTTGGGACGTCAGGCACCAAGCAAGGAAAATCAGTGAGCTAGACACTAGCACTGGGAACTTTCCCTCCGTACATAAACAAAACATAAACCAAAAAAAAATCAATTTGGCACGTTACTTAATTTATGTAGATTTATAGAATGAAATGTTGGATTTCGTACGAGCTCGATCCATGTTTTTCACAGAGCTCATATCTATTATAGTCTAGGGCTGTTCACATATTTCTGCGGACCGCGTATTTTTCACCGAAACACGTTGACCTGTCGGACTTTGATCCAAATCAAAGTTTAGAGCTTCTCGGATGCAAAACAAAGCTGATGAAAGTCTGAATGAGGCCTTACTCTATTATTTATTTTTTAAGCAGCGTTCATTCCAGGCTGCTGTACACATGAAGAGGGTTTACACACCTAAAATACATATATAAAACACAGAAACAAGCTACCATTGACAGACTAGTATGGAGGGAGACACTGCCACTACGATCTAACAGTGTGGATTCTGGTGTCTCGCTCCTTCCCTCAGGTTGTATGCCAAAAGCCTCCTCCAATAAGCAAGTTCTGGACAAGCTGCAGGTGGAGAGGGAGTGCGGGATTACGGTGAAGGCCCTGACTGCGTCTCTGTTTTACACTTACGAGGGAAAGAAGTATCTCCTGAACCTGATCAACACTCCGGTGAGTGTGACGTTTCTTCTTGATTTGTTTCTCTGTGGTCTTGTTGCGGATGTTCAACTGGTCACGGCGGTCGCGTGACCTGTCACATAACTAAATGATGTCATGGAAGGTCCTTTCACACCACCGCGAGCCGTACAAGAGACCGGACGCAGTGGAGAAAAGACCGGGGGCCATCAGAAGGTAAGTATAATGTTATTTTCTCCAATCCCCTCCATGACAGCACACCTGGAGGTAGCCTCCCCATCCTAATTAGGGACAGGAAAACAAGAGGTTAAATAGCCCCTTCCCGCTACAATCCCCAGTGTTTTCCTGTCCCTATGGGATGAAGAGGTTACCTGGGGTGCCTGCAGCCGGCAAGCAGGGCCCTATTAAATTTACCTGCCGGGCTGCAGGGAGCGATCGCCTCCGACCTTCCTTCCTTTGCAGCTCCCGTGTCTCCTTGAGAGCGAGACCCCCCACACACACACTCGCCTGCGTGTAAAGCCGAGTAGGGTTTTGGGGGCTGGGGGCCTCCTGTAGCTCCCCGGCCGGAGTCTCCTCTGTCCTCCATGGCGGCGTGCCGGAAGTCAGGCTTTTGGCCAGCGGGACGTCACTTCTGGTGCGTTCCACCGTGGAACGCATGGGGCCGCGGCGGGAAATTCAAAAGGAGAAGCCGCGGTTTGCCCTGAAAATGAGGATCCTTCACCAGATAGGTGAAAATTTGGCACTGGATCTCGGTCTCCCCTATAAAAGACCCAGATGAGAAGACTCCATTAAGGTAGGACAGAATATTCTGCTACTATGGAGGGTGCTGTTCCAAAGCCTGCGTCTGCAGAGCCCAGCGCTAACCCGGCCCCAGTAAGTACTAGGTCCTAGGTTATTCCCCACTCTCTTTTGAGCAGGATCCAAAATATATTTTAAATCTCCCCTTTTTTTATTTTTAATTTAGGGAGACAAGGATCCGGCACCGACAGTGGGAGAAAGCACTACAGTTTGCAAATGTGCCATCTGTATAAAAAAGCTGGCTTCAGGGCATAAGAAACCCCTATGCTGGAAATGCACTGACAACATTGTGAAGGAAGAACAGCCTTCCCTTATGGAAGAAGTCAGGGGAATGGTTCGGCAGGAAATACAATCTTCCCTAGCCTCCTTCTCACAAGCCAGAGCTGAAGGTCCATCTCCCCCCAAAAGGAGAAAATATACGGTTAGGTAGACCTCTGATTCAGAATTAGGGTCTATGGAGGAACCGGAAGAAGGGGTCCTAAGTGAAGATCATGAGGAAGATAGGAAATATTACTTTTCGTCTGAGAATATGGAGGAATTGTTGTCGCAGGTGAGAGACACGATGCAGGTGGAAGAGGAGAAGGAAACCCGTACAGTTCAGGATGAAATGTTTGGCGGTCTGAAATCCAAGAAGAAGGTAGTGTTCCCTGTGCATGACAACATTTGGAGTCTTATTTTGGATGAATGGGAGTCACCTGAGAAAAGGCTTACTATGGCAGGAGAAATGAAGGATAGATTCCCTCTAGATGAAAAGGCGGCTAAGCTATGGATGGAAGTCCCGAAGGTTGATGTACAGGTGGCAAGGGTTGCGAAGAAAACAACCCTTCCCTTTGAAGACTCGTCACAGCTCAAAAATCCTATGGATAGGAAGATGGACAGCCTTCTAAGGAAGGCATGGGAAACATCGGCGGCTTCACTGAAGTCTAATATCGCTTCAACTTGTGTAGCTCGTTCCATGTTCCTCTGGCTCCAACAACTAGAGGAACATCTCTGGAAAGGTACCACTCAAGAGGACCTCCTAGCATCTCTTCCTTTTCTGCAGAAGGCCACTGGATTCCTAGCGGATGCCTTGGCGGAGTCGGTCAAGATTGCGGCAAGATCGGCAGCATTATCAAATTCTATGAGAAGAGCTCTGTGGTTGAAGATGTGGAGTGGGGACAACGCATCAAAATCTAAGCTTTGTTCCATTCCATTTAAAGGAGAGTATATGTTTGGGGCGGTGCTAGACGAGTTGTTGGAGAAAGCATCCCTCAAGAAGAAGTCTCTGCCAGAGCCAAAGAATCCAAAAAGTTTCAGAAAGAGACCATTTCTTCTCCCTCAACAACAACAGCAGCAAGCATTTCAGTACAGAGGCAAGGGTAAAACTGGTCGCTGGAGTTACACAGAAGGGGGAAGAGGTAGGAATATCTTTCAAGGTTCTAGGCAGGACAGACGATGACGCCAAGAAGGTAGGAGGCAGAATTGCGAGCTTCCTTCCTCAATGGCAGCTTATTGATTGGAAAAGGATTTGTCGTGGCAACAGTAGACCAGCCAGAGGCTTACTACCACGTGCCAATTCATCCGGATTACAGAAAATTTCTCAGATTTGCTGTAACTCAGAACCGAGAGGTACTTCATTTTCAATTCAATGTACTCCCCTTCGGCATTTCGTCAGCACCCCGCCTGTTTACAAAGATCATGGCAGAGGTAGTAGGTTTATCTAAGGAAACTGAATATCTGCATCGTCCCATATTTAGACAATTTTTTGGTGATGGTTCCCTCGGTTTCAAGTTTGGAAAGAGACCTCCAGATGACCCTCCAGATCCTGGAATCCTTGGGATGGTTGATAAACTACCAAAAGTCAGATCTGATTCCCTCCACCATGAAGACCTCCTTGGGAATTCGCCTGGATTCTCAGCAACAAGCCTCTTTTCTGCCAAAAGAGAAGCAGATTCAGTTGAGGTCGAAAGTTTATGCACTAAAGAACCAGAGAGGAGTGTCATTAAGATTCGCCATGTCCGTCCTCGGGTCCATGACCTCATTTATTTAGGTGGTACCTTGGGCTCAAGCGCATTCAAGGGTCCTTCAAAACTACATCCTTTCCTGTTGGGACAGATCTCCAAGTTCCCTCTCCAACAGAATTCATCTGCCAGAGAAGGTGAAAGCATCTTTAAATTGGTGGCTCTGTCCAGGAAATCTGGAGAAAAGTTCAGCATGGATTCAACTTCCCTTGTTATCCGTCAAAACAGACGCAAGCAAAAGAGGATGGGGAGCAGTAGTCTCCCACGTGGCCTTCCAAGGGGTCTGGTCGCAAGAAATAGCAGAGCAGTACTCAAACTTAAGAGAAATGAAAGTGGTGGAAGAAACCCTATGGGCAGCCACTACTGTGCTTCAGGGGTCGAATGTCAGAGTCTACTCGGACAATATGACAACTATAGCCCACTTGAGACATCAGGGAAGTACAAGAAACAGGAGGTTACAGATGATCTCCGAAAGGATCTTCCACTGGGCGGAGCATAATCTACTATCCTTATCGGCTCTGCATCTGAGGGGCTCCGACAACTATCATGCAGATCTTCTGAGCAGAAAATACATTCATCCAGGGGAGTGGAGCATGAACTCGAAGATATTTCAGATGATTGTTCAAAAGTGGGAATACCCAGATGTGGACCTGTTTGCGAACCAGGAAAACGCAAAAGTAAGAGCCTTTTTCTCTTTGAAACCCGAGGATTCAGCAACAGGGATAGATGCATTCGCTCACCCTTGGAAAGTTGGGCTCGCTAATGCTTTTCCCCTGATTCTGTTAATACCAAGGACTTTACAAAAAATCAGGTCGGAAGGGCTCAAGACTATCCTAATAGCTCCAATGTGGCCAAAAAGAGCATGGTTCGGAACATTGAGCAGTCTAAGAATGGATGATCCATTGATGCTTCCTCGAATCCACGATCTGCTGCATTAGGGCCAGATTTTCCATCCGGCCCCTCAGAATTTGGCTCTAGCAGCTTGGCTTCTGAGACCACCCTCTGAAAAGCCAGAGGCTTCTCAGTACAGGTGATCCAAATGTGGCGCCCTGCTGTGCAGCCCAGTTATAGTATAACAGAAGGAGGAGGATTGCAGCCCAGTTATAGTATAACAGAAGTAATGTGCATTTTATCCATAGTGGGCATAAACCAAAGTGGGACTAAGTAACCAAAATCATAAGTGCCCACTAGGTACACAATGAGAAAGATCAATCAAATGTGATCAAGTGGAAATGATGGAGATCGGGCAGCCACCCACAGCTTGATGCGTGTTTCACCTATCGCTTCCTCAGGGGGGCGTTGTCATATACTGCAAAACAAAAGCCCAATAATTGCAAAATATCCTACTAATACTTCCATTCTATTAGTCCAAAAAGTAAAAAGCCTATTTGGTACAATACTTCTATTCAACAAACACTCAATCAGGTCAAAGAAGTATAGATGCACAAGTTTGATAAAAAGATTTGGAACTTTTATTGAATTATTTAAAAGAAATTTATAAAACACACATAAAAGGGAAGTGAACCAATGAAGGTGCCTGCAGTGCTAGTAACAAGGGTAGTCAATCATTTATTCTGTTTAACAAGACTTACAAAAGGAGATCATATCAATGAACCCAGTGATAAATACATGAAGAATTAAATAAATAAATAAGTAAAAGGATCAGTATCCAAAATTCATTCATCTAGTAAGCATTAGTGGATAACAAGTACATACCTTAAAGTATCCAGCATAGATAAATGTAGTCAAAATGCCATGAAAGTATATATCTATAAATATGTCAATAGGTCATATAGAGAGAAGCCATAAAGCCCACAAGTGGTAGACAAGTGTCAATATAGGGCAAAGTCAATCATGGCCCACAAAATACAGATGGTATCAGCAAGCATAGAGATAAACAGATGGAATCACCAGGCATAGAGATAAACAGAATGTAAATAAAGACAATACAACCTTTCAACTGCAGGTAAGGACAGCTGTATTGTCTTTATTTACATTCTGTTTATCTCTATGCCTGATGATTCCATCTGTTTATTTCTATGCTTGGTGATACCATCTGTATTTTGTGGGCCATGATTGACTTTGCCCTATATTGACACTTGTCTACCACTTGTGGGCTTTATGGCTTCTCTCTATATGACCTATTGACATATTTATAGATATATACTTTCATGGCATTTTGACTACATTTATCTATGCTGGATACTTTAAGGTATGTACTTGTTATCCACTAATGCTTACTAGATGAATGAATTTTGGATACTGATCCTTTTACTTATTTATTTATTTAATTCTTCATGTATTTATCACTGGGTTCATTGATATGATCTCCTTTTGTAAGTCTTGTTAAACAGAATAAATGATTGACTACCCTTGTTACTAGCACTGCAGGCACCTTCATTGGTTCACTTCCCCTTTATGTGTGTTTTATAAATTTCTTTTAAATAATTCAATAAAAGTTCCAAATCTTTTTATCAAACTTGTGCATCTATACTTCTTTGACCTGATTGAGTGTTACTCCCATTCTAGTAGCCACAATAACAACGTACAACTGAAGCAATAAAAAAATGCCTTTATTAAAAATAAATATAAAAACATAACAAAAGTAATTTCTAAAAATACCCATTAAATACCATGGGAAACAATTGAACTCCACAACAATAAATAAAGCTCATAGGATATGATGAAGGAGTCTATATATCATCTGATGTCTATACACATAGTATAGCACCTGCAGTATACAGGATAATATATGACTGGTATATGGTATACAGTGATTACAGAAGTCAGATATCATATACAGGATAATATGTGACTGTTATCTATTGTATAATTCCAAAATTTAACAGAAAGGAAAAAGGGACAAATTATTTGGCTTGCATAGTAGCAGAGTGCTTTGTGGAAAATTAATGACCATGCCTCGAACCATTTATTTCTATACAGATAAATGTACAAGGATGACCTGCATCTTCTAAAGCAGCAGAAGCCAAGGCATCCCGAAACAACTGCTGGGGTATCGGCCTGGGGGACATCCGTATACATAGCTAGTGTGACTGTGGATTAATTGATCTGTGATATACTGCAGTAACTGCACCTTAATCACAACATTTATTTAATCATCACACACTGGAATTACAAACCATGAGGGCTATGTCCTCATTAAAGAATACTGACACCTCGGATTGTTGTTGTTTTTTTTTTTGTTTAATACAAATCACAAATCTACAGAATCCAGAAATGTAAAATCAACTATCTACCTAAGACTAGCATCCTCTGTAATCAAAACCTTCTACCCCCATCTTCAGGACTTCTCTTGTGCTGCAGCAGTTCTCTGGAATGCACTATCCCACAGAATATGGTTAATCTAACTATGCCCTGTTCTCCCTTCCTTAATTTTCTCCAGAATCTGGTCCCTTCACTCATCTGTATCCACAGCCTCCATGCACTCTACAGCTCCTTGTATCTGTACTTATACAGATTCTGGCTGATGACTGGTTCATGTAATGGTATCTGAATTCCCCTGTTTATAATAATCATGGCCGGACCATACATGACAAGCACCTTTTTATCTTTTGTGTCACTCCTATATCTTCATAGACTGTAAGCTTGTTAGCAGGGCCTTCACTCCTCTTAGTATGTCATGAATTATGTGATAATCTGTATTGTCTTATTCAGTTTGTACATGTCTCTACTAAATATAGAAATTAAATAAAAAATATTATTATATATAACTCTCTTTGGCCCCCTGTAGTACAATGTCTCTCTTTTTGGTCCTCATTTAGAATAAAGTCCCCTTCTTTGGCCACCATTTATCATAATGTTCCCCTTTTGCTCCCATGGTATGATGCCCCCCTTTTTAGACAAAATTTACAATAATGTCCCCTCTTGGGGCCCCCATTTAAAATAATGTCCCCCTCCTTGGACCCCAATTAAAATAATGTCTCCCTCTGTGGCCCCTACTTAGGACAATGCCCCCTTCTTTGGCCTTTGGCTCCCATTAGGTGTCAAGTATTATACATATATATATATATATATATGTATATATATATATATATATATATATATATATATAAAAGTATGTAGACCACTCTTCTTTTGCAAACTGTCCCAGGTCTCCCATATGTGAAGTGTGTCTCCTCCCAAGAGCAATTTTAAGAGCAATTTAGATCCGGACTAAGCAATGAGTCCAGATCTAAATCCACAGGTGTTCAAAAGGATTTAGATCCGGACTCATTGCTGCCACTTCAGAACTCTCCAGCACTTTGTTCCCATCCATTTCTTGGTGCTTCTTGAAATATGTTTGGGGTAATTGTCCTGCTCGAAGTCCCATGACCTAGGACGCAAACCCAGCTTTCTGACAATAGACACTACATTGTGACCCAAAATCCTTTGGTAATCTTCAGATTTCATGATGCTTTGCACGCAGTCAAAGCAATGAGTGCCAGAGGCAACAAAACAACCCCAAAACATCTTTGAACCTCCACCATATATGACTGTAGGTACTGTGTTCTTTTCTTTGCAGTCCTCATTCCATTTTTGGTAAACAGTAGAATGATGTGCTTCACCAAAAAGCTCTATCTTGGTTTCATCTGTCCACAAGATGATTTCCCAAAAGGATTTAGGCTTACTCACGCACATATTAGTAAATTGTAGTCTAGCTTTTTTATGTATCTATGTCAGCAGTGGGGTCCTCCTGGGTCTCCTGCCATGGTGATTCATTTCATTCAAAAGACTACATATAGTTCACGCTGACATTGATGCACCCTGAGCATGCAGGACAGCTTGAATATCTTTGGAACTTGATTGGGGTTGCTTATCCACCATTTGGACTATCCTGCGTTGCAACCTTTCATCAATTTTTCTCGGCTGTCCACATCCAGAGAGATTAGCTACAGTGCCATGGGTTGTAAACTTCTTGATAATGTTGCGCACCATGGACAAAGGAACATCAAGATCTCTGGAGATTAATTTGTAACCTTGAGATTGTTGATATTTTTCAACAATTTTGGTTCTCAACTCCTCAGACAGTTCTCTTCTCCTCTTTGTGTTCTCCATGCTTAGTTTGGCACACACAGTCATACAATGCAAAGAATATGTAAATTTCTCACCTTTTTATCTGGTTTCAGGTATGATTTCATATTGCTCAAACCTGTTACTTGCCACAGGTGAGTTTGAATGAGCATCATATGCTTGAAACAAAGTTGTTTACCTACAACTTTGGAAAAGTGCCAACATTTTGGTTTGGCCCATTTTGGGAGTTTTGTGTGAAATTATGTCCAATTTGCCTTTTTTGTTTGTTTTTTTTGTGTTGTTCCATTACATACAAATGAAATAAACATATCTATACCAACACATGTGTAATTACATTAATTTTCCAGGAGCAATACTTCATTTTCTGGAACAAATTCAAGGGTGAAAAACACTATGAAAAAAGCTTGAAATCTATGACGCTTTTTAACAATGGATAAAAGATGTTAAGTGTGTAAAGTGAGGGATCCTTTAAGCTTGGCCATGGACCCCCCGGGGCTCCCCGGAGCCCCGGGGCCCCGGGCGGTAGCCCAGATTGCCCTCATTATAATCTGCCTATGGTCCTAAGTGTTCCCCGGATAGTGGCCCCGGAGCTGCGCTCACTGAGTGACAGGACACCGCTCCTGAGCTCAGCTTCGGGGCCCGCTCGCCGGAGCGGCTCATTCTCCTCGGCTCCTCAGCGTCAGCGGTCAGAGAATTACAGCTAGGGACACATAGGACATGTGAGTATAAGGATTTTATTATTTTCTTCTTATTTTACAATGGATCCCACTGATTCTGAGATTGTGTTTAGTGACATATTGTACTTCATGATAGTGGTAACCAATTTTGATATGACAATTTGGTGAAAATTTTGATAATTTTGCAATTTTCAAACTTTTAATTCCAGAGAGTTATGTCACACAAAATAGTTAATAAATAACATTTCTCATATGTTTACTTTACATCAGCACAATTTTTAAAACATTTTTTTTGTTAGGAAGTTAGAAGGTTTAAAAGTTGACCAGCGATTTCTAATTTTTCCAACAAAATTTACAGAACCATTTTTTTAGGGACCACATCACATTTGAAGTGACTTTGAGGGGCCTTTATGACAGAAAATACCCAAAAGGAACTAAAGCAATGTGGAAAGAAAAATGAACATTTTACTTTTTTTCACAAAAATTTTACTATAGCCCCAATTTTTTTATTTTCACAAGGGTAACAAGATAAAATGAACCACAAAATTTGTTGTGTAATTTCTACTGAGCATGTTGATACCCCATATGTGGGGGAAAACTATTGTTTGGGCACATGACAGGGCTCGGAAGGGAAGGAGCACCGTTTCGACTTTTTGAACGCAAAAAAGACTGAATGCCATATCACCATATTAAAATGAATGCCGTAATGCCATTATGAAAACAAAATGCCATATGAAAAAAGTGGATGCCATATCACATTTGGAGAGTCCCTGACATGCGAAAACAGCAGAAACCCCCCACAAGTGATAGCGTGACGTCTCTTACTCGAAAAAGCCCTTTTCTTTACCCTGGGAGATGGGGGACTCGGAGTCGGGTCCTGTGATGGAGAGATGGGGTGCAGCCGTGGCCCGGACCCGACCCGTGCTCAGGGCCGTCACATTAAAAGAGATGGTGTGGGCTTATCCGTTTGAGTGGCTGATTTACGACTACGCCACCTGTGGCACCTGGTGAAGGCCACCAGCGCCGCTGCAGTCCGCTGAGGCATAGTGTTACGGCGGCCAGAGTTATTACTACTCCCCACAGGCGGAGCAAGGCCTCAGGGCAGAGGGACAGGAAGGATGGAGGGGGTAGTAGTGGAGGAAGAACGGATGCCACGTCGCGCGGTGTAGCGCAGAATAAACAGTCCGGAGGCCATAGGGGTGAACTTCCAAGGCTTTACTCACATTAGAGATGGCAGAAGGAAGGCGACTCCCTGATCCCCACGGAGTCCTGCAGTCACCAGGGATGGGGGTCCGACAACCTCCGAGCAAGTCCAGCATTCAATCGGGACCCCGCACCAGAGTGTTCCTGAACTACAGACCGTATCCTCTCCTGTCTGTGTGTGTAGATAGGCCGGGTCTCCCTCTGAACTCCTCTCAGAACAAGGGCACGGGTGGCAGCTCCGCTCCTTCCGATACCCGATGGGATCCTCTGGGCCTACCAGGCTTTACCAACCAGGACATGGAGAAGCAAGGTCGGGTGTCGGGGCCGGTACCCCTCTTGCAGCCGGACTCCCTCTGAATATATCAGATGGTGAGGACAGGTGGCGTACACTGCTCCGTCTGCATCCTCCCCGGGATCCATTAGCTGTGGAGCTACACTCTTAAGCTCCGGGCCTTCTTGGTCGTGGTCCTTGACCGGGTTGAGACATTCCTCGTCTGCAACCTGCCCCCCGTCCCAAGGCTGGGGTATGAGGGCTGTGTCTCCATCCACTGCAGGTCCACACAGGATCCACGTTCAGGGTGGGAGATCACAATACCTCACAGTAATTAACAGCACAAAGACCAAAACCAAAGATGGCTTTTTATTAAATATGAAATTTAAAGTGTCACTAAATTGTAAGTCCTCAACCCTCACCCACTAACTGGTTCCCCTCACTCTTGGTTCCCCAGTCTCCCTGTAACCAGGAGGGCAGCACCTGGTGCATACTAGCCCCCCTGGTGGAGAAATGTGGTGTTGGATGCAAAGGTTGGGTCCCGACCATCACGCTGTTCTTACCTCGGAGGAGGAACACTACACTCCATTACAGAAGTGCAACATCCCTGTGGCGGTCGAACCTTCAGGGGCGCCACAGTTCTACAGTGGGATGTGCTACATAATGAAGTTTCTCTTAAGGGGCACTTGGAAGATGTCCTTATCACCCCGGTCAGTAAAATCTTTATAGTGGTGGCAGGATGAGCCTAACCTATCTCGAGGGGTTCCCTGGGTACTTAGGGTCACTAGAACAATTACCACAGATGCGAGTCCGAGAGGGTGGGGAGCCCATCTGGGAGATATGGTAGCCCAGGGGACCTGGTCAGATATTGAAAAGGGTCTCTCCTCAAAAGAACTTCTGGCGGTAGACAAGGCGGTGAATAATTTCTTACCTTTCCTTCAGGGCCAGAATGTAAAGATCCTCTTGGATAATCTAGTTGCGGTAGCATATGTGAACCACCAGGGGGATACATGGTCAAGATCGCTGATGAGAGTGACAGATCATCTCTTCCAGATTACAGAAAGTCACCTCCTTTCCCTGATGGCCCTCCATATAATGGAAAAAGAAAACATGAGAGCAGATTTCCTAAGCTGCTATCCTCTGATGCAAGGGGAATGAGAACTAAATCAAGGAATTTTTACCCAAATAGCCGAAGATGGGGGGGCCTCCGGTCAGGTAGATCCGTTTGCCACAAAACTAAATCGGAAGACAAAGATCTTGTGTTCCCTAAATCCTCTAGCTGTGGACGCTTTCCTGATACGTTGGTATTTCAGCCTGGCGTATGACTCCTCCCCCCCTGGTTGGCTGTTCTTCTCATGGTAATAAGAAAGATCAGGGAGGAGAAGGCCAGGGTTCTGCTGATCGCACCCTTTTGGCCCAGGAGGCCCTGGTTCTCATGCCTGAGGAACATGTCCATCTCCGATCCTTGGGTTCTTCCAGAGATTCCATATCTCCTTCTCCGGGGTCCGATATTCCATCCTCAAGCAACTGGCCTCCACTTGACGGTGTGGAACTTGAAAGGACACTGCCAAATCAGAAAGGTTTTTCCAAAGGTCTAGTAACCATCCTGCACAGCAGAAAACCTGTTACAACCCAGATTTATGCCACAAGTTGGAGAAAGTTTTTGTCTTTCTCTGGTTCTGGGGTTGATGGGGAAGGGGTGCCAATAGGACAAATCTTTGGAGTTTTTACAAAAAGGTCTTGAACTAGGGTTATCCACCAGCACCCTTAAAGTACAGATTTCTGCCTTGGGTGCCCTATATAGCTGTGATGTAGCTTGTAGCTACTGGGTTTCTCGGTTCATTAAGGCAGCTTTTAGATCTAGACTCATTATTAAAAGCAGCTTGGTTCCCTGGGATTTAAATTTGGTTCTAAAGGCCTTGACTAGCTCGCCGTTTGAGCTATTAGTGAGCAACCCTTAAATCCCTCTCTCTTAAGACCGCTTTAATATCTTTAACCTCGGCCAGGAGCATTAGTGACATCCAGACCCTGTCTATGGCCTCGCCGTTTACTCAAATTCTGGATGATAGGCAGGATCTGGTCTAAAAATCACTCTCTCTCCCTAAGGTAGCTACTCGTTTCCACAGACTTCAGGAAGTCCTCCTACCCTCCTTTTGTCCACATCCTAGTAACCAGAAAGAGGTGGAGTTACATACGTTAGAAGTGAGGAGATGTGTGGTTAGGTACCATTCAGTTACCAAAAGCTTTAGGAAAGATAACTCGTTGTTTATATCCTACCAAGGGGCTAGGAACGGTCTAAGGTCACGATGTCCACCATAGCTAGATGGAATTAGGAGGCCATTTCTCTATCATATACAGTATAGACCAAAAGTTTGGACACACCTTCGCATTTAAAGATTTTTCTGTATTTTCTTAACTATGGAAATTGTACATTCACACTGAAGGCATCAAAACTATGAATTAACACATGTGGAATTATATATTTAACAAAAAAGTGTGAAACAACTGGGTTCAGGTCTGGTGACTGTGAAGGCCAGGTTATCTGGCGTAGCACCCCATCACTCTCCTTCTTGGTCAAATAGCCCTTACACAGCCTGGAGGTGTGTTTGGGGTCATTGTCCTGTTGAAAAATAAATGATGGTCCAACTAAACGCAAACCAGATGGAATAGCATGCCGCTGCAAGATGCTGTGGTAGCCATGCTGGTTCAGTATGCCTTCAATTTTGAATAAATCCCCAACCGTGTCACCAGCAAAGCACCCCCACACCATCACACCTCCTCCTCCATGCTTCACGGTGGGAACCAGGCATGTAGAGTCCATCCGTTCACCTTTTCTGCATCGCACAAAGACACGGTGGTTGGAACCAAAGATCTCAAATTTGGACTCATCAGACCAAAGCACAGATTTCCACTGGTCTAATGTCCATTCCTTGTGTTCTTTAGCCCAAACAAGTCTCTTCTGCTTGTTGCCCGTCCTTAGCAGTGGTTTCCTAGCAGCTATTTTACCATGAAGGCCTGCTGCACAAAGTCTCCTCTTAACAGTTGTTGAAGAGATGTGTCTGCTGCTAGAACTCTGTGTGGCATTGAACTGGTCTCTAATCTGAGCTGCTGTTAAACTGCGATTTCTGAAGCTGGTGACTCGGATAAACTTATCCTCAGAAGCAGAGGTGACTCTTGGTCTTCCTTTCCTGGGGCGGTCCTCATGTGAGCCAGTTTCTTTGTAGCGCTTGATGGTTTTTGCAACTGCACTTGGGGACACTTTCAAAGTTTTCCCAATTTTTCGGACTGACTGACCTTCATTTCTTAAAGTAATGATGGCCACTCGTTTTTCTTTACTTAGCTGCTTTTTTCTTGCCATAATACAAATTCTAACAGTCTGTTCAGTAGGACTATCAGCTGTGTACCCACCAGACTTCTGCACAACACAACTGATGGTCCCAACCCCATTTATAAGGCAAGAAATCCCACTTATTAAACCTGACAAGGTATACCTGTGAAGTGAAAACAATTTCCGGTGACTACCTCTTGAAGCTCATCAAGAGAATGCTAAGAGTGTGCAAAGCAGTCATCAAAGCAAAAGGTGGCTACTTTGAAGAACCTAGAATATAAGACATATTTTCAGCTGTTTCACACTTTTTTGTTAAGTATATAGTTCCACATGTGTTAATTCATAGTTTTGATGTCTTCAGTGTGAATGTACAATTTTCATAGTCATGAAAATACAGAAGAATCTTTAAATGAGAAGATGTGTCCAAACTTTTGGTCTGTACATCTAGCGGCGAGGAAGTGCCAGAAGGGCTGAAGGCTCATCCCACCCCACCCCTCCTGGGCTGAGAAGACAGGTGTCTCGATAGAAGACATATGTAAGGCTGCTACCTGGTCCTGTCCCTCTACATTCCATAGACACGATAGGTTAGATATGGGTGTATCGGCTGACCTCACCTTTGGGAGAAGAGTGTTCCAGGCTGTGGTCCTTCAATAGATTACTTCATCTCTGTAATTCTCTCGTGGTGCTGTCATGGTCGACCGATAAAATCTTAAATTACATACCGGTAATGGAATTTTTCGGAGACCATGACAGCACCCTTATATTTCCTCCTTTCACGTTTGTGGGAACACTCCCCTTTTATTAATTATAATATCACACTCAATAGGTGTCGTCTGGTATGGCAATTTTGTGATTGTTTGCTGTGTTTATTAACCTGGCAGTCCTCTCAATGCTCTGTAATCCCAACTGAGGCGGGAGAGAGGTGGCGCCCTTTTAAGCCTGTAGGTTTCCTCTCCTTGGTGGGCGGATCCCCTCTCTCGTGGTGCTGTCTCTGAAAAATCCCGTTACCGGTAAGTAACTTACGACTATACATTTGATGGAGCAATCAAAAAGTTGTACCCCAAAATGGTATTAAAAACGGTCTTAGAAAATTGAAACACAAGCCAAACAATTTGTTTGCAAAGTTTAGAATTTTTTAAAAGCAGTAAAATGTTTTCGTTTTCTTCTGCACCATTTCACTTTATTTGGAATTCATTGCCCTTTTTTTTCTATATGTTGCACAGTAAAGTGAATGGCGTCTTTCAAAAATGCTGTAATTTTGTCCCACAAAGTACACCTCAACCCTGCTGTATTGAATAGTGTCTGTGTTATTCACTATGTGATATGTGTTTTTTTATTGTATACTAATGTATAGTGACTAGTGATGATTGAGCGTGTTCTATGAACCCATTCAGCGAGCACGCTAACAGCCGTGACACTTGCAGGCACGGCGACCTTAAAAGAAATGCCGAGCATGCCAAAATACTCGGCGAGCACCTGAGCGTGCTCGCCGAAGGGGTTGATAGAACACGCTCGATCATCACTAATAGTGACCAGATGCCTCTAAGGAATCTTTTTTGGCCTCTGTTTTACTGGTGCTTGAAGTGCAAATTTTTGTAGCTCTAATGATTAAGTAATATGCAACTATGTGAACTGCAATTGCCAATTAACAATTTAAGGGTATCCATCAGATATACCCCTCCCTCCAATTCCCATTCATGACCATGCAGGATTTGGAAAGCTAAATCCATAGATTTACATGCTGCATTTCTGAGTGCTCTGGGTGTAACGGAGCACTAACCAAGCCTCAGCCTTCCAAGGTTGCTTCCCTGCCCAGCACCAGCCTCTTTATCTTGATTGATAGCTCACTGTCAGTTTTTTGGGACGTCAGGCACCAAGCAAGGAAAATCAGTGAGCTAGACACTAGCACTGGGAACTTTCCCTCCGTACATAAACAAAACATAAACCAAAAAAAAATCAATTTGGCACGTTACTTAATTTATGTAGATTTATAGAATGAAATGTTGGATTTCGTACGAGCTCGATCCATGTTTTTCACAGAGCTCATATCTATTATAGTCTAGGGCTGTTCACATATTTCTGCGGACCGCGTATTTTTCACCGAAACACGTTGACCTGTCGGACTTTGATCCAAATCAAAGTTTAGAGCTTCTCGGATGCAAAACAAAGCTGATGAAAGTCTGAATGAGGCCTTACTCTATTATTTATTTTTTAAGCAGCGTTCATTCCAGGCTGCTGTACACATGAAGAGGGTTTACACACCTAAAATACATATATAAAACACAGAAACAAGCTACCATTGACAGACTAGTATGGAGGGAGACACTGCCACTACGAGCTAACAGTGTGGATTCTGGTGTCTCGCTCCTTCCCTCAGGGTGTATTCCAAAAGCCTCCTCCAACAAGCAAGTTCTGGACAAGCTGCAGGTGGAGAGGGAGTGCGGGATTACGGTGAAGGCCCTGACTGCGTCTCTGTTTTATACTTACGAGGGAAAGAAGTATCTCCTGAACCTGATCAACACTCCGGTGAGTGTGACGTTTCTTCTTGATTTGTTTCTCTGTGGTCTTGTTGCGGATGTTCAACTGGTCACGGCGGTCGCGTGACCTGTCACATAACTAAATGATGTCATGGAAGGTCCTTTCACACCACCGCGAGCCGTACAAGAGACCGGACGCAGTGGAGAAAAGACCGGGGGCCATCAGAAGGTAAGTATAATGTTATTTTCTCCAATCCCCTCCATGACAGCACACCTGGAGGTAGCCTCCCCATCCTAATTAGGGACAGGAAAACAAGAGGTTAAATAGCCCCTTCCCGCTACAATCCCAAGTGTTTTCCTGTCCCTATGGGATGAAGAGGTTACCTGGGGTGCCTGCAGCCGGCAAGCAGGGCCCTATTAAATTTACCTGCCGGGCTGCAGGGAGCGATCGCCTCCGACCTTCCTTCCTTTGCAGCTCCCGTGTCTCCTTGAGAGCGGGACCCCCCACACACACACTCGCCTGCGTGTAAAGCCGAGTAGGGTTTTGGGGGCTGGGGGCCTCCTGTAGCTCCCCGGCCGGAGTCTCCTCTGTCCTCCATGGCGGCGTGCCGGAAGTCAGGCTTTTGGCCAGCGGGACGTCACTTCTGGTGCGTTCCACCGTGGAACGCATGGGGCCGCGGCGGGAAATTCAAAAGGAGAAGCCGCGGTTTGCCCTGAAAATGAGGATCCTTCACCAGATAGGTGAAAATTTGGCACTGGATCTCGGTCTCCCCTATAAAAGACCCAGATGAGAAGACTCCATTAAGGTAGGACAGAATATTCTGCTACTATGGAGGGTGCTGTTCCAAAGCCTGCGTCTGCAGAGCCCAGCGCTAACCCGGCCCCAGTAAGTACTAGGTCCTAGGTTATTCCCCACTCTCTTTTGAGCAGGATCCTAAATATATTTTAAATCTCCCCTTTTTTTATTTTTAATTTAGGGAGACAAGGATCCGGCACCGACAGTGGGAGAAAGCACTACAGTTTGCAAATGTGCCATCTGTATAAAAAAGCTGGCTTCAGGGCATAAGAAACCCCTATGCTGGAAATGCACTGACAACATTGTGAAGGAAGAACAGCCTTCCCTTATGGAAGAAGTCAGGGGAATGGTTCGGCAGGAAATACAATCTTCCCTAGCCTCCTTCTCACAAGCCAGAGCTGAAGGTCCATCTCCCCCCAAAAGGAGAAAATATACGGTTAGGGAGACCTCTGATTCAGAATTAGGGTCTATGGAGGAACCGGAAGAAGGGGTCCTAAGTGAAGATCATGAGGAAGATAGGAAATATTACTTTTCGTCTGAGAATATGGAGGAATTGTTGTCGCAGGTGAGAGACACGATGCAGGTGGAAGAGGAGAAGGAAACCCGTACAGTTCAGGATGAAATGTTTGGCGGTCTGAAATCCAAGAAGAAGGTAGTGTTCCCTGTGCATGACAACATTTGGAGTCTTATTTTGGATGAATGGGAGTCACCTGAGAAAAGGCTTACTATGGCAGGAGAAATGAAGGATAGATTCCCTCTAGATGAAAAGGCGGCTAAGCTATGGATGGAAGTCCCGAAGGTTGATGTACAGGTGGCAAGGGTTGCGAAGAAAACAACCCTTCCCTTTGAAGACTCGTCACAGCTCAAAAATCCTATGGATAGGAAGATGGACAGCCTTCTAAGGAAGGCATGGGAAACATCGGCGGCTTCACTGAAGACTAATATCGCTTCAACTTGTGTAGCTCGTTCCATGTTCCTCTGGCTCCAACAACTAGAGGAACATCTCTGGAAAGGTACCACTCAAGAGGACCTCCTAGCATCTCTTCCTTTTCTGCAGAAGGCCACTGGATTCCTAGCGGATGCCTTGGCGGAGTCGGTCAAGATTGCGGCAAGATCGGCAGCATTATCAAATTCTATGAGAAGAGCTCTGTGGTTGAAGATGTGGAGTGGGGACAACGCATCAAAATCTAAGCTTTGTTCCATTCCATTTAAAGGAGAGTATATGTTTGGGGCGGTGCTAGACGAGTTGTTGGAGAAAGCATCCGTCAAGAAGAAGTCTCTGCCAGAGCCAAAGAATCCAAAAAGTTTCAGAAAGAGACCATTTCTTCTCCCTCAACAACAACAGCAGCAAGCATTTCAGTACAGAGGCAAGGGTAAAACTGGTCGCTGGAGTTACACAAAAGGAGGAAGAGGTAGGAATATCTTTCAAGGTTCTAGGCAGGACAGACAATGACGCCAAGAAGGTAGGAGGCAGAATTGCGAGCTTCCTTCCTCAATGGCAGCTTATTGATTGGAAAAGGATTTGTCGTGGCAACAGTAGACCAGCCAGAGGCTTACTACCACGTGCCAATTCATCTGGATTACAGAAAATTTCTCAGATTTGCTGTAACTCAGAACCGAGAGGTACTTCATTTTCAATTCAATGTACTCCCCTTCGGCATTTCGTCAGCACCCCGCCTGTTTACAAAGATCATGGCAGAGGTAGTAGGTTTATCTAAGGAAACTGAATATCTGCATCGTCCCATATTTAGACAATTTTTTGGTGATGGTTCCCTCGGTTTCAAGTTTGGAAAGAGACCTCCAGATGACCCTCCAGATCCTGGAATCCTTGGGATGGTTGATAAACTACCAAAAGTCAGATCTGATTCCCTCCACCATGAAGACCTCCTTGGGAATTCTCCTGGATTCTCAGCAACAAGCCTCTTTTCTGCCAAAAGAGAAGCAGATTCAGTTGAGGTCGAAAGTTTATGCACTAAAGAACCAGAGAGGAGTGTCATTAAGATTCGCCATGTCCGTCCTCGGGTCCATGACCTCATTTATTTAGGCGGTACCTTGGGCTCAAGCGCATTCAAGGGTCCTTCAAAACTACATCCTTTCCTGTTGGGACAGATCTCCAAGTTCCCTCTCCAACAGAATTCATCTGCCAGAGAAGGTGAAAGCATCTTTAAATTGGTGGCTCTGTCCAGGAAATCTGGAGAAAAGTTCAGCATGGATTCAACTTCCCTTGTTATCCGTCAAAACAGACGCAAGCAAAAGAGGATGGGGAGCAGTAGTCTCCCACGTGGCCTTCCAAGGGGTCTGGTCGCAAGAAATAGCAGAGCAGTACTCAAACTTAAGAGAAATGAAAGTGGTGGAAGAAACCCTATGGGCAGCCACTACTGTGCTTCAGGGGTCGAATGTCAGAGTCTACTCGGACAATATGACAACTATAGCCCACTTGAGACATCAGGGAAGTACAAGAAACAGGAGGTTACAGATGATCTCCGAAAGGATCTTCCACTGGGCGGAGCATAATCTACTATCCTTATCGGCTCTGCATCTGAGGGGCTCCGACAACTATCATGCAGATATTCTGAGCAGAAAATACATTCATCCAGGGGAGTGGAGCATGAACTCGAAGATATTTCAGATGATTGTTCAAAAGTGGGAATACCCAGATGTGGACCTGTTTGCGAACCAGGAAAACGCAAAAGTAAGAGCCTTTTTCTCTTTGAAACCCGAGGATTCAGCAACAGGGATAGATGCATTCGCTCACCCTTGGAAAGTTGGGCTCGCTAATGCTTTTCCCCTGATTCTGTTAATACCAAGGACTTTACAAAAAATCAGGTCGGAAGGGCTCAAGACTATCCTAATAGCTCCAATGTGGCCAAAAAGAGCATGGTTCGGAACATTGGGCAGTCTAAGAATGGATGATCCATTGATGCTTCCTCGAATCCACGATCTGCTGCATTAGGGCCAGATTTTCCATCCGGCCCCTCAGAATTTGGCTCTAGCAGCTTGGCTTCTGAGACCACCCTCTGAAAAGCCAGAGGCTTCTCAGTACAGGTGATCCAAATGTGGCGCCCTGCTGTGCATTGGTGCCACAGAACCCAGAAGGGTGCATGGATGGATTTCTCCACAAGAGGCCCTCACTAGATACAAACACCTCTACCTTCCAACTCATACCAGCAGAGGGAGCCCAGATAGGGATATATATAGGGAAGGTGGAGCCAGGCAGCTCAGTTGATTAGTGAGTGCTCAGAGTCAGAGCAGAGCAGGCAGGCTGAGAGAGAGCCTGAGAGCGTGCCGACACTCAGATAGCGGTGAAGACGCAGCACGTCAGCTGCCTAGTAGTGAGGGCCCCGAGTGTGGCCGACGGCAAGGAGAAAAAGGGGAGTGAAACCAAGGGGGCAGAGGAGCACAATAAGCTCACCCCATTATATCTACCGGACACCGGATCCGCGCCTACAGGGACCCTTTACACCCAGTGGGGATAACCGGAATCCCAGGAGGACTACAAGTCCCTGACAAACCTGAAGGCTAGACACACACAGGATCAGGAACCACGAAGGCCCCGACGTCCAGGGAAAGTGGTTACCAACCAGAGGTCCTATTTCTGAGCATCTGGTGAAGTAAAAGCAGGACACATAAGCTAGGCCCAGTTGCAGGCTGGCCAGGAGCATACATAGGGACAGACACGGATCAGGAGGCCCTATACCTGCTCCCTGGGGAGAAGTCCAAAAGTGCGCCCTTCATCTGGAGTACCCTGGACCGTACCTAACAGCTGTACCAGTAAAGGAAATGAAGCAAATCCCCTGTCTCTGTCCGTTACTCCTGCTGTGCCATCGCTTTCCCTGCACCACAATGCTCAGCGCAACCTGCATCATTTATACTGCCCTGAGGCCTGCTCCACCTGTGGGGAGCCGTTCCATCTCAAGCTGTCCTGACATCTGCCTCAGAGGACTGTTGCAGCGCTGGTGATCCTCACCAGACACCACAGGTGGCGTCACAACAAATTCCCTACAAATAATTCCTTTTGGCACTGACCGCCCTGGGCCAGCCACCGCGATAATCCCCGCAGGCAGTCTTAGGCCCGGCTGCCGGGTGCCCCGCGACACCCCTGGGGGCGAGTCACATACACTGCAGAAAAGCAGAAAACCAGTCACAATTTCCATCTATGGAAAAATCTAGAAAGCTTTCAAGCTATGGTATGAGCCTCGTCCATTAGATCCCTTTCGGCCTGACGTGGCCAGAATCTTGGATTTCCTACAGAACGGTCTGTCTAAAGGATTAAGACCAAGCACGCTGAAGGTCCAAGTCTCGCCTTTAAGTTCCTATTTTGATGCTGATTTGGCCCAAAACAGATGGATTAAGAGGTTCATGATAGCTGCTTCTTGGATTAATCCAACAAGAGCTAAAATAGTTCCACCTTGGGATCTCAACGTAGTTCTTAGAGGCCTAACTATGCATCCTTTCGAGCCAATAGCCGAGGCACACATAGACAAATTGTCTTGGAAAGCGGCATTGCTTATAGCTCTGACTACAGCCAGAAGAGTGAGTGAAATCCAAGCCCTGTCTATCAGAGAGACTTATTGTCGTATTTTGGAGGACAGGATCATCCTCCAGTTGGATCCTTCTTTTCTACCTAAAGTGTCGTCTAATTTTCATATGTCTCAGCCAATAATTCTTCCGTCATTCTGTCAAAATCCATCAAATAGCAAGGAAGAAGAATTCCACGCGTTGGATGTAAGAAGGACTATAATCCGCTATTTGAGGCAGACTGAAACCTGGAGGAAGGATCAGAACCTATTTGTCCAATATGGAAGCCCCAATAAAGGAAAGAAAATTGCAAAAATATGCTAGCAAATTGGATTAAGAAAGCAATTTGTGAAACATACATAGTTCAAGATTTGCCTCCTCTGAAATCTTTGAAAGCTCTTTCTACTAGAGCTATGTGGGTCTCCTGGGCGGAAAAAGCTAGTGCATCCATTGAGCAGATTTGCAGGGCAGCTACATGGTCGTCTGTCCATACCTTTGCTAAACATTATAGACTAGATGTAATATCTAATAGAGACTTAGCATTTGGAAGGAAAGTCCTTCAGGCTGTTGTCGCTCCCTAAAATTCATTCTTTGGTATTACTCCAGGTGTGCTGTCATGGAGGGGATTGGAGAAAATAGAATTAGACTTACCAGTAATTCGGTTTCTAAGACCCTCCACAACAGCATGGGTAGTTCCCTCCATTTCTTTGATTGGAAAAATCCTTAGTGTTAATAAATATTTAGAGAATTCATACTGTGTGGTCCTTTGAAAACACTGGGGATTGTAGCAGGGAGGGGCTATTTAACATCTTGTTTTCCTGTCCCTAATTAGGATGGGGAGGCTACCTCCAGGTGTGCTGTCGTGGAGGGTTTTAGAAACAGAATTACCGGTAAGTGTAATTCTATTTTTTTTTTTTTACCATTTTTATTCTTTTTTTCAACTATTAACTTGTTCACACTATATAAATACATGCCGGTTGCAAGGATTTATATAGTGTGACCAAGTTGTCAAGCACTTTCCAAGTGATGCTAAAATCGCTTGGAAAGCGGTTGACAACCCGCATGCGGACATGCATGTGAAAAATGCTTCACTTACGTTTGTCCCTGGCAGGAAAAACGCATGTAAAATCTGCATGCGTTTTTTCTGCCAGGGAGATGCAGAAACACTCAGGAAAAATCCGGAGCATTTCTGCATCGTGGGCATGTGGCGCCCCTGAGGGTTCAGTCGCCACAGAGGTACTGCACCTCACCCAGAGGTGTGGTGTCTCCCTTCACTCAGGTAAGATGGGAGTGCTGCAGAGAACCCCCCAAAACACCTGCATCCAACATTACACTGCTTCAGACCGGCTGGAAGGGCAACATGCAGAGCGCAGCTGCTGAGCCCTGTCCCTGGCTGGAGTGGGGGAAACCCAAAGGTAGGGGGAACCAGTAGTGGGTGTGGGTGGAGGAAGCAGTTAGAAGGAGCACACAGTAGGTATATAATGGGAAGCAATCTTAGGGTGGCAGTTCAGAACAGAATGGTCAGTCAGTACAGTACAGACGGTCAGTGAGGACTGTCTGGGAGCAGAGACTCAGCAGGAGCTCTGCTCCACAAGAAGGGCCCGGGATAGAGGCCCCGGAGGGGAGAAGGGAGTAGGCTCCATTCTAAGAAGGGATCCCAGGGGTACGGCGCGTGCAGGACAGCACCCATACGCCCCGCATCTGTCAGAAGACAGAGGGATCGGTTGCCCCATTCTAATCTCCAGGGGGTCAGGTTGGTCCCGGATCCGACGTACAGGAAGGACTTCAGCATACCCGAGCGGGATTGAGAGTGGGCAGCGCAGGGCAGCAGGGAGAAGGACCTAGTGTGAAGACGGTCAAAGTAGGAACACGAGAAAGTGGGGTTCTGCCAAGCATTCCTAAACTTCCTGAGGAAGGATTGAACCCCTGCCAGGGTGAACACGGCGCAACGTGGGAGGCCTTCACCTGTAACTTGCACTTTTGTGTTTCCTGAAGAACTGTGAATTAAAATCTTGGACGACTGCACTGAGTTGCCTCCGTCTATTCCTTCACTGGTGCCATTTCCCTCCCTGCACTACAACGCCCAGCGCACCCTCCATCTATTTACACTGCCCTGAGGCCCGCTCCACCTGTGGGGAGCCGTTCCATCTCTAGCTGCCCTAACATATGCCTCAGAGGACTGTTGCAGCGCTGGTGATCCTCACCAGACACCACAGGTGGCTTCACGACAAATCCTATAAATAATCCCTTTTGCACTGACCGCCCCGGGCCAGCCACCGTGATATTCCCCAAAGCAGCCAAACGGCCTGGCTGCCGTGTGCCCCGCGGCCCAGGGGGCAGCGAGTCACCACTTGGCATCACGAACAGGATACGTGACCAGCCTGCCATCTGCGGGTAATGTGCGCCTAAAGAAGTGTTTTCTGCCTTGAATGTGGCGCCCGCCCCAGAAGAACGGGCGCCATTATATGCGTGCTAAAGAACAACAGAATGGAACCTCCCGTCGTGGGCCGGGTCCCAGAATGGCTCCAAAAGCAGGCCCTGCCCCTTGCAACAGTGACTGTCCGCATAGATGTGTCCGTCAAAGCGGGGAGGCCGACACAGGGAGTGACCGACAGCAAAGTGCCATGGGACCGCCCCCGAAAGAGGAGAGGCGGTGGAGAGAAGCTGCGTAAAGACCGGGAGGTGTCAGGCCGAGCTGACGCAGTCGCGGGAGCAGGTCGGAGTGATGTCCCTGTCCCAAATGCGGCTGGCGCTGCTCCATCCCTGGTCCCCCTGCAGCCTGAGGCTGATGACCAGGCTGGGTCAGCCTGCAGAAACCAGGGGTTCCCCCGGAGGGGGCCCCACTGTTAAACTGTTTTAGTTAACTGGACTGTACATAAGTTGCCCGGAAGGGTGCAGATGACTTCATGTTTGCTACCCAGTTACCCGTCAGGGTACAGAGACTGACAGGCTGAGGACTGTGAGAAGCCGGACGTTGACATTGTACATAGTTTAGCACTTCTTAAAGTGCATCCTATTGGTTTTATAATTACAAATATACCTCAGAACAAAAACCCGTTTGGCGTGGCGGAAGACGAGGTCCAGGATTGGATCGTCTATGCCCTGCAGCCATGCCCAGGGCCTACGTTGAGGGTTTGTGGACGGGTCCCTCATGCTGCTACTGTTGCACCCTGGTGCTGGAACTGTCTTGAAAATTGTTTTATATGACAATACTCTTATGATGTTTTATAATGTAACCAGTAACGTTAAAAGAAATGTGCCTCCCATAAAGGGAAGAAATGTTGTTTTATGGTCAAATATGCTGATGCATCTTAAAAATTTTGCATGTCAGTTATGCCTGGTTTTGCTCTGTTCCAGCCCGCGGACGTGCTGTGTTTTACCGGGGGGGGGGAATGTGGCGCCCCTGAGTGTTCAGTCGCCACAGTGGTACTGCACCTCACCCAGAGGTGTGGTGTCTCCCTTCACTCAGGTAAGATGGGAGTGCTGCACAGAACCCCCCAAAACACCTGCATCCAACATGCAGAGTGCAGCTGCTGAGCCCTGTCCCTGGCTGGAGTGGGGGGAACCCAAAGGTAGGGGGAACCAGTAGTGGGTGTGGGTGGAGGAAGCCGTTAGAGGGAGCACTTATACAGTAGGTATATAATGGGAAGCCATCTTAGGGTGGCAGTTCAGAACAGAATGGTCAGTCAGTCTACCATTGGGCCCTATAAGACGTTCTTCATCTCCCGTTGCAGTGGGGTTTTTATTTGTCAAAAAAAAAGACTGGGGGTTGCGCCCCCGCCTTGATTTTCGCGAGTTTAATCGGATCACGGTCTGGGATGCATATCCTCTCCCTCTCATCCCCGACCTCTTTAGAAAAAAATTTGGCTCCTACGATTTGATTAAACTAGACCTCAGGGGGACTTATAATCTCATTCACATTAAGGAGATGAGTGGAAGATGGCCTTCAATACTCCTGAGGGGCACTATGAAAAGCTTGTGATGGCATTTGGGTTGACTAATGCTCCCGCTTTCTTTCAACACTGTTAGTGACATTTTTAGTCATCTGGCAGGTAGATCACAACAAACCAATCTTGATGACATATTAATTTACTTACCTCCAGTCACATCAGGTACATATCAGGCAGGTCTTACAGATACTCAAAGATAATAAATTATTTGTCAAACCAGAGAAATGTATGTTCTCCATTCAGGGTTAGTTCTTATCATTCACCGTTTTTGCATGGATCTGGCCAAAGTCCGGACGGTACTGGATTGGTATTATATTCAAGACTTAAAGGCATTACAAAGTTTTTTGGGTTTCGCCAGCTACTACTGTAAGTTCATCAAAAACTTTTCGGTAGTGGCCAAACCTCTGATGGACGATTTTGCCAAATAGAAAAAAAAAATTAAGATTTTTTTATTTTACTTTCCATTCTTTTAGCTAAACACAATCCAGCTAAGTTTAAAATTGAAATGAAGCCCCTGTACCCCCCTCTCTAGGTGCTTCTGTACCAAGTCTTCCCTGGTCCAGGATGGTCTCTATATCACAGGCTCCAGCAATAACCTATTGACACATGATTGTGGCAGCCCTCACGTGCTGATATATCACAGTGCCAATAGAAGTGGGAAGCGGCACAGAAATCACAAAATAAAGGCAGTGTTTGTGGTAATGCAAGAATCCAGCAAGCAGAGTAATCCACACGTCATACAACAGCCCAACATGGATGATGAAAAGCTGCGTCTTCAGGCGTCTGTGTAAGAACATCACATTTTTGTTTTCCTTCCAGAATAAGCACCAAATGGAATAGCTGAATGCCAGGATACGGAGACCGGCGGGGGACAGGGAAGCGCTGTCTGCTGGATTTTGTGCTGGTTTCACAAGCGGTCACCCTGCAGTTTTCTCCGGATAATGCTGTGGAGACTTTTCACAACACATCTAATAATTGTGAACCTTCCACTCACATGTTTATTATCTTGTCCGCTGGTCAGACTGGGGGGGATGAAAGCTGGACAAGGGATGAAGAATGATCCTTATTACATATAATGGGTGCACTGAGCGATTGTGAAAAGTCGCAGAGGACTGAGAGCAGAAGGGCAGAGGGTTTCCTCTTCCTCACAGGGACCAGCACAGAAGCCGGAGCAGAAGGGCAGAGGGTTTCCTCTTCCTCACAAGGACCAGCACAGAAGCCGGAGCAGAAGGGGAGACAAGGGCTGAGCCACTTACACAGACAGAAAGCTGAGGAGAGGAGGGCATGTTATTACTCCAGGATCCGCTCCATTCATTCCCTATGTGGCATTCAAGCGCTGAGCTCGGCTTTTCCGGAGCCCCATAGAGAATGAATGGAGCAGCAGTTGATCCCTGACTTTCCACTCCTTCCCGATCAGACGATGGCTCGCAGCGGTCAGACCCCACGATCAGTAAGTGATCACCGAGCCTGTGGATAAGTGATAACTTGTTTTCTACAGACATCCCCTTTAAGTAATGGAGCATGCCAGCAGAGAAGGTGGGAGGAGGCGCTGGTTACAGGGGAAACTTTACCTCTGGAGGCCGCATTTAGGGCATGTGAGGGGCGGACACTCCCCATATTCATCATTACTGAACCCCCGCTCTGTGCGGCTCTTATCTGAGCTGCAGGAGACGCAGCAGTTACTAATCAGCCGCTCTCTGTTCACTTGCAGCCGTCCGAGCTCTGCTGTGCCTGTTAGGGGTGAAGTTCGGGTCCTTCGAGGCATCTACTATGCAGCCTGCACAGCAGATCACAGCCCGAGCACAGCGTCTCCGGGTAAATCTCCACCTTGTGAGTTGCTTCTTGTGCAGCAGCCCCATGCAAGTTGCTCTGCTCTCCTCGGCCAGCTCCTGCTGAATACTGAGCTCCTCTGCCCAATCTAGGAGCTCAATAGCCCTGATCACGTCAGTGGTAGCCCAACGCTGCTGGATCAGATTTACAAATGGCAAACTAATCAGCCCTAGGTATTTCTAATATGTGCAGAGCAGGCGACATAAGTCTGACCGGTGTCCTCATAGACTTTTCCTCAGCCGGGGTCTAATAGGAGCAGTAAAATGGCCGTCATGGGGTCCATTGTTAGATCTCAGCTGCCATAGAAACTCATTGGCACCATGATCATGCCTCCCTCTCCTGTCTAAAGTGCCTAAATGCTGTGGAAGCCCCCTACTGTGTCATACAATGGATTAAGCTGCCAGGATCAAGGTTGGCTCCACTGTGGGCAGCTGAGGCAGGAGCAGGACTGTGTTACACAGCCACACTTCTGCCGCAGATCTTGTAAGGACCTGCCTGATGATAATGTGTCCTATAGAGCAGGTCTTGGTACCGGACTGCCCTGTACATATTTACCACTAGCTGGGAACCAGTTACTTACAAGGTCTAGTTTCGAATGTGTTTCCAGGATCTGTAGTTATCAGCATTTTATCCTTAAGGCCGAGTTATAATATCACTGTAACACTCTCGCCCTGTACCTGTATACCTGCCCTGTGTGCTGCACAAAAGTATATAACAAAATGTGTGTACACAGATATCTACTGAATGGTATTACTGCTAGATCTCCTGTACATAGAAATATGAGGTTCTTAGCGCACATTTTGAGCAAATTGTGCGAGCCCATCTGCCAACGTCAAGGCGACCTCTTCAGATGGGTCCCTACACTAACATTACACTAACTTACTAACTGGGACTAGTTTTTTGTATTATTATTATTACCACCATTTTTACTATTTATTATTATTGCATTAATGCAATTAATTGTAACTGTTATAAAACGAATTAAAAAAATGTAATTCTAATTTTTTTTAATTAACCTTGTGATTCTAATAATGGTATTACTAAAATCCCTATGCCTAAAGCTGTTGATCCAGAAGAAGGCAAAAACCCCAGGACACCTTCAGCCAATTTGTGTCACAGGGGAAAAATTCCTTCTTGACCCCGGGAAAAGGCGATCAGTCCTAGGACCCTGGATCAAACCTAATAATGTTATTACAAGTTATATAATATTACACTAATTATTGTACTACTGGAGTTATTTTAATTTGTTTTTATAAATCTATTTGATATGGTTATTATTACATTGTGCTATCTTATTACAGTATTATTCTTCTTTCCTTTCACTACTAATACTGCCCTATACCTACAGTGTTGATCCAGAAGAAGGCAAAAACCCCAGGACACCTTCAGCCAATTTGTGTCACAGGGGAAAAATTCCTTCTTGACCCCGGGAAAAGGCGATCAGTCCTAGGACCCTGGATCACACTGCTATTCTACCTACTACTATTACTACTGTTATTTTATTACTTTCTTACTATTATCACTAGTATTATTACTCATATTACACTAATACGGATATACTACCACTATAGTACTACCATCCCTTTCCCCCTAGGGATCTTAAGGTGCAGTTCTGTCCTCCTCCTCCTATTCTGTCCTCCTCCTCTTCCATCCTCCTCCACTTTCGTCCTCCTCCTCTTCCGTCCTCTTCCTCTTCCGTCCTCCTCCTCTTCTGTCCTCCTCCTCTTCTGTCCTCCTCCTCTTCCGTCCTCCTTCTCTTCCGTCCTCCTCCTCTTCTGTCCTCCGCCTCTTCCGTCCTCCGCCTCTTCTGTCCTCCGCCTCTTCCGTCCTCCGCCTTTTCTGTCCTCCGCCTCTTTCGTCCTCTTCCTCTTCCGTCCTCTTCCTCTTACGTCCTCCTCCTCTTCGGTCCTCCTCATCTTCCGTCCTCCTCCTCTTCCGTCCTCCTTCTCTTCCGTCCTCCGCCTCTTCCGTCCTCCGCCTCTTCTGTCCTCTGCCTCTTCCATCCTCCGCCTCTTCCGTCCTCCGCCTCTTCCGTCCTCCTTCTCTTCCATCCTCCTCCTCTTCCGTCCTCCTCCTTTTCCGTCCTCCTCCTCTTCTGTCCTCCTCCTCTTCCGTCCTCCGCCTCTTCCGTCCTTCATCTCTTCCGTCCTCCGCCTCTTCCGTCCTCTTCCTCTTCCGTCCTCCTCCTGAGACGTAATAAATAGCATTAAAGCTGCAGTAATTATTTATATTATATATACACACTGCTCAAAAAAATAAAGGGAACACTCAAATAACACATCCTAGATCTGAATGAATGAAATATTCTCATTGAATACTTTGTTCTGTACAAAGTTGAATGTGTTGACAACAAAATCACACAAAAATCATCAATGGAAATCAAATTTATTAACCAATGGAGGCCTGGATTCGGAGTCACCCTCAAAATTAAAGTGGAAAAACACACTACAGGCTGATCCAACTTTGATGTAATGTCCTTAAAACAAGTCAAAATGAGGCTCAGTATTGTGTGTGGCCTCCACGTGCCTGTATAACCTCCCTAAAATGCCTGGACATGCTCCTGATGAGGTTGCGGATGGTCTCCTGTGGGATCTCCTCCCAGACCTGGACTAAAGCATCCACCAACTCCTGGACAGTCTGTGGTGCTACGTGACATTGGTGGATGGAGTGAGACATGATGTCCCAGATGTGCTCAATGGGATTCAGGTCTGGGGAACGGGCGGGCTAGTCCATAGCTTCAATGCCTTCATCTTGCAGGAACTGCTGACATACTCCAGCCACATGAGGTCTGGCATTGGGCACAACCCCCATCTGTGGACGTCTGGCCCTCATCCCACTCTCATGGAGTCGGTTTCTAACCGTTTATGCAGACACATGCACATTTGTGGCCTGCTGGAGGTCATTTTGCATGGCTCTGGAAGTGCTCCTCCTGTTCCTCCTTGCACAAAGGCAGAGGTAGGGGTCCTGCTGCTGGGTTGTTGCCCTGCTATGGCCCCCTCCACGTCTCCTGGTGTACTGGCCTGTCTCCTGGTAGCGCCTCCAGCCTCTGGACACTACGCTGACAGACGCAGCAAACCTTCTTGCCACAGCTCGCAATGATGTGCCATCCTGGATGAGCTGCACTACCTGAGCAACATCTGTGGGTTGTAGAGTCCGTCTCATGCTACCACGAGTGTGAAAGCACAACCAACATTCAAAAGTGACCAAGACATCAGCCAGAAAGAATTGGTACTGAGATGTGGTCTGTGGTCTCCACCTGCAGAACCACTCCTTTATTGAGTGTGTCTTGATAATTGCCAATAATTTCCATCTATTGTCTTCCATTTGCACAACAGCATGTGAAATTGATTGTCAATCAGTGTTGCTTCCTAAGTGGACAGTTTGATTTCACAGAAGTTTGATTTACTTGGAGTTATATTCTGTTGTTTAAGTGTTCCCTTTATTTTTTTGAGCAGTGTATATTTTCTCATGTCATGTATTTACTACTAAAAGTAATTTTTTACATTTAGGTTTCATTAAGTGTTTTTCACCGGCTATTACAGACTTATTGTTTCCCTGCACATTCAAGTTTTGTGTTTTCTTTGGGCATAGATCAGCTAATAGGCACTCAGGAAAAAAAAACAGATTAAAGATCTACAAACTCTCCCTTAAGACTAAGGAGCTCACTGATAGATTCTCAGTTAGCTAATTTTGCAGCCAGCAATAGACAGTGCAGCACAGATGCTACAGAAGGCAACATTTTTAATGAAACTCAATTACAGAAATCGATTTTAGCCCCAAATACTTGCATTAAAGTAAAAAAAATGGCCCCAAAGCTGGACAACCGCTTTAACTCCTTACCAACATCTGCCGTACATGTATGGTATAAGTCAGTAGCGGGTGTATGGAGCAGGGTCAGCTCGCCCCGTACATGGCAGATAATGGCTGTGACAAACAACCAGGACCTGCCTCTAACAGCTGCGAGTGGAGCGAAGATCTGCCCACCACTGTTAACCTGTTCAGTGCTGCTGTCAATCTCTAACAGCAGCATTAACAGTGTGCCAGCATTGGGACGCGTCGTTCCATACGCCCACCGGCGCTCCTGTGACGCGATCATAGGGCGCCGATGGACTGCTATGACATCCGGGGGTCTGCTGAAGCCTCCGTGCCTGTCATCATAAAGCTTCATTTGGGCTGTAAAGAAGACCGTGGTTTTGCTATATGGAGCATTACTGTGGTATCGCTGTATATAGCACAAGCAATCAGATGATGTATACAAATACAGTGAAAAAAAGTATATATATATTTATTAAAACCCCACACGTTCAACTCACCTCCCACTAAAAATAAAGATAATAAAAATATACACATTTTGTGGTATGGTCTCTTTCAGAGAAATACAATCTATCAAAATATAAAAAAAAAAAAACGATCAGTGAACACAGAAAAAAATTCAAAAAGACAAAATTGCATTTTTTTCGTTCGCCTCAATACTGCAGAAAATCCTGTAAGAAGCGATGACCATGACATATGTGTCCCAAAATGTTATCAATAAAGTCCTCTTGCCCTTCAAAAAATAAGTCCCCACACAGCTCCATCAACCTGGAAACTGAAAATGTTTCGGGTCTCAGAAAAAATGGTGACAGCATCAAAAAAAAGTTTTTTTCTTTTGCCAAAACTATTGGAGAAGTTTGGTCTTGCTGTAATCACACTGAGGAGTAGGATCCTATTACCAGGTCATTTTTACCACACAATGTGCGCCGTTAAAACCGTTCCCAGAAAAACAATGTCAGGCTTTTTTTTTCGCACTTTTACTGCACTTGAAATGTTTTTCCCGTTTTCTAGCACTATGTGGTAAATGAATGGTGTCATTTATAAGGACAGCTCATCCTACAAAATAACAAGACCTCACACTATGTGGACAGATATCAAAAAGTTAGAAAAGTTGGAAAAAGCGGAGGAAAGAACAGAAAAAAAACATAAATTGGTTATGTCGGGAAGGGGTAAAGCTGAAGAAACGCATGTAAGAGCAGAATATGGAGGAAGGTCAGATATCACAGACTGGTGGATACTACCTGCTCCATCGCTGGCAGAATACTCCACCCCCATGGTGTCCGCTGATATCTTCTCTTGTAGAAACGTCTCCAAACTCTATAAAACATCGGGAACAGTCAGCAGAGGGTTTGATGATTGGCTCATATTGGCGATATACTCAGGGGCATTACTGGGCCAGGGAAGATTGGGAATGAATAGCGTATTGACTGTTAGAGATGTGATCTCTTCCATTAAAGGGGATGTCTAGTTGGAACAAGTTATCACTGATCTCTGGATAGGTGATGACCTGTCCCAGTGGGAGCACCCCTTTATTATGTGGTATATATGGAGGATGTGATATCATGCAGAGTTCTAGCAGTATTACACTTCGGTCCGTTCTGCGTGCATCTGGGCCATTCCCTATGGAGGAGCGGAGCTGGGGGGAAATATCAGGATCTCGTCGCTGGATCCATCCAGATGGGAGATGTAACGAGTGCGGCGCCCCCCACTGGTGTCTCAGCGTATTATGTGTTGGGGAATAATAACTTATTGTCTGGTAAATGTGCTGACTCCTGTCAGTTGTGGTCGCTGAGTGCGTGTGATGGGATGTGGCTCCGTCCGTTATATTATATCACGTCTTATACCTATAATCTCTCGCTGATCGCAGGTGTCTGTCTTCACACTCAGATGAGAAGGAACAAACTGACGATATAGGACTTTTTTTTTTTTTTCCAAATTCAAACCGAGCAATCCTATTGGCTGAGTATGAATGCAGTTACCATGGTGACAGAAGTAGCAGCAGATTTAAAGGGACAAAACACTAATATTGTACTAAAGTGTATTTTATTATATATTTCACATAACTGACTGGGTACACCTTGGTGCGGGTGGGATGGCTTTTTTTAAATCAAAAACCATGTTTACTAAGTACCCTATATTATATATATTCACTATTGCTTTTTACTTACTTATAGCAGGGTATATGCTCATATTGTTTCTATCCTAAGTTTATCTATTTTCTAATAGAGACATGACCAGTCCTCTTTAGAATTTTATAGTGACCCCATTGAGGTCATGGACTGATATTGGGGATTGCAGAGTTGGGGCAAGGTGACAGGTGACAGTAAGTGACATTGTGGCACCCCAGGGGTCTGGTTTTCCACAGTAATGTAATGTTATGTCTGAGAGCAGGTGGGAGGTCCTTTGGTCAGGGATCCTGTGCATGCCACACCTCCTGCCCAGTCTTGGGAGGGGAAGAACTTCCCCTGTATAAACCCTGGGCTGAGGCAGGGTTAGTCAGTCAAGGAGAGTAGAGACAGAGAAGCAGCATAGGAAGAAACAGCAGAAGCTCATTGGGAGCAATACTACTACGAGTCAGGGCTGGCAGCTGCAGAGCTCGCCCTGACTGAGAAGCTTTCTTACCGGACCCGGCGTCCGAGGCTGTGGGGACTAACTCTTACCCAGCAGCAGAAGCCGACCGGCAGGGGATTTCAGGTCCTCAGGCCCAGAAACCCGAAGGCACGGTCACACGTGTGGGACCAGCACCGCCATCGTGGAGCGGAAGCCATTAGAAGGCCCCGAGTCACCGGCCATACGGGTGAGCACCACACGGTACACTCAGGGACGTGGGCTACTTATATCCGCTTCTAGCAAGGTAGCCAGAAGAGTACAGTCAGTTTGGGAGGCCTACAACTCCGCCTGGCCAGGGGAGATCCCATCTGCTCAAGGACTGACCAGGCCCCGTTCACTAGCAAGTACTCCGGGAGGGTCTATCGTTGTTACCAGTAAAGACCCTGAATTACACCGCACCGTCTCTGAGTGGTTCCTGCTACCCCCATCATCCACATCTGCTGCCCTGAGGCCATACCCCTCCCGTTGGGGGTTATACCATCTACGCTGCACCATCCATCCACCGGCCTCAGCGGACTGTCCTGCAGCGGCAGCTCCATAGCTGCATTCAACGGGTGGCGTAGTCGTCCTGCATCTACCGCTGTTACATCGCCGCTCAGTTTGACTCCCTGGGCACGGACCGGGTCACCGCCACGAGACTACAACCCTCAAGAGATCCGGCTCCGGGTAAGCTCCCGCGTGCGCAACGCAGCGCGACACAGGCCCAGGGGCGCGTCAACTTTGGCGTAGTCGGCAGGATTTCGTGCCCGCAACCACCGGGTACTGCGTGCCTGAAAAAGAGACTTTTCAAACTTACCTGTGGTGAAGATTCCCGCCATCCGGCGCCATCTTCAGCCTTCTTCCCGCCATCGGTGAAGTTTCCCGCCATCCGGCGCCATCTTCTGCCTTCTTCCCGCCATCCGTGGAGTTTTCCCGCCATTGGACGCCATCTTGAGGACGCCGCGCGGGAAGAAGAGGGGCGTGGACTCCGAAAGCGCGCGAGAACTGAAGCCCCGCCCCACGTCCGGACGTTGCGTAAGGTCCTGGAAGGAGCCCAGCAGACGCCGACGTCACAGGAGCGCGACGGAAGGTCCTCAACCCTGACGATCCACTGCGGAGCCGCGGCCTACGGAACAGGATCATCGCAAGGTAGGCCACGGTCCACTAGGGGGGAGGAAGATGTCGGATACGGAGGAGAGCTTCACTGCCTCAACCCCCGCCAGTGCTACCGCTGCTGCAGTTATGCCCTTCACCATGCCCTATATCCCGGGAGCAGCTTGGCTACCCCAGTACTCAGGGGAGTCACATACCCTGCATGACTTTAGAGAAAAGCTGGATAGCCTCTTCCAGGTGTACCCCCTCACAGAAGAGCAAAAAGTGAGCATCCTGGTGGCCCAACTAACCGGGGCAGCCAAAAGGGAAGTAAAATCCTGGCCACCTGGGAGGAAGACTGTCGCAGGGATACTAACCCGGCTGAAGGACACCTTTGATACCCGCACCTTAGCCGAGATTAAGCTTAGATTCTACGGGTGCAAGCAGCGAGCGCATGAGAGTATAAGGGACTATGCACTAAACCTACAAGAGGCCCTGAGGGCCATTAAGCAGACCGACCCTGATGGAGTGGGAAACGAGGACAGGCTGTTGACCGAACAGTTTATAGAGGGACTGTATTGTAATACCCACCGAACCCAGTTGCGGGCAATGGCCTTACAGGATCCCCATCTGGGCTTTGCACAGTTCAAGGACAGAGCCATCCGGGTGCTCCGAGAACCGGCACCGGGTGGCGTTGTGACCCACAAGCGCCCTGCTATCACTTACCACCAGGAGGCGGCGCCCTTGTCGGCAGGGCCTGTGGGAGCTGATGCGCAGGCTTTGGACAATGACCCGGCTCCAGACCTACACCATCAGGTCCAAGAGCTAGCTAAGAGCGTTGCTGCGCTAACCCGAACTGGGCAGTCTTTACAGGCTTCCACCCCAGGGAAGATCCAGCTGGCATCCGGACCGGAGGACATCCCGTGGCGTCGACCAAGGAGGACCCCACCGGCCAGAGGAAGACCCAGTGACCGATACAGCGAGGACGGACGACCCATCTGCCGCCGCTGCAATCAACCTGGACATATGGCAAGGTACTGTTCTTTAAACGGGCACAACCTGGGGTAGAGGGCCAACCCCCAGGAAAAAGATCACCAGGCCCATCGAACTGGCGCGACAGATATGTGGGAGGACGTCCAGTCTTGCCTGTGGTACTGGATGGCATTCCCATGAGTGCCCTACTGGACACCGGGTCACAGGTCACCACCATCCCGTACGTGCTCTTTAAGCAGTACTGGAATGACTCGGATATTACCCGCTACCCTGACGACGACTTGAGTATCATCGCCAGCAATGGCCAGCCCGTGCCACAGATCGGATTTAAAGAGGTGACCATCAAAATCGGTAGAGTCGAACTGGCAGCACAGGGACTGATCATTGTAGATATTGACAAACATGAGAGTCACCCAAAAATAACTCTAGGAACTAATGTAATTGAAAATTGTCTTGCAGAGGTGATTTTCCTTTTACAGCAGGTTGCCAAGAACGCCAGCTCCGGCGAGCAGCGGGTGCTCCAGAAAGAGATCCGGGCACTGATGCGACGGCAACAGGTGGAACTCTCCGGCGGTGAGATTGGTAGCGTAAGAATGTGTGACCCTTTTCCTATTGCCATGCCCCCAAAAAGTGAAATGATGATTTGGTGCCGGGCAGCTATTGGTCTGAGAGGTAGAGATTACCAGGCAATGGTAGAACCAGTTTACTCGGACAGTAGGCCCACCATTTTGACAGCACGGGGGGTGGTTGATGTACGCCATGGGAGGGTGCCCGTTCGCATAATAAATATCGGGGAGAGGGAAGTGTACCTGCCCCGGTATGCCACGCTAGCCAAATTATATACCATTAACCAAAATTCTATGCAATCTGTGGAATCCTTGCCTCCATCTCACCCGGAGGAAGGTAACGGCTCTAAGAAAAACATGGAGGACTGGTGTCAGCAACTACATCTGGGTACTGACTCCACTCCCGCACACCAGAAACAAGGAGTCTATCGGGTGGTTCAGGAGTACGAGAGAGTGTTCAGTAAACACCCGTTAGACTTCGGGCGAGTCAAGGGGGTAGAACACCACATCCCCACGGGAGACCATCCTCCTATAAAAGAGAGGTATCGACCCGTACCCCCTGCCCACTACCAACACGCCAAGGGGATGCTTAGAGACATGAAGGAGGCTGGGGTGATCAGGGATAGCTGTAGCCCCTGGGCAGCTCCACTAGTCTTAGTCCGAAAGAAAGACAACACCATGAGGATGTGTGTAGATTACCGGAAAATCAATCGTATCACACACAAGGATGCGTACCCCTTACCAAGGATAGAGGAGTCATTGGCTGCTTTAAGATCTGCTAACTTCTTCTCTACCTTGGATCTCACTAGCGGGTACTGGCAGGTTCCTGTAGCAGAGGCGAACCGGGAGAAGACCGCATTCACCACCCCGATGGGACTTAGCGAGTTCACCTGCATGCCGTTCGGACTCTGCAACGCACCGGGAACCTTCCAACGACTAATGGAGTGTTGTCTGGGCCACAGAAACTTCGAGACGGTCCTGTTGTACCTGGACGATGTCATCGTATATTCCAAGACGTATGAGGACCACCTGAAACACCTGGCGGAAGTGTTCGAAGCTCTGGCAAGTTACGGCCTAAAGGTGAAACCCTCCAAGTGTCACCTCCTGAAACCAAAGGTGCAGTACCTGGGACACGTGGTGAGCGCTGACGGAGTGGCTCCCGACCCTGATAAGATCACCGCAATTAAGGAATGGCCAAGCCCCTCCAGCGTAAAAGAAGTGCGGCAGTTCCTCGGGTTGGTAGGCTACTACCGAAGGTTTATTCCCGGTTTCACCAAAAAGGCAGCACCTATGCAGGACCTCCTGATAGGCCAGTCCCGGAAGGCCAAGAACCAGAAGCCGCCCTTCAAATGGGAGGAGCTGGAAGAAGAGTCCTTCCGCCAGCTGAAGATGGCCCTCACGGGGGACGAAATCCTGGCGTACCCGGATTATAGCCAGCCCTTTATCCTCTACACCGACGCCAGTAACATCGGGCTAGGAGCCGTACTGTCCCAGATCCAGCAGGGGAAGGAACGAGTAATCGCCTACGCCAGCCGAAAACTGCGACCCACCGAAAGGAACCCCGAGAATTACAGCTCATTTAAGTTAGAGTTCCTGGCCGTAGTATGGGCAGTCACCGAGCGCTTTAAGCATTACCTCGCTTCTTCTCGGTTCACCGTGTACACGGATAACAACCCGTTGACACACCTGGACACGGCAAGACTCGGTGCCCTGGAGCAGAGGTGGATGGCCCGTCTGTCCAACTACGAGTTCACAATCAAATACCGGGCAGGACGCTCCAATACCAACGCGGACGCCCTGTCCAGGATGCCCAACCTGCCGGACGGAGGAGAAGATCCGGAGGGACTGGAAGAAGTTGAACTCCCTGCATTCCACCGTCATGGGACTATCCAGTATTCCCACCGGGTAAGGAGTAAGCAGGCTGCTACGTTGAACCCCTTACCCCACTACAACTGGGCGGAAACGCAAGACAGCGACCCTGCCGTCCGACTGGTGAAGGAGATGCTGACTCGGCCGGAGGCTCGCCTTGAACCAGACGCTCCGGAGGAAGCCAAACAACTATGGGCAGAGAAGAGTCGACTGTTCCTTTACAAAGGGAAGTTGTGCCGCAGAATGGTTAACTCCCGGACGCATGAATTACTCTGGCAAGTAGTGGTGCCACGAAGAGACGCAGCCATGGTGATGGAGGCATACCACGACGGAGCTGGACACTTCGGGTGGAAGAAGCTGGAGTTCCTGCTGCGCGAGCGGTTCCACTGGGTAGGCATGAGGGGAACCATCGAGAAGTGGTGCAGAGACTGTGGCCCGTGCAACCTGAGAAGGAAGGACCGTGCCAGCCAGAAGACTCCCCTGCAGTCCATCGTCACCCGGCAACCGTTGGAACTGGTAGCCTTGGATCATGTAAAACTGACCCCAAGCAGAAGTGGCTACGTCTACGCGTTAACCATCGTGGATCATTACTCCCGGTTTCTGGTTGTCGTCCCCGTCAAGGACTTAACGGCTCAAACAGCAGCTAGAGCCTTCCAGCAGCACTTTTGCCGTCCACACGGGTACCCGGACCAAGTGCTGACGGACCAGGGACCTGCCTTTGAAGCGGAGGTCTTCCAGGAATTCTGCAATCTGTATGGCTGCCGGAAGATAAGGACGACACCCTACCATCCGCAAACTAATGGACTTTGTGAGAAAATGAACCAGGTGGTAATGGATCTTCTAAAAACGTTGCCCCTGGAAGAACGCAGTCTGTGGCCTGAGAAGTTGCCCGATCTGGTGGACCTATACAACCACATCCCGGTAGGTTCCACCAACTGTACCCCGGCTTACCTAATGAGGGCAAGACCTGGTAAGTTACCTGTTGACCTGGAAATGGGAGTCCTGACACCCGAGGACACTTCACCAGAAACAGACTGGGACACAGAGAGGCAGCAGCAGTACCGGAGAGTACAGGAGAGCGTGGAGCGAAGTCTCTGTCAGGCTAGGGAAAGACAAGAGAAAACTTACAACCAGTATGCTCCCGCTGTTCCCCTGGTACCCGGAGAGCAGGTCTTGAAGAGGAAGAGACGGCTCCACAAGTTGGATGACCAGTGGGAGAAGGACCCGTACACCGTACTGCCCTCAAGCCACGAGAACCCGAAGGTTTGTACCATCAGTAAAGACGGAGGGGAAACCACAGCCATTGTATCCCGGGACCACCTGAAGAAGTGTCCCGAACAACTGAGGAACCCTGAAGAGGAACAAGAAGACCATCGACCCGTAGAGGAAAGGGAAGATATGGTTAGTACTGTGCTCGGGGACTTCCCTCGGTCTTGGACTCAAGTCAATGGTGCAGTTGTGGTACCCGTACTCACCTTCCTCCAACCAGCATCCCAAGCACCTACGGAGCAACAGGTAGAGCTGGAAGAACAGCCGGTCCAGGAGGCAGAAGACTCCACACAAGCAGAACAGGAGGATCAACCCTCTGCTTATAGTGAGCCTGCCGTACCCCTAGTGAGACAAAGAGCCGGTAGACAGCTGCCCAGTTTACCCTTGACAGCTCCTACACCCTGTAGTTCAGGGCCAGACAGTCAGCTCCGTAGGTCCACTAGGGCCACTAGAGGCCAGTTACCCGCACGCTGGAGGATTTGAAGTGTATAAATTGTTTTATTTATGTTTATCTGTGTATTGGTGCTTGTGTATAATTTTGTGTTTCCAGTTATTTTTAGGAATCCTTGGTGGATTTACCGGGAATCCTTGTACATAGTTGGAGCGTAACCCAGGATGGACTAGAGACTGTTAAGGACTCGGGGTAGGACAGACCCCTACCTGGTTACGTCTCCCTGTTTTGGTGAAATGGACACCTTGCTTTTCTTCAAAGACTGCACCCGGTTACGGACATGCCGTGACCACCTTTATGTGTTTCTTCTTATTGTACTGTTATTGTTGTTATATCTTGTTATGTTTTTCTAAAATATGTTTAGTCCCGGAGTACTAAATTTCACTAGGGGAAAATGTGGCACCCCAGGGGTCTGGTTTTCCACAGTAATGTAATGTTATGTCTGAAAGCAGGTGGGAGGTCCTTTGTTCAGGGATCCTGTGCATGCCACACCTCCTGCCCAGTCTTGGGAGGGGAAGAACTTCCCCTGTATAAACCCTGGGCTGAGGCAGGGTTAGTCAGTCAAGGAGAGTAGAGACAGAGAAGCAGCATAGGAAGAAACAGCAGAAGCTCATTGGGAGCAATATTACTACGAGTCAGGGGCTGGCAGCTGCAGAGCTCGCCCTGACTGAGAAGCTTTCTTACCGGACCCGGCGTCCGAGGCTGTGGGGACTAACTCTTACCCAGCAGCAGAAGCCGACCGGCAGGGGATTTCAGGTCCTCAGGCCCAGAAACCCGAAGGCACGGTCACACGTGTGGGACCAGCACCGCCATCGTGGAGCGGAAGCCATTAGAAGGCCCCGAGTCACCGGCCATACGGGTGAGCACCACACGGTACACTCAGGGACGTGGGCTACTTATATCCGCTTCTAGCAAGGTAGCCAGAAGAGTACAGTCAGTTTGGGAGGCCTACAACTCCGCCTGGCCAGGGGAGATCCCATCTGCTCAAGGACTGACCAGGCCCCGTTCACTAGCAAGTACTCCGGGAGGGTCTATCGTTGTTACCAGTAAAGACCCTGAATTACACCGCACCGTCTCTGAGTGGTTCCTGCTACCCCCATCATCCACATCTGCTGCCCTGAGGCCATACCCCTCCCGTTGGGGGTTATACCATCTACGCTGCACCATCCATCCACCGGCCTCAGCGGACTATCCTGCAGCGGCAGCTCCATAGCTGCATTCAACGGGTGGCGTAGTCGTCCTGCATCTACCGCTGTTACATCGCCGCTCAGTTTGACTCCCTGGGCACGGACCGGGTCACCGCCACGAGACTACAACCCTCAAGAGATCCGGCTCCGGGTAAGCTCCCGCGTGCGCAACGCAGCGCGACACAGGCCCAGGGGCGCGTCAACATCAAATGAAGGCTATGGTGCATACACAGTAAATCAGTCGTGTTATTCCACAGAAATGCTGTTCTATAAGGCTGTGTGCCCACGTAGCATTTTTCAAGCGTTTATGCTGCGGAATTTCCGCAGCGGAAACGCTTGTAAAACGCTAGGTAATCCGCCCCCCATGGTCCCCAAGGGGATTCCGCATGTTCTATGCACATGCTGCAGATTTTTCCGCAGCGTTTATGCTGCGTACAAAAATCCGCAGCATGTCATTTAATTTTGCGGAAGTGCAGCGGAATTCCCGCCATTGACTTGCATTGAGACGCACAGAAACCGCGACTGTACATTTTTACAAGCGGCTTCTATGCGTCTCTATGTGCGGATGGTACCCAGTTCTGGAGGAGAGGAGACTCTGATCCAGACCTGGGTACCATTGTACCTGTAAAAAAAAGAATAAAATAACAAATAAAGTTTATATTCACCTGTCCGGCGTCTTCTCTCTGAATGCCAGCAGCGCTGAAGGAACTTCGGTGACGTCACAGTCATGTGACCGCAGGCCCTTCACCGCTCTGTCTCGCGATATGCCGGCAGCCGGGAACCAGCCAGGAAGCAGAGCTGGAGCCACGCCGGGGCCTCGGGGGTGAGTATAGCTTTATTTGTTTTAATTTTTGCGGTTCACACTGTATAAATCCATGCTGTTTCCATGGATTTATACAGTGTGACCTAGTTGTCAAGCACTTTCCAAGTGATGCTAATCGCCTGGAAAGTGCTTGTCAATCTGCATGCGGAAATGCATGTGAATCCGCATGTGGATCCGCATGTATTCTGCAGGAAAAACGCATGCACAATCTGCATGTACAATCTGCATGCGTTTTTTTTCTGCCAGGGAGATGCAGAAATGCTGCAGAAATTTTCTGCTTCATTTCTGCATCGTGGGCACATAGCCTAAAACACAAAATATCTTCATATGGTGAGGAGTTGTGTTGTGTTTTCATCATTTACATTCTAGCGTGGTGATCACATAAAATGTAAAATTCCTATTAAATAATTACTGAATGACAGTAGCCTGTATCCCTGGAGGACAAGTCATTTACCGCTTCACCAGGTTTGATGTTCTAATGCATTTAGATGTTTCAGTATTTGTATATATGTATATATATTTTTTTCCCCCCTTAAGGGTATTCAAGCGCAGACAGTGACCAACTTCTTCCTCGCCTTTGAAGCACAGCTTTCAATTATTCCTGTCGTAAACAAGGTAAAAAGCTTAGAGCCGAACACTATCAGACTCCTTCAGTCCCGCAGCAGGTAAATCTGTGAACATCGCCGGCACTGCTGCTGTTCCTAGTACCGATCCCTCTATGAGCGGCTGTGCAGTAATGAAGGCAGGATTCACCCCAAACTTGCTCGTCTTTTTTTTCGATTTCCAGTTCTGGTAATTAGTTATACACATGTATATATCCAGTGGTCAACTCACAACCTGTGTATGGAAAATGAATTGTTTGCTGGAGGCATCGCATTTGTAGGATGCACACTGTTCATTTCATTATGGAGCGGAGTAGGAGGAGACTTTCATTACTGTTCCCTTTACTTCCTCCCTGCTGATAGGAAATGCCATGCTGTTTGCTTGTGTCCTGTGATTACAGCAGCCTGCAACAGTTTTCAAGCGTGCACTTCCCGGCTCAGGCATCAAGCAGTAAATGATAAAATTAAAACGCTGCTATCCCTTTGTTAGTCACTTTTTTATCTTCTTCCCCCTTCTACGAATGCTGTAGTCCGTTATTCTAGAACTGCTCTGAAAATGGTTCTCTCTGGAGTGTTGGGATTTGGGTTTAGGGTGGGTTAGGGAATTGAAGTTCAGATACTTTGTTCATGTTTTATACTATGGAATTACTATGTCATGTATGTTATTTGAAAGATGGAAAATTTGTATTTGGAGTTTTTCAATAAAAATTATTTGATTAAAAAAAAATCATGAAATTAAAATTCCTCCCGTTCTTGAGAAAGAATAGGATTTTTACTAAGAGGTAAATTGCACGTTCCTTGTTTTACAGGCACTTTACATTTTTGCTAGTTTTGTGCGATTACACAATCCCTTTTAAAGGCCAGTGCCAGTTGTACATCTCTCCCTAAACTCTTGCTCAGCACTATATTTTATGCCAGTTTTATTATATGGTTTCTAGATTTTGTCCAGCTTTGATAAATAATTAGTATTTATACTTTTGCTTTTAGGCTGCGTGCCCACGTTGCGGATAACAAGCGTTTTTGATGCGGAATTTCCGCAGCGGAAATGCTTGTAAAACGCATGGTAATCCGCACCCCATGGTCCCCAAGGGGATTCCGCAAGTTCTATGCACATGCTGCGGATTTTTCCGCAGCTTTTATGCTGCGTTCAAAAATCCGCAGCATGTCAATTAATTTTGCGTTTCCGCAAGCTGAATTGCCTTGTGCGATGCATTAAAAACGCAAGACAATTCCGCATGTGGAAAACGCGAAATAAACGCATGAAAAACGCGCGATAAATGCGTGCGGAATTCCGCATGCGTTTTTCCGGGAGAGGACTTGCAGAAATGAAGCAGAAATTTTCTGCTTCATTTCTGCAACGTGGGCACATAGCCTGAGGCTGAGTTCACACGATGCGTTTTTCATGCGTTTCCGCGGCGTTTTTGCAGTTGCAGAAACGCCGCGGAAACGCATGAAAAACGCATGGTAGAAGGGCAGCAATGTTCCCCAATTGAAATCCGCATGTGCAGGTTTGCCTTGGTTAAAACTGCACAATCCTTTACTGGACTGGTCTACTAATGAGATTAAGTCTTGGAGTCCTAAGTGCTATGATAAATGTTGTAATGGTCGCATTGCGGCTGTGGAAAAAGGGGAATTACCTGTACCTATTCAGGATTTTTGGAAGGTTTTTTCAGAGGAGGAGTCGCAAGTTTTACCTCCTCATAGGGACTATGATTGCACCATTGAGTTTGTTTCTGGAGCTACTCTTCCCAAGAGTCGCTTATTAAATCTGACTATCCCTGAAAGAAAGGCCTTGGAGGAGTACATACAGACGAGCTTGGCTGCTGGTCACATTAGACCTTCTAAGTCGCCTGTGGCCGTTGGATTTTTCTTTGTTAAAAAAAAAGACGGTGGTTTACGTCCATGTCTGGACTTTCATGAAATTAATAAGATTACCATACGCAATTCCTACCCATTGCCGTTAATTCCAGACTTGTTTAACCAGTTAGTGGGGACCAAGTGGTTCTATAAAATTGATCTCCGGGGGGCATACAATTTGTTACGAATGAAGGAGGGTGATGAATGGAAAACTGCTTTTAACACTCCGGTAGGTCATTTTGTGAATCTGGTGATGCCCTTCAGTCTTACCAATGCACCCGCGTTTTTTCAGAACCTTATTAATGACATCCTGAGACCTTTGATTGGCAAGAATGTGGTTGTGTATTTGGATGACATTCTGATTTATTCACCAGATCTGGATTCCCATTGGCAGAGCGTACGTGAGGTGTTGTAGTTATTGAGTGATAATTCGCTTTTTGCTAAGCTGGAGAAATGTGAGTTCGCTGTGCAGAGAATTAGTTTTTTGGGCTACATTATCTCCAGCGAGGGCTTTGAGATGGACCCGGTGAAAGTTCAGGCTGTGCAGGAATGGCCTAGGCCTATTGGTTTGAAATAGATACAGAGATTTTTGGGTTTCGCCAATTATTACAGGAAATTCATTAAGAATTTTTCTATAATTGTTAAGCCACTGACTGATCTCACCAGGAAAGGTGCGAATACGGTCCAGTGGACTACTGAGGCAATTGAAGCTTTTGTGTATCTCAAGGAGAGGTTCAGTTCTGCCCCTATCCTTATGCAGCCTGATGAGACCAAGCCTTTTTTGGTCGAGGTTGATGCTTCTTCGGTGGGGGTCGGTACAGTTTTGTCTCAGGAGAACAAGGATGGAGTACATCCCTGTGATTTTTTTTCTAAAAAATTTTCAGAAACCGAACTTAATTACGATGTTGGTAATCGGGAATTGTTGGCTATTAAACTTGCGTTTGAACATTGGCATCATTTCTTGGAAAGTGCTAAATTTCCTGTTCAGGTTTTCACAGATCATAAGAATTTGATCTATCTGGATGCTGCCAAACGCTTGAATGCCCGTCAAGCTAGGTGGGCACTTTTTTTTTCTCGGTTTAATTTTTCTGTTACCTATATCCCTGGTACTAGGAATGTTAAAGCCGATGCTTTATCTCGCAGCTTTTCCCCCATGGTTGGTACCGAGGAGGAGGAGAGCATTTTACAGGAAGGAGTTGTGGTAGCAGCATTAGACTCTGTTTTGGAAGAAGGGATTCTGAAAGCCCAAGAGGATGCCCCATCTAACACTCCTCATGGGAGATTGTTTGTGCCTAGAACCTCTAGGAGAGATTTGTTTGTGGGGTATCATGAGTCTCGGTTGGCAGGTCATCCAGGAATTTCTGGGACTAAGAGACTTATCAGTCGCAGTTTTTGGTGGCCCGGGTGGCAGAAGGAAGTCATCAAGTGGGTGCGTCAGTGTACGGTGTGTGCTAGGTCAAAGGCTTCCCATACCCCTGCTGCGTGGTTGCTTTGACCTCTGGAGGTTCCTAGTGCGCCTTGGACGCATTTGGCAATGGATTTTATTACTGACCTTCCTGTGTCCGAGGGTTTCACTGACATCTGGGTGGTCGTGGACCGTTTTAGCAAGATGTGTCATTTGGTTCCATTCATTAAGCTACCCTGCGCTAAGACACTCGCTAAGGCGTTTATTAAGGAAATTGTCAGGCACCATGGCGTTCCCACCAACATTGTTTCTGATAGGAGACCTCAGTTTGTGGCTCGCTTTTGGCGTGCTTTTTGTGACAGGTTGGGAGTCCATTTGTCATTTTCGTCTGGTTATCATCCTGAGTCTAATGGACAGACTGAAAGAAAGAACCAGGATGTGGAACAGTTTTTGCGTTGATTTGTGGCAGACAATCAAGAGGGGTGGTCTGAGTTTCTGCCACTCGCAGAATTTGCTCTTAACAACCATACATCCTCCTCTGCTGGGTGTTCTTTTTTTGTTGTACTGGGAGACATCCGTCTTTTGGTTCGTTCTCCAAATTGCGGTCGGCGGTGCCGGAGGAGTAGAATTTTTCCGGTGACTTGGAGAGAGTTTGGACTAATGTACGTTGTAACCTTCAAGAGGCTAACAAAAAGTCCAAGAAGTATTTTAACAGGAAATGTAAAGAGGTTTTGTTTACTGTGGGTGACATGGTTTGGTTGTCCTCAAAGAATCTGCGATTGAGGATTTCCTCTAAAAAATTGGGTCCGAAGTTTGTGGGGCCTTTTAAGGTGCTTCAGGTGGTTAACCAGTCTGCTGTTAGGTTGGAGGTTCCCTCCTCCTGGAAGATTAATCCTGTGTTTCATGTTTCCTTGTTGAAAAAGGCTGATGTATCGGATAGGGAGGCCACTGTCACAGTTCCTCCGGTGGTGGAAGACGGCGAATATGAAATTTCTCGTATCCTGAATTCCAGAGAGCATAGAGGGAGATTGCAGTATCTCGTCGCTTGGAAAGGTTTCGGTCCCGAGGAATAACTCCTGGGTTAAGGCGGATGATGTCTCTGCCCCTAGACTTGTCAGAGCTTTCCACAGGAGATTTCCAGATAGGCCTGGGCCTGGAGGATCCGGAGGATCCTCATAAAAGAGGGGGTACTGTTAGAACCCTCCTGTTTGTTTTTGTTTCTATCTTGTGTTTTGCGGTCACGTGACCATCTTCCTATTTATTCCAGCTCCACCCTTCTGGCCTTGCTAGACTTCAGTGTTGTTTAGACTGTCTTTCTAGCCAGGTGCTTTTGTGCCTATCTATCTCTAGTTTGCTTGGTCCTCTGGACCTCTAGTACTTTTGTCAGTTTTTCTTTTGCTCTGCAACAACTTCTGTTAGGAGGTGTCCCATTTTTGTCCCAGTCCTTAGTTCTTTTAGGGACCCCTTCCTTTCTCTATAGGTCTCCGTTCAGACTAGCCGAGGACGAAGGCGGGTCTGTTCACAAGGAACAGGTTGCCTGCTACAACGTAGGGACTCAGCTTAGTCTTACTGTGGGGACAGCTCTCCCCTTCTTTCCCTAGTTTATGTTGCAGATCATAATAATCTTGGATCTACTCATACTTAACAGACAGAACCTTCAGTGTTTCTCACTCACACACCACCTCCTCATCTCGCATCCTATCTGTCAGTGTTCCCCAAGGTTAAGTCATAGGACCCCTGCTCTTCTCCATCTACACCTTCGGCCTGGGACAGCTCATAGAGTCCCACGGCTTTCAGTATCATCTCTATGCTAACGACACACAGATTTACCTCTCTGGACCTGATATCACCTCCTTACTAACCAGAACCCCAAAATGTCTGTTCGCTATCTCATCCTTCTTCTCTGCTAGATTTCTAAAACTTAACATGGATAAAACAGAATTCATCATCTTTCCCTCATTTCACTCAGCCTCCCCATCTGACCTATCCATCAAAATCAATGGCTGTCCACTTTCCCCAGTCCCACAAGCTCGCTGCATCAGAGTAACCCTGGACTCTAACCTCTCCTTCAAGCCACATATCAAAGCCCTTTCCTCCTCCTGCCGACTCCAACTCAAAAACATGGATCCGCATATTCCTCAACCATGAATCTGCAAAAACACTAGTGCACGCCCTCATCATCTCCCGCCTCGACTACTACAACCTCCTGCTCTGTGGCCTCCCCGCTAACACTCCCGTACCCCTCCAATCTATCCTAAACTCTGCTGCCCGACTAATCCACCTGCCTTCCGCCTACTCCCCGGCCTCTCCTCTCTGTCAAATGCTTCACTGACTCCCCATTGCCCAGAGACTCCAGTTCAAAACCCTAACCGTGGCATACCAAGCCATCCACTACCTGTCTCCTCCATACATCTGTGACCTAGTCTCCCGGTACACACCTACACGCAACCTACGATCCTCACAAGATCTCCTTCTCTACTCCCCTCTTATCGTTTCTTCTCACAATTGCATACAAGATTTCTCCCGTGCATCCCCCCTACTCTAGAACTCTCTACCCCAAAACATCAGACTCTCGCCTACCGTGGAAACCTTCTAAAGGAACTTGAAAACCCACCTCTTCCGAAAAGCCTACAACCTGCAGTAATCATTGCTCCACCACACCGCTGCATGACCAGCTCTACCCTCACCTACTGTATCCTCACCCATCCCTTGAAGATTGTGAGACATCGCAGGTAGGGTTCTCTCTCCTCCAGTACCAGTTTGCCATTGCGTTTTTGTTCAAGATTTTTGCAATTGTGTTTGCTATGTATACCCCCTTTTTCACATGTAAAGCACCATGGAATAAATGGAGCTAGAATAATAAATAATAATAATAATAAAGTGCCACACACAGTGTCCTGGTATCTCATCCATGCTCTTTCTATTTTATCTTTCATTTGCAGAGATATTAGCAATGAAAGTATTTGGCGCCTAATGAGTTAAAAAAAATTAAGTCCAAGTAGATGTTATCAGAGTTTTCACTGGGGGTGCGAAATTCTTCTCCCTGCATGATGCTGACCAATTATAAGCAGACGACAACACTGAAAAGAAAGATGATCACATCCCCACCATAGCTTAGAGCAGATTTCTCAGTGTCTAAGATGTAAGGATACAGACCTGGTCTCCTGGGCTAACCTCCTGCATGATTAGAGCACACAACTGACTAATACCTTTCAGTTAAGGTCTCTGTGGGTGAAGGGGCAGCACAAGAGAGTTTAGTTGTGCAACATTACAAACCTTTCTAACAGCTTTCCTCCTCTTATGGCACTCTCACCTCTGCTGTTCTGCGCCTATCCCAAACTGCCTGTCCAGAAATGAGAGCACAGTGTCAGTATCACACTTAGATCCGTTGTGCTCAACTTGTACTCATTCTGCAGTGAGATTAGAGCAGACTGTCATTGCATTTCACCATAGAAGTAACCCAGAACACACTGCTCCTGTGTGAGGTGTAATAACAGCCTAATATCACTGCAGAAAGAATACAAGTTGCTTGAGCACAGAAGACATAAGTGTGATACTGGCACACTCCATAATCAGGAGAGTCAATAAAAGGGTTTGTAATGTGACACAGAGAAACTCAGCTGTGCGGCTCCTTCCTTGTCTAAGAGCTGTTACCTCTGCTTTCTAATCATGCAGAAGGTTAGACCAGGAGATCAGGACTCTCCATCATTACACATCTTAGGCTAGGTTCCCACGATGAGCTTTTGGTGAGTTTTTGATGTTGCAGAATTTCTGCACCCATTAAGATAGGTTACTTGCATTATTTCTAAAATATGCAGCGTAAAAACTCACTAAAAACTCATAGTGAGAACGTAGCTTTATACCCTAAGAAACCCGCTTTGAGCTATGGTGGGGGCGTGTTCTTCTTTTCTTTGAGTGTTGCTGCTTGCTTATGATTGGTCAGCATCATACAGGAGAAATCTGCTGCATATTTAAGGATTTCTCACAAGCCTCATTCGGGTAAGGCTGAGTGCCCACGTAGCGTTTTTCAAGCGTTTATGCTGCGGAATTTCCGCAGCATAAACGCTTGTGAAACGCTAGGTAATCCGCACCCCATGGTCCCCAAGGGGATTCCGCATGTTCTATGCACATGCTGCGGATTTTTCCGCAGCGTTTATGCTGCGTACAAAAATCCGCAGCATGTCATTTAATTTTGCAGAAGCGCAGCGGAACTCCCGCCATTGACTTGCATTGAGACGCATAGAAACCGCGACTGTACATTTTTACAAGCGGCTTCTATGCGTCTCTATGTGCAGATGGTACCCAGTTCTGGAGGAGAGGAGACTCTCATCCAGACCTGGGTACCATTGTACCTGTAAAAAAAGAATAAAAAAACAAATAAAGTTTATATTCACCTGTCCGGTGGCTTCTCTCTGAATGCCGGCATCGCTTGAGGACCTGCGGTGACGTCACAGTCATGTGACCGCAGACCCTTCACCGCTCTGTCTCGCGATATGCCGGCATCCAGGAACCAGACAGGAACGAGCGCTGCAGCCACGTCGGGCATCAGGGGTGAGTATAGCTTTATTTGTTTTCATTTTTACGGTTCACACTGTATAAATCCATGCTGTTTCCATGGATTTATACAGTGTAACCTAGTTGTCAAGCACTTTCCAAGTGATGCTAAAATCGCCTGGAAAGCGCTTGTCAATCTGCATGCGTTTTTTCTGCCAGGGAGATACAGAAATGCTGCAGAAATTTTCTGCTTCATTTCTGCATCGTGGGCACATAGCCTAAATGCAAAAAGGTAAATAAAATTACCAAAATTTCCACAACAAAAGTGTAGCTCTACCTACAGCGTATTCACACCCAGACTATAAGATTATGGCCGGTCTCTGGGTGGGTGTTTTTTTACACAGTAGTCAAAACCTACAACATTGTGGTGCCGTGCATTACATGAGCTATACTAAGGGAGCGCCTGTCAGCATAGAGCGAATACGTCCATATACCGACCAGCAGAAAGTGTAAGAGAAGAACTATAGAAGGATGGACCATAGTGGAGCATTCCGGACTGGAGCAACATAAGGAGCCAGAAGGCTTCCCCCCGGTATTCCATGCTATGTGCTCCTTATAAAGAGACATCTCTCCATAGACCCCTCTGTGAAGACCACCCCCTTATCCAGATGATACATTCTCACTTCCACCATATATAATGCAGACTGGCCATTTTATTTTTTTTCAGAATATCCCCAATTTTGGGTCGTCAGCTGTAAAAGAAGAAATGCTTTACACCAGTGCTGGGAACCTATGGCAGCGTGCAGAGGGGGCAGCAGAGCCCTCCTGGGGGGCACCATGGCCGCAGCACTAGCGCTACTGGATCGGGCCGGCGGGGAGAACTCTGAGCCGCCGAGTGCCGGCACCAGCTCCGCTACTGCAGCTAGATGTGCGATCTCTCTCGGACGGAAACACATCGAGCTGAAGTGTATTGCAGCGCACGAACTAGCCAGGCCCATGCGCTGCAATACACGCTGCCGGCCAATCAGAGGCCAGGATGACGTCGGCCGGTCAATCAGAGGCCAGCATGAATTCGGCCGGACAATCAGAGGCTAGCGGCTTCCGGACAATCAGAAGCGGCTGCCGGCCAATCAGAGGCCAGCATGACGTCGACCGGTCAATCAGAGGCCAGCGTCTGCCGGCCAATCAGAGGCCAGAAAGACGTCAGCCGGCCAATCAGAGGCCAGCGGCTTCCTTCCAATCAGAGGCCAGCATGAATTCGGCCGGCCAATCAGAGGTCTGCGGCTTCTGGCCAATCAGAGACCAGCATGACGTTGGCCGGCCAATCAGAGGCTAGCGACTTCCGGACAATCAGAAGCGGCTGCTGGCAAATCAGAGGCCAGCATGACGTCGGCTGGCCAATCAGAGGCCAGCGGCCGCTGTCCTCTGATTGGCCGGCAGCGTGTACTGCAGCGCGCACGGGCCTGGCTAGTACGTGCGGCAATACACTTCAGCTAGATGTGCCGACTACAGGAGAGGACGGTGCGCGGGAGAAGAAGGAAGGTGAGGAGGAGGGTTTATTATGTTTTTTTTTTTTTTTATTATGGGATGCACAATGGCTGGGGGGGGGGGGAGAGGAGCATATATACCAGGATTGAGGGGAGGGCCAGCATATATACCAGGATTGAGGGGAGGGCCAGCATATATACCAGGATTGAGAGGAGGGCCAGCATATATACCAGGATTGAGGGGAAGGCGAGCATATATACCAGGATTGAGGGGAGGACCAGCATATATACCAGGATTGAGGGGAGGGCCAGCATATATACCAGGATTGAGGGGAGGGCCTGCATATATACCAGGATTGAGGGGAGGGCAGCCTATATACCAGGATTGAGGGGAGGGCCAGCATATATACGAGGATTGAGGGGAGGGCCAGCATATATACCAGGATTGAGGGGAGGGCCAGCATATATACCAGTATGGAGGGGAGGGCCAGCATATATACCAGGATTGAGGGGAGGGCCAGCATATATATCAGTATTGAGGGGAGGGCCAGCATATATACCAGGATTGAGGGGAGGGCCAGCATATATACCAGGATTGAGGGGAGGGCCAGCATATATACCAGTATTGAGGGGAGGGCCAGCATATATACCAGGATTGAGGGGAGGGCCAGCATATATACCAGTATTGAGGGGAGGGCCAGCATATATACCAGTATTGAGGGGAGGGCCAGCATATATACCAGGATTGAGGGGAGGGCCAGCATATATACGAGGATTGAGGGGAGGGCAGCATATATACCAGGATTGAGGGGAGGGCCAGCATATATACCAGGATTGAGGGGAGGGCCAGCATATATACCAGGATTGAGGGGAGGGCAGCATATATACCAGGATTGAGGGGAGGGCCAGCATATATACGAGGATTGAGGGGAGGGCCAGCATATATACCAGGATTGAGGGGAGGGCCAGCATATATACCAGTATTGAGGGGAGGGCCAGCATATATACCAGGATTGAGGGGAGGGCCAGCATATATACCAGGATTGAGGGGAGGGCCAGCATATATACAGGATTGAGGGGAGGGCAGCATATATACCAGGATTGAGGGGAGGGCCAGCATTTATACCAGGATTGAGGGGAGGGCCAGCATATATACCAGGATTGAGGGGAGGGCCAGCATATATACCAGGATTGAGGGGAGGGCCAGCATATGTACCAGGATTGAGGAGAGGGCCAGCATATATACCAGGATTGAAGGGAGGGCCAGCATATACACCAGGATTGAGGGGAGGGCCAGCATATATACCAGGATTGAGGGGAGGGCCAGCATATACACCAGGATTGAGGGGAGGGCCAGCATATATACCAGGATTGAGGGGAGGGCAGCATATATACCAGGATTGAGGGGAGGGCCAGCATATATACCAGGATTGAGGGGAGGGCCAGCATATATACCAGGATTGAGGGGAGGGCAGCATATATACCAGGATTGAGGGGAGGGCCAGCATTTATACCAGGATTGAGGGGAGGGCCAGCATATATACCAGGATTGAGGGGAGGGCCAGCATATATACCAGGATTAAGGAGAGGGCCAGCATATATACCAGGATTGAAGAGAGGGCCAGCATATATACCAGGATTGAAGGGAGGGCCAGCATATATACCAGGATTGAGGGGAGGGCCAGCATATATACCAGGATTGAAGGGAGGGCCAGCATATATACCAGGATTGAGGGGAGGGCCAGCATATATACCAGGATTGAGGGGAGGGCCAGCATATATACCAGGATTGAAGGGAGGGCCAGCATATATACCAGGATTGAGGGGAGGCCCACCATATATACCAGGATTGAGGGGAGGGCCAGCATATATACCAGGATTGAGGGGGGCAGCATATATACCAGGATTGAGGGGAGGGGCAGCATATATACCAGGATTGAGGAGAGGGCCAGCATATATACCAGGATTGAAGAGAGGGCCAGCATATATACCAGGATTGAAGGGAGGGCCAGAATATATATACCAGGATTGAGGGGAGGGCCAGCATATATACCAGGATTGAAGGGAGGGCCAGCATATATACCAGGTTTCAGGGGAGGGCCAGCATATATACCAGGATTGAGGGGAGGGCCAGCATATATACCAGGATTGAAGGGAGGGCCAGCATATATACCAGGATTGAGGGGAGGCCCACCATATATACCAGGATTGAGGGGAGGGCCAGCATATATACCAGGATTGAGGGGGGGCAGCATATATACCAGGATTGAGGGGAGGGGCAGCATATATACCAGGATTGAGGGGAGGGGCAACATATATACCAGGATTGAAGGGAGGGCCAGCATATATACCAGGATTGAGGGGAGGGCCAGCATATATACCAGGATTGAGGGGAGGGCCAGCATATACACCAGGATTGAGGGGAGGGCCAGCATATATACCAGAATTGAGGGGAGGGCAGCATATATACCAGGATTGAGGGGAGGGCCAGCATATATACCAGGATTGAGGGGAGGGCCAGCATATATACCAGGATTGAAGGGAGGGCCAGCATATATACCAGGATTGAGGGGAGGCCCACCATATATACCAGGATTGAGGGGAGGGCCAGCATATATACCAGGATTGAGGGGGGGCAGCATATATACCAGGATTGAGGGGAGGGGCAGCATATATACCAGGATTGAGGGGAGGGGCAACATATATACCAGGATTGAAGGGAGGGCCAGCATATATACCAGGATTGAGGGGAGGGCCAGCATATATACCAGGATTGAGGGGAGGGCCAGCATATACACCAGGATTGAGGGGAGGGCCAGCATATATACCAGGATTGAGGGGAGGGCAGCATATATACCAGGATTGAGGGGAGGGCCAGCATATATACCAGGATTGAGGGGAGGGCCAGCATATATACCAGGATTGAGGGGAGGGCAGCATATATACCAGGATTGAGGGGAGGGCCAGCATTTATACCAGGATTGAGGGGAGGGCCAGCATATATACCAGGATTGAGGGGAGGGCCAGCATATATACCAGGATTGAGGAGAGGGCCAGCATATATACCAGGATTGAAGAGAGGGCCAGCATATATACCAGGATTGAAGGGAGGGCCAGCATATATACCAGGATTGAGGGGAGGGCCAGCATATATACCAAGATTGAAGGGAGGGCCAGCATATATACCAGGATTCAGGGGAGTGCCAGCATATATACCAGAATTGAGGGGGGGCAGCATATATACCAGGATTGAGGGGAGGGCCAGCATATATACCAGGATTGAGGGGAGGGCCAGCATATATACCAGGATTGAGGGGAGGGCCAGCATATATACCAGGATTGAGGGGAGGGCCAGCATATATACCAGGGTTGAGGGGAGGGCCAGCATATATACCAGGATTCAGGGGAGGGCCAGCATATATACCAGGATTGAGGGGAAGGCCAGCATATATACCAGGATTGAAGGGAGGGCCAGCATATATACCAGGATTGAGGGGAGGGCCAGCATATATACCAGGATTGAGGGGGGGGGCAGCATATATACCAGGATTGAGGGGAGGGCCAGCACATATACCAGGATTGAGGGGAGGGCCAGCATATATACCAGGATTGAGGGGAGGGCCAGCATATATACCAGGATGTGGGTCAGCACATTCTTTATTTCTGCAGTCTCTTACCCCTGCTCCTGTCTGTGGCTGCTCTATGCTGCCCTCGCCTGCTCTTTGTATCAGTTGTTTGTATCAGTAAAACCTCAATATTTAGGATAAATTGCCGTGTTGGCACTTGGCGATAAATAAGTGGGTTTTGGATTGCAGTTTGGGCACTCGGTCTCTAAAAGATTCGCCATCACTGTTTTAAACCAATCAATGTGCAAATATCAACATTTTTGAGAAAATACAATACATTTGATCAGATGTCAAAAAATATTCCAGAAAAAAAAAATTGTGATCAGAAATCATAAAGAAAAATTAACTCTTTAATACCATTTTTACCAAAAATACATTGTAAAAAAAAAAGAAGTGTAATTTTCTACAGTACAATATTTATTTCTATTTTTCTCAAATGAATTTTCATTTTAGGCCCCCCAAAAATTGAAAATCAATGTAAAAAGTGTATTTTAATACAATAAAAAAAATCAGGGTAATTGTTCAGTTGTATTGCCAGTTTTACAGCATGACCCGTAGCGATTTACGATCCCACAGGCCGATGAGCTACAATCTTCCTGAGAAAGGATTCATCAATGTATCAGATGCTTTCTTGCATGTTTCTACATGGAGCAATACACATATGTTCCATGTCCCTTCCTCTAAGAAACCTTCAATGAACCCTGATAGGATCTACAGAGAATAGACAAGACGTCCTTTACAGTGTTACTCACTTACTCGATACTCAGTCTAATTTCATCATTCATTTTACTTTCTGCTTATAAATGCATTCATTAAAATAATGAATATCTGCATTGAGGACAGTAGAAGAACTAGTTTGTGTTTGTTCATCAAGATGCATTATCTTGGTCTCGTCTTGGCACTGTTAACTGTTGGTAGGTAGGCAGAGTACTGGAGAGGTTGCTCCCGTTGTTCAGAGAGTTGCTCCGGTGCGGTGTTCTGTTGGTAGACTGACCGCTTTGTTGGTTTGCTATCAGGTGGAGAATCATATCGGTTATGAGATTGAGTTTATGATCCATTTGAGTTACCTACAAATATATAAAAAAAAATTCAAACAAAGAAAATAGCATAGATACAGACCACACTCCATACACATTTCACACTACCCGTGAGCGCTGCCTGATATTGTAGCTTATCCCTAACCAAATCAATGGGGCACTGAGTTGCAATACCAGACACACCCCATGGACAAGAGAGGCACAGTTTTGGGGAGAAATAAAGTAGATAGATCCTTTAATGCAATATTGGTTAGCCATTTAGACATTGTTGTTTTAATTGAAAACTATAGTTGGTGCGATTCTTTTCGCAGCACTGGGTCCATCAGCCATGTCAGTAATCTTTGGATGCTGGACAGGAGCCTCAAGACCTGCCTTCTACCTTCCAAGATTCCCTGCTTCTCTTCTGATTAGCTGCATCTTTATGGTTACAGCATGATGCATATGTGACATTGCATCAGGCCGGCTAATCAGTAGAACAGCTGTGGATGCCGGGATGTAGGAGGTGGTTCTCAGGGCTCCGATGCAGCCGTCACAGATTATGGATGTGGCTGATGGACTGGGTCCTGCGAATTGACTCGCACCAACTCTATTGGAAACCTTTGTCAGATTGAACTACTTAATGAACTCAGAAAGAGCTTTCTGTCCACATCCATGAAAGTAGTAGCCAACACTTAAAGGGGTTTTCTACTACTCGGACATCTCCTTCTCCATATATATATTTTTGCCCTCAGTAAAATAATAACACCTATACTCCCTTCCAGTGTTCCAGCCGTGTCGGCATTGGCTCTCCTTGGGATCATGTGACATTGTTATGTCAAGTGATCCCTGCTGCCAATCAACGCTGGCTTCACTCTTCCTGCCTCCAGTTATAGCACATAAATGTACATCCGGAGGAAGTAAGAGCAGCAACATCTCTCACTTCCTCTGGATGTATGCAAGTTGGCCAAAGGCGGGGAGAGTAAAGTCAGCACTGATTGCCCCTAGGAATCATGAGACATAATGTCATGCTGTCACGCAAGGTGTGGGAAAGACTAAGTGCAACACAAAGGTAAAACGGAAAGGGAACCCAGACTAGGGAAAGTGGGGAGTGGAGAACTCCTAGGCTGATCTAGTGTCACCCTGTCTCCACTAATGTCCCTTTATTGGTTCTTCACCAATCGCCGCACGCATACCTCAGCCTGTCTATCCCTGGCATTAGGCTCAGGCTAGGGAACAGAAAGGATGAGCACTAGTTGATCCCCACTGAACACTAAAGACAACAAGGGGGGACAAACAAGGGAAAATCGCTTAGCTTTACTCGACTCCAGACAAATGCGCACACGTTCTCTAGCACCAGAGAGATAGAAGTACTGCTCTTGCTCAAGCCTTCACAAGGGGCAATGAATATCGCTGGCACCTCCCTCTGGCTCACAACAGGTATTTATACATCCAGGCCAGGGTGTTAATTAGCCCGAGGAAGCTAGCCCCTGGGTCCTAGAGATACATATTCTTAGAAGTCTGTAAGGCCAAATGAAGAGATCTCCTGCAACCAACTGCAGGATGACTGTCTGTCACTTCTGACACACCCATGACACATGCAATCCCCAGGAGAGCCAGTGCAGACACCGCTGGAATAGTGCTGGCACTGGAGGTGAGTATAGGTGTTATTATTTTACTGGGGGACACACATATGGATTGAGAAGGTGTTGTCTGAGTAATGGAAAACCCCTTTAAGCCTCCATACACAATAGACTAAGCTAATAGTCTAAGGGGACATCCAGACTCTTCCCTGACAGATGAGGTCAGAGGAGGTAAAATTCAAACTGCCTGACCCTTAATGCCCGACCCTTTTGTTATTCAGGTGATAAGCTGCTGCCAGAGCCGTTTGGCAGTGATTTTCACAGTTCTCCACTTTGAAAACACATGAACATTTAACCAAGCCAAACCTTCTCGTGTATGAGAGTTGGGAGAGGTAGTGGACGGCCGAACCAGCAATCAACGTTCAGTTATTGTGTGGCCACCTTAACTTGTGTGTGCAAGTCACAGATGACCACAGGTATTTAGACTCTTTGCAGTGTATGAGCAGCGCTGTAGAATTGGTGTCTGGATGCACCATTATGTATTTTACACTTTTTCAGAGAGTGAGGAATATTCTGTATGTAGTATGTGGTAATTGTCTGTATATCCTGTACTCCATGTGTGTATGTGTAAGTAGTAGCTGTGCATAATATAAATATATATGGTTTTATCTTATTTTCTTACCTTGTCCTCGACACGGTTCAATCTTGACCCAATTGTATTAGAGCCTCGATCTTTCACTTTATCTGGAAATAAATAAAAGTAAAAAAAAGTCATTTTTAAATTTACTATTAGAAATTAGCATTTTTTTGGGTCTACTGGCATTCAACCAAATTTGTGAAACTGTTTACGATTTACAGTTCAGAGAATATAACATGAGAAACGATTTACCTATTCTTCCACAAAGCGATGAAATATGGCATCCTTATTCTGGACAACCTCTTAAAAAAAGGCTTTCCCATTGTTACAAATGACGGCATGTTGCTTGGATTTGCTATCATATGGTGTCAGATTATTACCATTACTATTGTTAATTTCTCTAAAACATAGCATTTATTCCATTTCATAGTGGTAGGAAGTGGAATCTATCCAGAAAGAAACAGTGACGGCTTCCCCAATGACTGGTCCAGTCTGTAAGAAAGGAAAAAAATCACTGGTGTAATCAAAAAGTATTTTTATTGAAGAGAAATTCTACCCAAAACTTGCAAACTGTCTCTTCCAGTGCCACCTATTGGAAGTAGCAATCCTAAAAGTCAATATCAACCTTTTAACAAGCCTTTCCACATGATTTAGGATAAATGGGAAACTAGAATCTCAATTTGCAGCCATGGTGTTTCGGGGTGTTGCCCCTCAGCAGTGCAAAGCATGAGATCTGATTTAGCTGTGTGAGAGACTTCAGAAGGAAAAACTTTACCCCTTAGATCCCAGTGAGGAGAGTGAAATGCCAGAGTAAGGAGGCTTATAAACCATGCAATGGCTCCCCGGGGAGCTTACGAGCCTCCTTACACTGGCATTTTTTAGACAAATCATCTTACTTTTCCTCTAAGGATTCAATTTTCTTCCTTTTTTTCTATTATTTTATCACTGTTGATGACTCCCACTGATTTGCTATAGCAATGAGATGTGCACATATATACATATATACAGTTGAAACCAGAAGTTTACATACACTATATAAAAAGACACATATGCATGTTTTTCTCAAAATCTGACATGAAATAAGAATAAACCTTTCCCGTTTTAGGTCAATTAGGATTACCATAATTTTTAATATTTGCCAAATGTTAGAATAATAAGAAAGATAATGTTTTAACCACTTCGCTCCAGAGCCTGTTTTTGCCTTCGTGACCAGGCCAATTTTTTCAATTCTGACCACTGTCACTTTATGAAGTAATTACTCTGGAACGCTTCAACGGATTCCCCTGATTCTGAGATTGTTTTTTCGTGACATATTGTACTTCATGATAGTGGTAAAATTTCTTTGATATCACTTGCGTTTATTTGTGAAAAAATCGGAAATTTGGCAAAAATTTTGAAAATTTTGCAATTTTCAAACTTTGAATTTTCATGCCCTTAAATCAGAGAGATATGTCACACAAAATAGTTAATAAATAACATTTCCCACATGTCTACTTTACATCAGCACAATTTTGGAACCAAAATTTTTTTTTTGTTAGGGAGCTATAAGGGTTAAAAGTTGACCAGCGATTTCTCATTTTTCCAACAAAATTTACAAAAACATTTTTTTAGGGACCTTATCATATTTGAAGTCACTTTGAGGGGTCTTTATGACAGAAAATACCCAAAAGTGACACCATTCTAAAAACTGCACCCCTCAAGGTGCTCAAAACCACATTCAAGAACTTTATTAACCCTTCAGGTGCTTCACAGGAATTTTTGGAATGTGGAAGAAAAAAATTAACATTTAACTTTTTTCACAAAAATGTTACTTTAGACCTAATTTTTTTTATTTTCACAGGGGTAACAGGAAAAAATGGACCCCAAAATTTTTTGTGCAATTTCTCTTGAGCGCGCTGATACCCCATATGTGAGGGAAAACCACTGTTTGGGCGCACTGCAGGGCTCAGAAGGGAAGGAGCGCCATTAGACTTTTTGAATGTAAAATTTGTCTGAATAATTAGCAGACGCCATGTTGCGTTTGGAGAGCCCCTGATGTTCCTAAACAGTGGAAACCTCCCACAAGTGACACCATTTTGGAAACTAGACCCCTTAGGGAACATATCTAGATGTGAGGTGAGCACCTTGAACCCCAAGGTGCTTCACAGAAGTTTATAATATTGAGCTGTAAAAATAAAATGTTCACATTTTTCCCACAAAAACGTTTTATATCCCTTAATTTTGCATTATCATAAGGGTAATAGGATAAATTGCACCATGAAATTTATTGTGCAGTTTCTCCTGAACACGCCGATACCCCATATGTGGAGGCAAACCACTGTTTGGGTGCACGGCAGGGTTTGAAAGGGAAGGAGCTCCATTTGACTTTTTGAATGTAAAATTTGTTTGAATAATTAGCGGACGCCATGTTGCATTTGGGGAGCCCCTGATGTGCCTAAACAGTGGAAACCCCCCACAAGTGACACCATTTTGGATACTAGACCCCTTAGGGAACTTATCTAGATGTGTGGTGAGCACCTTGAACCCCAAGGTGCTTCACAGAAGTTTATAATATTGAGCTGTAAAAATAAAATTTTCACATTTTTCCCACAAAACCGTTTTTCATCCCTTAATTTTGCATTATCATAAGGGTAATAGGATAAATTGCACCATGAAATTTGTTGTGCAATTTCTCCTGAACACGCCGATACCCCATATGTGGAGGCAAATTACTGTTTGGGCGCATGGCAGGGTTTGAAAGGGAAGGAGCGCCATTTGACTTTTTGAATGGAAAATTTGTTTGAATAATTAGCAGACGCCATGTCGCATTTGGGGGGCCCCTAATGTGCCTAAACAGTGGAAACCCCCCACAAGTGCCACCATTTTGGAAACTAGACCCCTTAGGAAACTTATCTAGATGTGTGGTGAGCACCTTGCACCCCAAGTGCTTCACAGAAGTTTATAATATTGAGCCGTAAAAATACAATTTTCACATTTTTCCCACAAAAAATGTTTTTCATTCCCTAATTTTGCATTATCATAAGGGTAACAGGATAAATTGCACCATGAAATTTGTTGTGCAATTTCTCCTGAGTACGCCGATACCCCATATGTGGGGGAAAAGCACTGCTTTGGTGTACGGCAGGGTTCGGAAGAGAAAGGAGCGCTATGTTGGCTGGGATAGGTGGCAGACACCATGTCACATTTGAAGAGTCGCTGACATGCCTAAACAGCAGAAACCCCCACAAGTGACCCCATTTTGTAAACTACATCTCTCAAGGAATTCATCTAGGGAAGTAGTGAGCATTTTTTAATTTTTAAATTTATACCATTGGGCAGTGAAAAAAGCATAATTATATTTTTACCACAAAAAAATGTTTTACCCTCAGATTTTACATTTTCACACAGGGCAATGGGTAAAAATGGTGCCGAAATGTGTCACACAATTTCTACTAAAAGTGGCAATACCCCATATGTGGCTGTATTGTACCGCTCAGCCATACGGCGAGATCTGGGGGGACGGAGTGCTATTTGACAATTGGAGAACAAATTATTGTAGAATAGGCATTTGAATTTGGGAGCACAACATTTTCTGAATTTCTTTTGGGGGGCAAGGGCCATTTCGCTTTTCCAGAGCCTTTCTGCTACCAGTAACTTGGAAGTCCCTTATATTTTTAACAGATGACGGACCTGAGTGGGGACTAGCTTTTTTTGAGGACTGAGTTGAAGCTTTTATTGGGAACATTTTACGTAACATTTATCCGGCGCTCTAGGCTGAGCACTTACATCGGGGTTTCCATCTAAATTTCCAAGTGATGTAATTCAGATGAAACCCCTGCGGGATCCATTCACTATAATGAGGCAGCAGAGTTACTCTGGACTCCGTCTGGCCTCTGTTTAGCGGTGTCCTTTTTTTCAGAAGTGCACAAAACTGTGGCCAACCGCACTTTTATGCACGCCTAAAACAAATGACACCGTGGGATCCCAGGCCAGACGGCATCCACAGTGGCCTATATCTGCCTCATTAGAGGGAATCTTCTGTCATGGGTTTTGTCTGAATCACGTATTTCAGAGATTTACACGGAAACTCTTGTGTAAGCGCTCAGCGCAGAGCGCAGGATAAATGTGGGCAGAGCCTTACTGCGATCTTTGGGAGACATAATAAACAAATCAGTAGCCGGTGAAGAATTGGTTTTATTTATTTTTTACTCCTTTCCTCGTGTGATATAACTGATTAAATTACTTTATTCTTCGGGTCGGTGTGATTACAGCGATACCAGAATCATATCGGGTTTTTATGATTGACAGCTGTCACAGACTAAAAGACGCTTTTTTTTGCAAAATCTAGTTTTTGCATCACCATATTTTGAGAGCTATAATTTTTCCATATTTTGGCTGACAGAGTCATGTGATGGCTTGTTTTTTGCGGGACGAGTTGACATTTTTATTGGTACCATTTTTGGGTACGTGACATTTTTTGATCGCTTTCTATTCCGTTTTTTGGGAGGTAAAATTAACAAAAACCAACAATTCAGGAATTGTTTTTTGAGGGTTTTTTTTTATGCCGTTCTGCGTGTGGTAAAAGTGATCGGGCAGCGTTATTCTTCGGGTCAGTACATTTACAGCGATGCTACACTTACTGTATTTTTTTTATTTTTTGGCGCTTTTACACAATAAAACAATTTTATAGAAAAAAATATTTTTTTTGCATTGCTTTATTCTGAGCGCTATAACTTTTTTATTTTTCGGCTGATGGAGCTGTATGGCGGCTTTTTTTTTGCGGAACAAGATGACGTTTTCAGCGGTACCATTTTTATTTCTATTTTGCTTTTTGATCGCATTTTTTCCACTTTTTGTTTGGCGATATGATGAAAAAGCATATTTTTTTGCCCCGTTTTTTATTTATTTTTATTACGGTGTGCACAGAAGGAGTTAATTAGTGTGACACTTTTATAGCTTGGGTTGTTTCCGACGCGGTGATACCAAATATGTGTACTTTTTTTGGTTTTGTAAAAATATACGGATTTATTGGTTTAATATTTTATTTATTTTTTATTTATTTTGTGATTTTTTTTTAACAGTTTAAAAACTTTTTTTAAACTTTTTTTTTTACATTTTTACTTAGTCCCTGTATGGGACATTAATTTTTATTTTTCTGATCACTGATCTCATGTAATGTAATAGACATGTATTACATTACATGAGATCTTTGCTGACTGTTTCACACCGTGTCTCCTGCCAGGCTTCAGCTGCAGGCTGAGCCAGGCAGGACACCTTATTTGGCAGATCTGGAGGTGGTCATGTGACCTCCAGCTGCCATAGCTACCCCAGGTCCTGGAAGGTATCAGGGGTCGTCGGAGAGGTAAGTAAGACGACCCCCTCTCCTCTGTCTATCTTCTATATGCCGCGATCACTATAGATTGCGGCATATAGAACATAGCAAAGGGTTAACATCACTGGGACCTGATCCAATCAGGTCCCGATGATGTCCCCTGTCAGAGCTAACGCTCTGCACAGGAATCGCAGCGCTTGCAGGACCCTGGGGGTCCTGAGCGCTGCGAGACCACCCACCGTTTTTAAACGTCGGCGCTGCACAGAGCCCAGCAAGCGCCGACGTTTATCTACAGTGGGCGGTCGGGAACCGGTTAAATAATTTGCCTGCTCCAGTGGTTTTGGGGTTACCTTGGTTAAAATTGCACAATCCTGTACTGGACTGGTCTACCAATGAAATTAAGTCTTGGAGTCCTAAGTGTTATGATAGATGTTGTAACGGTCGCATTGCTGCTGTGGAAAGAGGGGAATTACCTGTACCTATTCAGGATTTTTGGAAGGTTTTTTCAGAGGAGGAGTTGCAAGTTTTGCCTCCTCATAGGGACTATGATTGTACTATTGAGTTTGTCCCTGGAGCAACTCTTCCCAAGAGTCGCTTATTTAATCTTACTATCCCTGAGAGAAAGGCCTTGGAGGAATACATACAGACAAGCTTGGCCGCCGGTCACATTAGACCTTCTAAGTCACCTGTGGTTGTTGGATTTTTTTTGGGAAAAAAAAAGGACGGCGGTTTACGTCCATGTCTGGACTTTTGCGAAATTAATAAAATTACAGTATGCAATTCCTACCCACTGCCATTAATTCCTGACTTGTTCAACCAGTTAGTGGGGGCCAAGTGGTTCTCTAAGATTGATCTCCGGGGGGCATACAATTTGTTACGTATGAAGGAAGGTGATGAGTGGAAAACTGCTTTTAACACTCCAGTGGGTCATTTTGAGAATCTGGTTATGCTCTTTGGTCTTACCAACGCACCAGCTTTTTTTCAGAACCTTATTAATGACATCCTAAGACCGTTGATCGGTAAGAATGTGGTGTTGTATTTGGATGACATTTTGATTTTTGCGCCGGATCTGGAGTCTCATTGGCAGAGCGCACGTGAGGTATTGCAATTGTTAAGCGACAATTCACTTTTTGCTAAGCTGGAGAAATGTGAGTTCGCTGTGCAGAGAATTAGTTTTTTGGGCTACATTATCTCCAGTGAGGGCTTTGAGATGGATCCGGTGAAGGTTCAGGCGGTGCAGGAATGGCCTAGGCCTATTAGTTTGAAACCAATACAGAGATTTTTGGGTTTCGCCAATTATTGCAGAAAATTCATTAAGAATTTTTCTATAATTGTTAAGCCGCTGACCGATCTCACCAGGAAAGGTGCGAATACGGTTCAGTGGACTACTGAGGCCATTGAAGCTTTTGTGTATCTCAAGGAGAGGTTCAGTTCTGCCCCCATCCTTAAGCAGCCTGATGAGACCAAGCCTTTTTTGGTCGAGGTTGATGCTTCTTCGGTGGGGGTCGGTGCTGTTTTGTCTCAGGAAAACAAGGATGGAGTACATCCCTGTGCTTTTTTTTTCAAAAAAATTTTCTGAGACCGAACTTAATTATGATGTCGGTAATCGGGAATTGCTGGCGATTAAACTCGCATTTGAACATTGGCGTCATCTCTTGGAAGGTGCTAAATTTACCATTCAGGTTTTTACTGATCGTAAGAATCTGATCTATCTTGATGCTGCCAAGCGCTTGAATGCCCGTCAAGCTAGGTGGGCACTTTTTTTTTCGCGGTTTAATTTTTCTGTTACTTACATCCCGTGTACCAAGAATGTAAAAGCTGATGCTTTATCTCGCAGTTTTTCTCCCATGGTTGGTACCGAGGAGGAGGAGAGCATTTTACAGGAAGGTGTTGTGATAGCAGCATTGGACTCCGTTTTGGAAGATGGGATTCTGAAAGCCCAGGAGGATGCCCCATCTAACACTCCCCATGGAAGGTTGTTTGTGCCTAGGAACTTTATGAGAGATTTGTTTGTGGACTGTCATAAGTCTCGGTTGGCAGGTCATCCAGGAATTTCGGAGACTAAGAGACTTGTAGGTCGCAGTTTTTGGTGGCCTGGGTGGCAGAAGGAAGTCATTAAGTGGGTGCGTCAATGTACTGTGTGTGCTAGATCTAAGTCTTCACATGCTCCTGCTGCGGGGTTGCTTTGCCCTCTGGAGGTTCCTAGTGCTCCTTGGACGCATCTTGCTATGGATTTTATTACTGACCTTCCTGCCTCTGAGGGTTTCACTGTTATCTGGGTGGTCGTGGACCGTTTTAGCAAGATGTGTCACTTGGTTCCCTTCATCAAACTGCCCTGCGCCAGGACACTCGCTAAGGCTTTTGTTAAAGAAATTGTCAGGCTCCATGGCGTTCCTTCCGACATTGTTTCCGATAGGGGACCTCAGTTCGTGGCTCGTTTTTGGCGTGCCTTTTGTGACAGGTTGGGAGTCCATTTGTCATTTTCGTCTGGTTATCATCCTGAGTCTAATGGACAGACAGAAAGAAAGAACCAGGATGTTGAACAGTTTTTGCGTTGTTTTGTGGCTGACAATCAAGAGGGGTGGTCTGAGTTTCTGCCACTGGCTGAATTTGCTCTTAACAACCATACATCCTCTTCTGCTGGGTGTTCTCCTTTTTTTTGTTGTACTGGGAGACATCCGTCGTTTGGGTCATTCTCCAAATTGGTATCGGCTGTGCAGGAGGAGGAGAATTTTTCCGATGATTTGGAGAGAGTTTGGACTGATGTACGTCGTAACCTTCAAGAGGCCAACAAAAAATCCAAGAGGTACTTTGACAGGAAACGTCAAGAGGTTTTGTTTACTGTTGGTGACATGGTTTGGTTGTCCTCTAGGAATCTGCGGTTGAGGATTCCTTCTAAGAAATTGGGCCCGAAGTTTGTAGGTCCGTTTAAGGTGCTTCAGGTAGTTAACCAATCTGCTGTTAGGTTGGAGGTTCCTACCTCCTGGAAGATTAATCCGGTGTTTCATGTTTCCTTATTGAAAAAAGCTGATGTTTCTGATAGGGACGCCACTGTCTCTGTTCCTCCGGTGGAGGAAGAAGGTGAATATGAAATTTCTCGCATTCTTAATTCTAGATGGCATAGAGGGAGATTGCAGTATCTCGTCGCTTGGAAGGGTTTCGGTCCCGAGGATAACTCCTGGGTAAGGGCGGATGATGTCTCTGCTCCTAGACTTGTCGGAGCGTTTCACAGGAGGTTTCCTGATAGACCTGGGCCTGGAGGATCCGGAGGATCCTCATTGAAGAGGGGGTACTGTTAGAACCCTCCTGTTAGTTTTTTCTATTTTGCTGGTCACATGACTTTTTGCCTATATAATCCAGCTCCGCCCTCCTGGCCTTGCAGGACTTCAGTGTTACATTTACTCTTAAGCTAGCCAGGTGCCTTGTACCTTACTCTGTAGTTTGCTTGGTCTTTTGACCACTAGTACTTCTGTTTGTTTGTTTGTCTTTGCTCTGCTACAATTTCTGCTAGGAGGTGTCCAACTATATCCCAGTCCTTAGTTCTTGTAGGGACCCCTCCCTTATATCTATAGGTCAGCGTTCGGACTAGCCGAGGACTTAGGCGGGTCTGTTCACAAGGAACAGGTCCCCCGCTGCATCGTAGGGAATCAGCTTAGTCCTATGGTAGGGACAGTTTTCCTTTCTTTCCTTAGTGTTTGTAGCAGTTCATAACAGCTCCCTGCATTCCACCGGTATGGGGCCACTCAATATTCCCACCGCGTGAAGGAGGAAGACTTAACAACCATCATGATCAATCCCCTACCTCACCACAGCTGGGCCAAGACCCAAGATAGTGACCCTGCAGTCCGCATGGTGAAAGACCTGCTGACCCGAGAAGACGTCCGTCTAGATCCGGATGCCCCAGAGGAAGCCAAGCAGCTATGGAAAGAGAAGAGCAGGCTGTTCCTCTATGAAGGTAAGCTGTGCAGAAGACTCGTCAACCACCGGACGCACGAGCTGACCTGGCAAGTCGTCCCAAGGCGAGATGCAGCTATGGTCCTGGAGGCTTACCATGACAGAGCGGGGCACTTCGGCTGGAAGAAACTGGAGTTCCTGCTAAGAGGACGGTTCTTCTGGATCAGCATGAGAGGGGCTGTAGAGAAGTGGTGCAGAGACTGTGGCCCTTGTAATCTAAGGAGGAAGGACCGCACCAGCCAGAAGACACCCTTGAGGCCCATCGTCACCAAGCAGCCTCTTGAGCTGGTAGCTCTGGACCACGTCAAATTGGCTCCAAGCCGGTCAGGATACGTTTATGCCCTGACAATCATGGACCACTATTCCCGATTTCTAGTGGTGGTCCCGGTAAAAGACTTGACAGCTCAAACGGCGGCCAGAGCCTTCCAGCAAACCTTCTGCCACCCACACGGGTATCCAGAACAGGTCCTGACAGACCAAGGTCCTGCATTCGAGGCCAAAATCTTCCAAGAGTTCTGCAACCTCTATGGCTGTAAGAAGATTCGGACAACGCCTTACCACCCACAAACCAACGGGATGTGTGAGAAAATGAACAATATAGTCATTGATCTCATGAAGACGTTGCCCCTGGAGGAATGCAGCCTGTGGCCAGAAAAACTGCCGGACCTGATAGACTTATACAACCATATCCCGGTGAATGCTACAAACTGCACCCCGGCTTACCTGATGAGAGCCAGACCAGGTAAGCTGCCCATAGACCTGGAGATGGGAGTCCTAACACCCAAGGACACCTCCCCAGATGCGGACTGGGATACGGAAAGGCGACTGCAGTACAAGAAGGTACAGGAGAGTGTGGAGAAGAGCCTGGCCCAGGCGAGACAAAAGCAAGAGAGGCTCTTCAACCAACACGTCCCTGCTTGTCCCCTGGAACCTGGTGAGCAGGTTCTGAAGCGAAAGAGAAGGCTACACAAGCTGGATGACCAGTGGGAAAGGGAACCCTACACAGTACTGCAGTCTGATCACGACAACCCGAAGGTGTGCGTGGTCACTAAGGATGGAGGAGAAACCACTAGTACCATCTCCAGAGACCACCTAAAAATGTGCCCCGAGCAACTCCGTAGTGCAGAAGAGGATCAAAGTGACCTTGAACCCGCAGAGGACAAGGAAGAAATGATCAGCACCATTCTCGGAGAATTCCCTCAGTCCTGGACTCGAATAAACGGTGCCATAGTGGTACCCGTCCTGCATTTCCTGCAACCGGCTCAGCAACAACCTACACCAGAGCAGGAAGGTGGAGAAGAACAAGCAGTTCCAGAGGCAGAAGGGCCTGTACCAGCAGCCCAGGAGAGTCAACCCTCTGCTGACAGTGAGCCTGCCATGCCTGCGGTAAGCCAGAGGACCCGCAGACAGCTGCCTGCCCTGCCTGTAAGTTTAGCCAGTGACTGCACCCCGAGCGCTAGTGAGAAAAACCAGGTTAGACCACCACCAGACAGTGGGTTACGTAGGTCAACCCGAAGCACTAAGGGGCAAATGCCAGCTCGCTGGAAGATCTAAGTGGATAATGTATGTATTTAATGTGTTATGTTGTACCCTGGTTATTAATTATGTTTTTCTAGTTTTTCTAGCTCATGGACTGACAGGTTATGGACGATGAATAACCGGAACTATCATGTAGATAGTTGCAGTTGGTGCCTCTTGCGAAGACGGCCACGGAAGAAAAACCTGTCTGGCGTGGCCCCGTGTGGTCCAAAGTAGGTAGTTTTGCCTTACAGCCACGCCCAACGTTTGGGGTTTGCTTTGGACAGGTCCCCACATCGCTCAAAGACTTCGCCTTGTTGGGTGAAATGGACACCCGGTCGCGGAAGCGCCGTTTCCTTAAGGACAAAATGCACTTGTACATATGTTATGTTGTTGTTTATAACCTATATTTGTGTTTCCTGTTAGTCCCGGAGTACTAAGTTTTACTAGGGGGGAATGTGTCACCCTGGCCTGGATGCCACAAATGTATAATAAAGCTGTTTCTGAGAGCAAGGGGGAGGTTCTCTGGTCAGGGACCATTAGCATGCAGCACCTCCTGTCCCAAGTCAGTAGGGGGAGCAGGCTGACCCTATAAAAGCTGGAACTGGGGGCAGGGTTAGAGAGTTCTGGACGACCTGTCTCTGGAGTGAGAAGTGTCCCAGAGAAGGGAGAGCCAGTTCAGCTGAAGCTGAGGAGGTCGTGTGGCAGTAGAGGAGCCATGAGCCAGGGACGGAAGGCGAGGAGAGCCTGTCCTGGCTGAGAGAGAAACTGATCTACCGGACTTGGTGTCCGAGGCTGTTAGGAATCCAAGTCCTACAGCAAATAACCAGCCCGCAGGGGACTGTATGTTCCTTGGCCTAAGAAGCCCGGAGGTTCCGCCACAGCAGAAGGGACCAGCAAAGCTGCACCAGGCCAAGAGTAGAAAGGGACCCAAGTTGCAAGCCATACGGGCGAGAAGACACGGTGAGCTCAGGAACGTGGGCTGTTACACCACAAGGAGGGAAATAGCCAGAAAGAGCGCAGAGAGCATGGTAGGCCTTCACCCTCACCCTGACCAGGGCCAGCTTCCCACTTGTTCTCAGACATCCAGGCCCCCTCCTAGCCGGGACTGTTTTTGGGTCGTCTCACCTGTTCTAATAAAGACCCTGAACTGTTTAAGAGGCCTCCGTTTCCTGGCTATTGCGGTCAGAATCATCCCCTCCATCATCCATCTATATACTGCCCTGGGGCCACACTCCTCCCGTGGGGAGTTATACTACTTAGTGCTGCACACCTACATCTGCCCCAGCGGTCTGCACTGCAGCGGCGGTTAACCCTGACCGCAATCCATGGGTGGCGTAGTCGGACATTTAAAACCCTACAAATAGACTGCCACAACATTTGGTATGACCACCCTGAGCCATGGACCGGGTTGCCACTACTACCCCCATTATTGCCCTATTGCCGGATTCCGGGTAACACACGGCCCAGGGGGCGAGTCATATCCATAAGATAGGGCATCAATGTATGATCGGCCGGGGTCCTGCACGCAGCACCCCTGCCGATCAGAAGTTATCGGTGCTGGCGGCGGCGGCCACCGGCCGGAAGTACTTGCCTGCGGTGTTTGGCCATCCATCTGTAGTGGCCGCCGCGGGGTACTGCACATCCGCCTCCCATTCAATTGAATGGCAGTTTGATGTGCACTAACAAGTGCCGACCACTACAACATGGCGACCAGTCACCGGAAGGTAAGTGACGCGCCCCTGGGCCTGTGTCGCGCTGCGTTGCGCACGCGGGAGCTTACCCGGAGCCGGATCTCTTGAGGGTTGTAGTCTCGTGGCGGCGACCCGGTCCGTGCCCAGGGAGTCAAACTGAGCGGCGATGTACTAGCAGTAGATGGTTGGTGACTACGCCACCCGTTGAATGCAGCTATGGAGCTGCCGCTGCAGGGCAGACCGCTGAGGCCGGTGGAAGGATGGTGCAGCGTGGATGGTATAACCCCCAACGGGAGGGGTATGGCCTCAGGGCAGCCGACGTGGATGATGGGGGTAGCAGGAACCACTCAGAGACGGTGCGGTGTAGTTCAGGGTCTTTACTGGTGACAAAGATAGACCCTCCCGGAGTACTTGCTAGTGATAGGGGCCTGGTCAGTCCTTGAGCAGATGGGATTTCCCCTGGCCAGGCGGAGTTGTAGGCCTTCCCAACTAACTGTACTCTTCTGGCTACCTTGCTAGAGGCGGGAATAAGTAGCCCACGTCCCTGAGTGTACCGTGTGGTGCTCACCCGTATGGCCGGTGACTCGGGGCCTTCTAATGGCTTCCGCTCCACGATGGCGGTGCTGGTCCCACGCGTGTGACCGTGCCTTCGGGCTTCTGGGCCAGAGGACCTGAAATCCTCTGCCGGACGGTTTCTGCTGCTGGGTAGGAGTTAGTCCCCACAGCCTCGGACTCCGGGTCCGGTTAGAAATCTTCTCCGTCAGGGCGAGCTCTGCAGCTGCCAGCCCCTGACTCCTTGTAACACTGCTCCCCACAGAGCTCCTGATGTTTCTTGCTATGCTGCTTCTCTTCTCTACTCTTGTTCTGTCTTCTTTCTCACTCACTCTGCCTCAGCCCCGGGTTTATATAGGGGAAGTCCTTCCCCTCCCAAGACTGGGCAGGAGGTGTGGCATGCACAGGATCCCTGACCAAAGGACCTCCCACCTGCTCTCAGACGTAATATCTCTATCACTGTGGCAACCAGACCCCTGGGGTGTCACATTCCCCCCTAGTGAAATTTAGTACTCCGGGACTAAACATATTTTTTTTAGAAAAACATAACAAGGTATAGCAATAACAATACAATAAGAAAAACACATAAGATGGTTACGGCGTGTCCGCAACCGGGTGCAGTTTTGAAAAGCAAGGTGTCCATTTCACCAAAACAGGGAGACGTAACCAGGTAGGGGCCTGTCCTGCCCCGAGTCCTTAACAGTCTTTAGTCCATCCTGGGTTACGCTCCAACTATGTACAAGGATTCCCGGTAAATCCACCAAGGACTCCTAAAAAGAACTAGAAACACAAAATTATACACAAGCAACTATAAACAAGTAAACATTATAAGATAGCTTAAACATTTAGATCCTCCAACGTGCGGGTAGCTGGCCTCTAGTGGCCCTAGTGGACCTACGGAGCTGACTGTCTGGCCCTGAACTACAGGGTGTAGGAGCTGTCAAGGGTAAACTGGGCAGCTGTCTATGGGCCCTCTGGCTCACTAGGGGTATGGCAGGCTCACTATAAGCAGAGGGTTGATTTTCCGGGTCTGCTTATGTAGAGTCTTCTGCCTCCTGGACCGGCTGTTCTTCCAGCTCTACCGGTTGCTCCGTATGTTCTTGGGATGATGGTTGGAGGAAGGTGAGTACGGGTACCACAACTGCACCATTGACTTGAGTCCAAGACCGAGGGAAGTCCCCGAGCACGGTACTAACCATATCTTCCCTTTCCTCTACGGGTCGATGATCTTCTTGTTCCTCTTCAGGGTTCCTCAGTTGTTCGGGACACTTCTTCAGGTGGTCCCGGGATACAATGGCTGTGGTTTCCCCTCCGTCTTTACTGATGGTACAGACCTTCGGGTTTTCGTGGCTTGAGGGCAGTACGGTGTACGGGTCCTTCTCCCACTGGTCGTCCAACTTGTGGAGCCGTCTCTTCCTCTTCAAGACCTGCTCTCCGGGTACCAGGGGAACAGCGGGAGCATACTGGTTATAAGTTTTCTCTTGTCTTTCCCTAGCCTGACAGACACTTCGCTCCACGCTCTCCTGTACTCTCCGGTACTGCTGCTGCCTCTCTGTGTCCCAGTCTGTTTCTGGTGAAGTGTCCTCGGGTGTCAGGACTCCCATTTCCAGGTCAACAGGTAACTTACCAGGTCTTGCCCTCATTAGGTAAGCCGGGGTACAGTTGGTGGAACCTACCGGGATGTGGTTGTATAGGTCCACCAGATCGGGCAACTTTTCAGGCCACAGACTGCGTTCTTCCAGGGGCAACGTTTTTAGAAGATCCATTACCACCTGGTTCATTTTTTCACAAAGTCCATTAGTCTGCGGATGGTAGGGTGTCGTCCTTATCTTCCGGCAGCCATACAGATTGCAGAATTCCTGGAAGACCTCCGCTTCAAAGGCAGGTCCCTGGTCCGTCAGCACTTGGTCCGGGTACCCGTGTGGACGGCAAAAGTGCTGCTGGAAGGCTCTAGCTGCTGTTTGAGCCGTTAAGTCCTTGACGGGGACGACAACCAGAAACCGGGAGTAATGATCCACGATGGTTAACGCGTAGACGTAGCCACTTCTGCTTGGGGTCAGTTTTACATGATCCAAGGCTACCAGTTCCAACGGTTGCCGGGTGACGATGGACTGCAGGGGAGTCTTCTGACTGGCGCGGTCCTTCCTTCTCAGGTTGCACGGGCCACAGTCTCTGCACCACTTCTCAATGGTTCCCCTCATGCCTACCCAGTGGAATCGCTCGCGCAGCAGGAACTCCAGCTTCTTCCACCCGAAGTGTCCAGCTCCGTCGTGGTATGCCTCCATCACCATGGCTACGTCTCTTCGTGGCACCACTACTTGCCAGAGTAATTCATGCGTCCGGGAGTTAACCATTCTGCGGCACAACTTCCCTTTGTAAAGGAACAGTCGACTCTTCTCTGCCCATAGTTGTTTGGCTTCCTCCGGAGCGTCTGGTTCAAGGCGAGCCTCCGGCCGAGTCAGCATCTCCTTCACCAGTCGGACGGCAGGGTCGCTGTCTTGCGTTTCCGCCCAGTTGTAGTGAGGTAAGGGGTTCAACGTAGCAGCCTGCTTACTCCTTACCCGGTGGGAATACTGGATAGTCCCATGACGGTGGAACGCAGGGAGTTCAATCTCTTCCAGTCCCTCCGGATCTTCTCCTTCGTCCGGCAGGTTGGGCATCCTGGACAGGGCGTCCGCGTTAGTATTGGAGCGCCCTGCCCGGTATTTGATTATGAACTCGTAGTTGGACAGACGGGCCATCCACCTCTGCTCCAGGGCACCGAGTCTTGCCGTGTCCAGGTGTGTCAACGGGTTGTTATCCGTGTACACGGTGAACCGGGAAGAAGCAAGGTAATGCTTAAAGCGCTCAGTGACTGCCCATACCACGGCCAGGAACTCTAGCTTGAATGAGCTATAATTCTCGGGGTTCCTTTCAGTGGGTCGCAGTTTTCGGCTGGCGTAGGCGATTACTCGTTCTTTCCCCTGCTGGATCTGGGACAGTACGGCTCCTAGCCCGATGTTACTGGCGTCGGTGTAGAGGATGAAGGGCTGGCTATAATCCGGGTACGCCAAGATTTCATCCCCCGTGAGGGCCATCTTCAGCTGGCGGAAGGACTCTTCTTCTAGCTCTTCCCATTTGAAGGGCGGCTTCTGGTTCTTGGCCTTCCGGGACTGGCCTATCAGGAGGTCCTGCATAGGCGCTGCCTTTTTGGTGAAACCGGGAATAAACCTTCGGTAGTAGCCTACCAACCCGAGGAACTGCCGCACTTCTTTTACGCTGGAGGGGCTTGGCCATCCCTTAATTGCGGTGATCTTATCGGGGTCGGGAGCCACTCCGTCAGCGCTCACCACGTGTCCCAGGTACTGCACCTTTGGTTTCAGGAGGTGACACTTGGAGGGTTTCACCTTTAGGCCGTAACTCGCCAGAGCTTCGAACACCTCCGCCAGGTGTTTCAGGTGGTCCTCATAAGTTTTGGAGTATACAATGACATCGTCCAGGTACAACAGGACCGTCTCGAAGTTTCTGTGGCCCAGACAGCACTCCATTAATCGTTGGAAGGTTCCTGGGGCGTTGCAGAGTCCGAACGGCATGCAGGTGAACTCGCTAAGTCCCATCGGGGTGGTGAATGCGGTCTCTTCTCCCGGTCCGCCTCTGCTACAGGAACCTGCCAGTACCCGCTAGTGAGATCCAAGGTAGAGAAGAAGTTAGCAGACCTTAAAGCAGCCAATGACTCCTCTATCCTTGGTAAGGGGTACGCATCCTTGTGTGTGATACGGTTGATTTTCCGGTAATCTACACACATCCTCATGGTGTTGTCTTTCTTTTTGACTAAAACTAGCGGGGCTGCCCAGGGGCTACAGCTATCCCGGATTACCCCAGCCTCCTTCATGTCTCTAAGCATCCCCTTGGCGTGTTGGTAATGTGCAGGGGGTACGGGTCGATACCTCTCTTTTATGGGAGGATGATCTCCCGTGGGGATGCGGTGTTCTACCCCCTTGACTCGCCCGAAGTCTAACGGGTGTTTACTAAACACTCTCTCATACTCTTGAACCACCCGGTAGACTCCCTGTTTCTGGTGGGAGGGAGTGGAGTCAGTTCCCAAGTGTAGTTGCTGACACCAATCCTCCATTACTTTCTTAGAGCCGTTACCTTCCTCCGGGTGAGATGGAGGCAAGGGTTCCACAGACTGTATAGAGTTTTGGTTGATGGTATACAATTTTGCTAGCGTGGCATACCGGGGCAGGTACACTTCCCTCTCCCCGATATTGATTATGCGAACGGGCACCCTCCCATGGCGTACATTGACCACCCCCCGTGCTGTCAAAATGGTGGGCCTACTGTCTGAGTAAACTGGTTCTACCATTGCCTGGTAATCTCTACCTCTCAGACCAATAGCTGCCCGGCACCAAATCATCATTTCACTTTTTGGGGGCATGGCAATAGGGAAAGGGTCACACATTCTTACGCTACCAATCTCACCGCCGGAGAGTTCCACCTGTTGCCGTCGCATCAGTGCCCGGATCTCTTTCTGGAGCACTCGCTGCTCGCCGGAGCTGGCGTTCTTGGCAACCTGCTGTAGAAGGAAAATCACTTCTGCAAGACAATTCTCAATTACATTAGTTCCTAGAGTTATTTTTGGGTGGCTCTCATGCTTGTCAATATCTACAATGATCAGTCCCTGTGCTGCCAGTTCGACTCTACCGATTTTGATGGTCACCTCTTTAAATCCGATCTGTGGCACGGGCTGGCCATTGCTGGCGATGATACTCAAGTCGTCGTCAGGGTAGCGGGTAATATCCGAGTCATTCCAGTACTGCTTAAAGAGCACGTACGGGATGGTGGTGACCTGTGACCCGGTGTCCAGTAGGGCACTCATGGGAATGCCATCCAGTACCACAGGCAAGACTGGACGTCCTCCCACATATCTGTCGCGCCAGTTCGATGGGCCTGGTGATCTTTTTCCTGGGGGTTGGCCCTCTACCCCAGGTTGTGCCCGTTTAAAGAACAGTACCTTGCCATATGTCCAGGTTGATTGCAGCGGCGGCAGATGGGTCGTCCGTCCTCGCTGTATCGGTCACTGGGTCTTCCTCTGGCCGGTGGGGTCCTCCTTGGTCGACGCCACGGGATGTCCTCCGGTCCGGATGCCAGCTGGATCTTCCCTGGGGTGGAAACCTGTAAAGACTGCACAGTTCGGGTTAGCGCAGCAACGCTCTTAGCTAGCTCTTGGACCTGATGGCGTAGGTCCAAAGCCTGCGCATCAGCTCCCACAGGCCCTGCCGACAAGGGCGCCGCCTCCTGGTGGTAAGTGATAGCTGGGCGCCTGTGGGTCACAACGCCACCCGGTGCCGGTTCTCGGAGCACCCGGAGCACCCGGATGGCTCTGTCCTTGAACTGTGCAAAGTCCAGATGGGGATCCTGTAAGGCCATTGCCCGCAACTGGGTTCGGTGGGCATTGCAATATAAACCCTCTATAAATTGTTCAGTCAACAGCCTGTCCTCGTTTCCCACCCCATCAGGGTCGGTCTACTTTATGGCCCTCAGGGCCTCTTGTAGGTTTGTAGGTTTAGTGCATAGTCCCTTATACTCTCATGCGCTCGCTGCTTGCACCCGTAGAATCTAAGCTTAATCTCGGCTGAGGTGCGGGTATCAAAGGTGTCCTTCAGCCGGGTTAGTATCCCTGCGACAGTCTTCCTCCCAGGTGGCCAGGATTTTACTTCCCTTTTGGCTGCCCCAGTTAGTTGGGCCACCAGGATGCTCACTTTTTGCTCTTCTGTGAGGGGGTACACCTGGAAGAGGCTATCCAGCTTTTCTCTAAAGTCATGCAGGGTATGTGACTCCCCTGAGTACTGGGGTAGCCAAGCTGCTCCCGGGATATAGGGCATGGTGAAGGGCATAACTGCAGCAGCGGTGGCGCTGGCGGGGGTTGAGGCAGTGAAGCTCTCCTCCGTATCCGACATCTTCCTCCCCCCTAGTGGACCGTGGCCTACCTTGCGATGATCCTGTTCCGTAGGCCGCGGCTCCGCAGTGGATCGTCAGGGTTGAGGACCTTCCGTCGCGCTCCGGTGACGTCGGCGTCTGCTGGGCTCCTTCCAGGACCTTACGCAACGTCCGGACGTGAGGCGGGGCTTCAGTTCTCGCGCGCTTTCGGAGTCCACGCCCCTCTTCTTCCCGCGCGGCATCCTCAAGATGGCGTCCAATGGCGGGAAAACTCCACGGATGGCGGGAAGAAGGCAGAAGATGGCGCCGGTTGGCGGGAAACTTCACCGATGGCGGGTAGAAGGCTGAAGATGGCGCCGGATGGCGGGAATCTTCACCACAGGTAAGTTTGAACAGTCTTTGCTTTTCAGGCACGCAGTACCCGGTGGTTGCGGGCACGAGATCCTGCCGACTACGCCAAAGTTGACGCGCCCCTGGGCCTGTGTCGCGCTGCGTTGCGCACGCGGGAGCTTACCCGGAGCCGGATCTCTTGAGGGTTGTAGTCTCGTGGAGGCGACCCGGTCCGTGCCCAGGGTGTCAAACTGAGCGGCGATGTACTAGCAGTAGATGGTTGGTGACTACGCCACCCGTTGAATGCAGCTATGGAGCTGCCGCTGCAGGGCAGACTGCTGAGGCCGGTGGAAGGATGGTGCAGCGTGGATGGTATAACCCCCAACGGGAGGGGTATGGCCTCAGGGCAGCCGACGTGGATGATGGGGGTAGCAGGAACCACTCAGAGACGGTGCGGTGTAGTTCAGGGTCTTTACTGGTGACAAAGATAGACCCTCCCGGAGTACTTGCTAGTGATAGGGGCCTGGTCAGTCCTTGAGCAGATGGGATTTCCCCTGGCCAGGCGGAGTTGTAGGCCTTCCCAACTAACTGTACTCTTCTGGCTACCTTGCTAGAGGCGGGAATAAGTAGCCCACGTCCCTGAGTGTACCGTGTGGTGCTCACCCGTATGGCCGGTGACTCGGGGCCTTCTAATGGCTTCCGCTCCACGATGGCGGTGCTGGTCCCACGCGTGTGACCGTGCCTTCGGGCTTCTGGGCCAGAGGACCTGAAATCCTCTGCCGGACGGTTTCTGCTGCTGGGTAGGAGTTAGTCCCCACAGCCTCGGACTCCGGGTCCGGTTAGAAATCTTCTCCGTCAGGGCGAGCTCTGCAGCTGCCAGCCCCTGACTCCTTGTAACACTGCTCCCCACAGAGCTCCTGATGTTTCTTGCTATGCTGCTTCTCTTCTCTACTCTTGTTCTGTCTTCTTTCTCACTCACTCTGCCTCAGCCCCGGGTTTATATAGGGGAAGTCCTTCCCCTCCCAAGACTGGGCAGGAGGTGTGGCATGCACAGGATCCCTGACCAAAGGACCTCCCACCTGCTCTCAGACGTAATATCTCTATCACTGTGGCAACCAGACCCCTGGGGTGTCACATAAGCACTTCCGGCCGGCGGCCACCGCCGGCACCGATAACAGCTGATGGCGGGGGTGCTGTGTGCGGGACCCCGGGCAAACATAAATTGATGCCCTATCCTATGGATATGGCATCAATGTGAAAGTAGTGGACAACCCCTTTAAAGCACAGTGGCCATGAGGTTTCTATAAAATCCCATCCACTTTGCTTGAACTGCAAAACACTCTGTTTTTGCCACAGCAAATAAATATTGTCAAAAACAAACCGAAAGCTCATTGTGGGAACATAACCCACAAGAGTACTATGGGGCCTGTGACTTCCTCCTCTATCATTCTTCCTCAGCGTCTGACGTCTCAGCACAGCGGGCCTGATGACATCACTACATGGCACCCACTGCCCTGAGATGTGCAGGCGCTTCAGAATGCTTGCTGCATAGACCGGAGCAGCGGGAAACAAGGAGGAGAGGTGAGTATTTTTTTTTTTTTAAATCAATGAGCACATTTTGGTAGTCATAGTAATGTATAGAGGACCATGGGGAATTCATTATACTGTATGGAGGACGATGGAGGTGCATTATACTATATGGAGGACTATGGGGAGTGCATGATACTATATGGAGGACTATAGGGTTCAGCACACTATATAAAAGATTATGATTTTGCATTATACAATATGGAGGAATATGGGGCCCATTATAGTATATAGAGGGCTATGTGGGGGCTATTATAATATTTCGAGGGCTATGTGGGAGCCTTTATACTTTGTGGAGGGCTATGTGAGGGCCAATATACTGTATGCAAGCAATTATACAGTGTGAAGGTTTGAGTGGGGACCATCATACCATGTGGAGGGCCGTGGGGGTCATTGCACTGTTTGGTTGTACTGTTTGGAGAGCTAGTGGGGGCCATTATACAGCATGGCGAGGTGTGGGGCCATTATACTGTATGATGACCTATTATACTTTATAGAGGGCTGTGTGGGGGCCAAAGCTGGGGGATCACACTGTGTCACGGTCACCATACTTTGCCGGGGGAGTTGAAGTCGAGTACAGTAGGGTCATCATTATGTGCATGTCCAGGGTACTGTGAAAGAATTCACATACTGTGTTTGTTGGGCACTTTTGTTGGTATCATACTTTAAACATGCAATGAAAGAGGAATCTGGGGCTTCAGTAGGAGGAAAATTACTTTCTAAAGGCTGGAAAGTTGTGAGATATGCTCTTCTGTGACCCCGTCGAATGTTATTTTTTTTGTTGGGTGGGGGGCAACTAGCACTTCTGCTATGGGATCCCATGATTTCTATGTACACCCATGTCTATGGGCCTGTTTACATGCCAGTGTATTTTCACAGTCTTGGGGCTCATTCACCTGTTAGTTTCTGTGCTATTTTTTATTTTTTTCACAGGCAGCATGTGTACCTATGACAGTCTATGGGGATGCTCACATGCCCATGATTTTTCATTGAGATATGTTTTATATTGATTCAAGTGTCAGATCAAATTCATCAATGAAAGTGTCCGGGTCTGTTAAAAGATGGGCCAGAACTCGGATGAAGTTTGTCCGTTTTTGACTGACCGATGGGAAAAGTACTGATGTAATTCTGACCAACCTAAGGTAAAAATCACTGATTAAACTCGCTCCATTTTTCTCGTACATGAAAAAACCTGATGTCTGAATGAGGCCTAAGTGGTCCACACAAAATTATATACAGTATCACCAATGCAAGTCTATTAGGCCGCAAAAAATGTGGACAGCATTTGGATGTCATCTGTGTGCCAGTCATGAAATGGACTGTTGGTTATGAGAAGGGGGAGAAACATTCATCAGTTTTATTTTCAGCTGAGAAAAGCTAATGAACCCTGACCAAACTGTGATGAAACTGATCAAAAACACTCATCACACTTACACCATTTTTGTGAGTAGAAGACATATCACTGTTGTATAATTCAGCACTTTACACACTACAGGGTTAACCCAACAGATTAGCTATGTAGCATCCAGAAGGCGGGAGGAGAAGAGTTAATATAAAGCTCAGTCACAGGTTTGCCTTTAGAGTAATTAGCTTGGAGGAGCAGAGCAGCATGGAGCAGGGTGATGGCTCCACATTCCCTCTTATCCCTCAAGGAGGAGGATAGGAATTTGTCCTGATCCTCCTCCGCTGCAGCCGGCTGTGCAGGATGGGAAAGCATGAAGATGATGGGAATGTGCACTACACGGAAGGAAGATGTGTAAGGTAACTGGAACAATGAGGCCCACAGGGGAGTTACTGCCCTGTATGGAGGGGAACGTACTATAGGTAAAACTGCCACCAATGGATAATGACCGATCAGTAAAGATGAGCAAGACTTTTGAAACTTACATTTGCAGAGTTTTCCCAGGAAATTCCATTCTCTGCAAATGTCTTCCAAAGCCTCTACTTGCCCTGAAAAACATGTATGACGCCATTCCCTTTTTTTCCTTAACACACTAATCCCCTTCACTGCATTGATGTCGCCCTCTCTCTCTGTCTGTTTTCTATCATGTTTCATGGCTTTCTCTCCCTATTTCTATGGCTAGGCTGTGAGCTGTGATGTACTTTTTTCTATCCAGGTTCACCACAAAATGGCTGCTTCCTTTCCTGCTTCTGCTTTTATACTTGCTATAATAGTCCTTCTTAATTGTCTGAGCTATACTATGTTAGGCCTCATTCACATGTGCAGGGTTTAAACCTGTACGTGAAAAAATGGTACCGGTGTCCTCAGTTTTCGATCAGTGTTTTTCACCGATGGATAAAGAAATTACAAAGCTTCTCCTATACAATGTTAAACTTGTACAGGACACTGATGGCACACTGACCGACCCATAGACCACTATTGGACCTCCGTGTCATCCGTGCTGCCGGAAAAAAAATGGACATGGCTCTGTGTGTTCTGTATGGACACAAGGGGTGTGTAAAAACACTGGTGTGTGAATAGCACCATACATTGAGTACACGTTCTATCCATTAAAACTGCTACAACTCGTGCGTGCAATGCAGATGAGACCTAATATGATGGCAGCAAGGCATTCTGGGAAAGCCCGTCTTCTCTGACTGATGCAATCTTCTGCAATGTCTCAAAAGGTGACATTCATTTTAGGCACAAAAATTCAACATGAACTTGATTCCCGTTGAATCGATTCGCTCAGATCTAGTCATCAGAAAATGTTTAAATTAGTTTGTTTTCCGTGTGTTTTTTTAATGTTTTCATACTTTCTTCTCACAATCTTGCAGTTCTCACACTGGCCACCAGGGCTATTTTAGACATTTACTTCTGTCCTTTCTGGAAGAATTTTCAGCAAAGCTTTTTATCAGAGGCCGGATTACAATGACCGGTAACATACAGCTGATAACGCAGGTTCCACCAATCACAGTTGATGTCACACCGGACCTTACTCCCCTTCACCCAATGATCTTTGTACAAGCTCATTGGACGCTTCAATGCAAAACAGAGGCCCTGACTTCAGACCAGTGGTGTTCATGCTAATCTTGATGAGGTCGGTGTGCTAGAGTCATCCAGAGGTCAATGAATCAGGACTATCAGAGAACTAGCGAGCGCCTTGTGTGTCTCCATGTGTGCCTTGCCAATAATCTTACTCCAGTCAGTGACTGGAGTAAGATATGTCGCACAGAGAATGCCACAGCTTATAAAATTTTGCTGGTGCCCACTTTATCAGGGCTGGGTGAAAATGGAGTGTGAACGCTAAAAAGTCACAATTTCAGCCCAGCTTCGAGTTGCGCTAAAACTTTGTGACTTTTCAAAGCTTTTTACACTAGTATTCTGGCTTTGAATGAGGCCCATAGTGTCTAAGTGAGTTTATTGCTGTTAATGTAGATTTCCTGAAAGAACAGGACATATGAACATAGAATAGCCTCAGTGGTCAGTGTAAAAAAATTCTAAGATTTCTAATTTTAAATATAAATTTTGATATGGGAAAATATTGCCAACTTTTTTGAATGCATTTAAAGTAAACTTTTTTTATGATGCCTCCCCTTTAATTTTGCTTATGAAAATTTGGAGCTCTGAATCTGAAAAGCTGAGCACCAACTACTATGAGGATTTACTGTTAGAAATGAATGAAAGGCAGATAAATTCAGAATAACATTTAATGTTTTATATGAATTTGACCCCTTTGCATATATGGGCGTAACTGTACGTCCGCGCTGAGGTGAACGCATGTGGAGGCGGCTCAGGAGCTGAACTCCTTCCACACGTGTCTGATGCAGACTGAAATAAAGGGGTTGTCCATTACTCAGACAACCCCTTCTTAATTACGGTTTCAATCATGTGAAATAGCAGCTATGCTCTCCTCTGGTGCGGGCGCCATTCCAGTGATGTCGGCGTCTGGTCTCCTGGAGCATGCATGACATATCACGGGAACCCTGCAGCCGACGCCATTCCAGTGATGTCTGTCTGGTCTCCTGGAGCATGCATGACATATCACGGGAACCCTGCAGCCAACGCCATTCCAGTGATGTCTGTGTCTGGTCTCCTGGGGCATGTGTAGCACCCCGAGGGTTCGGTTGCTACAGGGTTATTGCACCTCAACCAGAGGTGTGATATTCCACTCCCAGGTAAGGATGGAGTGTGGACCAGGGCTCAGTTAGCTGCACACGCACACACTCCCCATTTCCGGGGGAAAGCTCGATGGTGCTCCCATTTTTGCAGGCACAACTGACCATGTCCCTGGCTGGAGTGGGGAGGGGGTAGAGAACCCAGTGGTGTAGGAGCAGAAGGGGACGGTTTCTGGAGCATAGGAAGGAGCGCATTGGGTGCAGGTCACCTGAGCTCAGCACAGAGAAGCAGATATAAGGTGGGAGCCATCTCAAGTCTAGGAGAATAGTAGAAGTAGTAAGAGAGAGAGCTGACAGGGAGCAGCAGCTCAGCCTGAGCTCAGCTCCATGAGGCAGGCCTAGAGAGAAGGCCGGGGCCAGAGAGAAGAAGGAAGGAAGGAGAAGAGACAGAGGAGTGGAAGGGCTCCAGAAACAAGAAGGCAGGAGGGATCCTAAGAGTGCAGAACGGCCAGCAACCATTGCAAACCCCATTATACCGGGTGAAAGGGTCAGGCCGTGGAAAGGTACCGGATCCCTAAGTTGGTGGAGGCAAATCTACCCTCAGCCAAGAACCGGAGGTTGTGACCATTTATTGGTGCGACCCCCCGCTAAACCTGCTAGGGAGGCACCATATAGGATAGCGGGAAGTGAAGGCCAATGCTTACCCGACACGGTCCGCGGTAGCCGGACAGAAGTCAGGACACTGGTGGGGCACGAGAGGCCAGAGAAAGGACAGAAGGGGGTCCTGTGCCATACTCCTGAATTGCCTGGGGGTTGACCGAGCTCCTCACCTGGTGGACACAGCACGGCTCGGGCAGTCCTTGCTGACAGAAGTGACTTGGATATCAACTGTGAGTAAAACACCCTGGACTGCATCATTGGACTCTGTGTGATTTATGCTGCGCCTGCACCATCACCCCCAGCATTCACTTTCACTGCCCTGAGGCTACACTCTTCCCATGGGGAGTTATCCTATCCCTGTGCTGCACACTAATACCAGCCCCAGCGGTCTGCCTCGCAGCGGCGGTTAGCTCTGACCGCAATCCACGGGTGGCGTAGTCGGACATTGACAAAACTATAAATAGACTGCCACAGCATTTGGTCTGACCACCCTGAGCCACGGGATCGGGTTGCCACTACTACCCCTATCAGCACCGTACACTAGAAGGCCTAGTTCCGGGTACCCCACGGCTCAGGGGGCGAGTCACATGCATGACTAATCATAGGATCCCTGCAGCCAATCAGTGACTGTGACTCACCCCATGGGCCATGGGGCACTTGGAACCGGGCTTCAGTGTGATGATGGGGGTAGTAGTGGCAACCTGATCCCGTGGCTCAGGGTGGTCAGACCAAATGTTGTGACAATCTATTTGTAGGGTTTTGAATGTCAGACTACGCCACCTGTGGATTGCGGTCAGGGAGGACCGCCGCTGCAAGGCAGACCGCTGAGGCTCATGTAGATATGCAGCACAGGGATAGGATAACTCCCCACGGGAAGAGTGTAGCCTCAGAGCAGGTAATAGGATGCTGGGGGTGATGGTGCAGGCCGCAATAATAAAGGTCCAGAGTCTACTTCAAACAGTCCAGGGTCTTTATTGTAGGTGGTACTTATGACCCAACAGGAGTACAGGGTAGGAATGGGCCTGGGTGTCTGAGAACATTCAGGCGAGCCCCACTGGTCAGGGTGAGTGGGTAGGCCTACCGTTCTCTCTGCCCTTGCTGACTATCTCCCCCTTTAGTGGTGTGATAGCCCACGTCCCTGAGCTGGCCGTGTACTACGCCTGTATGGCTTGCGACTCGGGCCTTAGGTACCTGTTGCTTCTCTGTGCTGTACCAGTCCCTCTGTGTGGCGGAGCCTCCAGGCTTCTCAGGCCCAGGGATCTAAAATCCCTCGCAGGTAGGTTATCTGCTGCCGGGCTTGCAACCCTGACAGCCTCGGATCCCAGTGTCCGGTGATGTAGTTCTCTCTCTCAGGGTCCCTTCTGCCTTCTTGTTTCTGGAGCCTTTCTACTCCTCTTTCTCTCCACCTTTCTTCCTTCCTTCTCCTCCTCTTCTCCTTCCTGGCCCCGGCCTCTTCTCTAGGCCTGCCTCGTGGAGCTGAGCCCAAGCTGAGCCTCAGCTCCCTGTCAGCCCTCTCTGGCTGAACTTCTTCCCTCTCTGAACTAACCGACTGAACACTCTCCTAAGATGGCCCCCACCTTTTATCTGCTTCACTGTGTCTGAGCTCAGGTGACCTGCAACCAATGAGCTCCTTCCTATGCTCCAGAAACCGTCCCCTTCTGCTCCTGCATCACCGGGTTCTCTCCCCCCTCCCCACTCCAGCCAGGGACATGGTCAGTTGTGCCTGCAATAAATGGGAGCATCTGCGAACTGTCCCCCGGAAATGAGGAGTGTGTGTATGCAGCTAACTGAGCCTTGGTCCATACTCCATCCTTACCTGGGAGTGGAATATCACACCTCTGGTTAAGGTGCAATACCCCTGTAGCGACCGAACCCTCTGGGCGCTACAACTACATCACTCTCTCATCCTTTGAACAGAACTGACAGCCAGAGAGCAGCAGCAGATTACACTTCTTTAGGGTGTCCCTTTAGTCTGAAGGAAGTGAGAGTGAAATGGCTACTGACTGCGTGATATGAGGTCACTCGAGTCCTGGGAGACTAAGCGCAGACTTGAGTAGAACAGCAACAGCACAAAAGGTGATTATAGCTGTTTTATATGTAGGAAATATTGTGATTGAGAGCTGTTTGAGTAGTGGACAACCCTTTCTATATAGCTGACATTTTATCTCTAACAGTCGCAGTCAGAGCTTCGTTTCGGCCGCAGCTGTTAACCATTTAAATGCCGCTGGCTCCCATTGGCGCTCTGGGATGAGGCCGATGAGTTAAAATGAAAGCTGGTGGCATGCTGAAGGTCCCTGTCTCGACTATATTTGAACTGATCTGAATCAGAGCTTTGAAGGAAACTGGTATTTTCACTATATAGCATAATAATGTGGTATTGCACCGTGTCATAGAAAATATTGCAATTTATGAAGCCACTAGTAAAGGAGCATTCCTTCACCCCTCTCACCTCCTCTTTTGCAATAGGACAAAAGAGGGCAATCTAAGCAGCCCATATGCAGAATGCCTAGTTGACAAGTAGGAAAATTAGATGTAGCTGGATAGTGAACTATGGGGGAAGGCATCGGCGAGATCTTACAATATCCCACCGCTGCCACCAATTTGTCAGGGATTTGCACACACAGACTATCCTGATTACTCACTATGTAGTTACCGGCAAGCAAGCTGTGAGCGTATGGCGTACACGCCTCCGAATTTCAACGCATTGAATGTGTATATGCCCCCATATGATCATTGCCAGCTTCACGATAACCCAATTAATAGTATTCACTGCCACCACCGATCAGTTCTAAATACAGGCCTGATCGGACTTCTGCTTTCTGGTAGCGTATGGCTTCGGGGGAGGAACGATTACAGAACAGAAGAAACAGGACTAATACATTTTATATTTAATCCAAAGGGAGGCAGGGTTTATGAAAAAATATACAAAGGATTTTACAAAGAGGGACAGTACAATACATATACAGTTACACAAAATAAAAGGTATTAATGGAAGAACTTACTAGACAGATCAGAGACTATTCAATTTACCTGGAGGAGAGGTGCTCCAATGGACTATTATGGAGCAGGACCTGTGCTTACAAATATGTATCTCACGGCATGAGTATAGACCCATATTCAGCTGGATCTTTTATGCTGAAGGGGTGGCCCTGCCCACACACTCCCCTGTGATGACCTCACGTGGGCTCATCTCTGTCCATCATGGTTTTATGAAATCTATAATTTCTGCAATAACTTCTCACTGGTTGATCACAGAAGTTAGCAAGTGATGCCATCTTTTTTTAATGTGATTTTGCCTTGAGAAGAATATTGAAAATTTAACCCCATGTCAATCATTGTGCCCTGTTTGGCGGGATTATAGAGGTCTATTAGAAATCATGCCATCTCATTTCTCCTCATTGTGAGTCTGCAGTCTGATAATGGCATTAATAATATTCATTTTACCATGTCCTGTGCTATTCTCTTCAGAACAGCTTTATAGTGCTGCCGTCATATACCGGTGCGGTGCTTGTTTCTCCTGATCTAGGAGCTTTATATTGAGGTAGCCTGGCTAATCATCTCTTGTAGGACTTTCTATAGAAATGCTCAGCCCTACGCGTTTCATCATTCTTATATGAGACTCTCATGGTCATCAGGGGCTCACAGTCTATGATCTTTTTTTGGTTTGATAGTACGATAGTTTTGTAATAAACTTATTGGCAGGGTTGCCGGCAGCGTCTGGCGGCTAAACCAGCGTGACTTTATAGGAAAGTTGGTGCCCCCTCTTGTGCGCCCCCCCTTCTGTCATCCAATCGAGTGACTCGGGTGCGTTGCAGGCGTATCATGTTGCGATCATATAATCATGCAGGGACTCGTCTCATTCTTCCAGTAGGATCTTTTTCTCACAGAGATGTCTTGGCTGCACTGCGATCTCACAGTATTAATATGTCTTTTATATCTAGGGAAGGAGACTGGTATATTGCATTGCATCTTATAATGTCGTCTCTACGAGTTTGTTGCGATATGAGTTGTTAATAGTGTTTGTTCGTAGTTTGTCATTTGTTTTGTTTACAGACAGATCTGCCTGTTTCATGTGCTACCTCGTCCCACCTACACTTACATCGATGCAGAACTTCCTTTCATCGTGACAAATGCCATCTGGCTATGTCACTGCTTCCGCACCAGCAAACGCTTGCGGACGTCTATTTCCTCAAAGTTCATTTCATTTGATCGTATCAATATGTCCATAATAATAGACATTGGGATGACTTTTATTCTGATTGTATCGATGTATCTGTATTATTAAGTCTTCAGATGAGTATTTTATAATATAAAAACAAAGGAAGAAATTCTGATGAAATTTGTCCTATTGTTATTAAACTTCAATTTGTTCAAGAGGTCATTTTTAGTGTTGAGCGAGCATGCTCGACACTGCTCAGTACTCGCCCGAGCATCTCACTACTCGGGATGTTCGGCGAGCACCGAGCATTTCCGGGTTACTCGGGCGGGAGCTCGGGTCTCCGCCCTGTATGTTTGGCGCTCTTTACAGAGCCAATGAACATGCAGGGATTGCCAGCCAGTCACTGTAATGCCGCAGCCATGTTGTTTGTGGGCATTACAGTGATTGGTTGGCCGCACAGCGTCACCTCGAGTATTTAAAACCGGGCGCCGCCATCTTGGACACAGTCGCTCCGGATCAGACAGTGTAGAGACAGCGCTGCTGATTTAGGGAGAGATATAAACTGCGAAATAGTTAGTGTAGGGTCTCTAAAGCCTGGAAAAGCAAACAAACAGTCCTTCTCAGGACAAATATCCATCCCAGATACCAGGCAGGCAGGCTGTATAGGAGACACAGTGGTTATACCAGCAAACGCTGCATTACAGTCCTGTGTGCTCCTGTTGCTGAAATTGCTGGACTTAGCTCCAGGTCTCAGGGGACAGGAAAAATCCTTTTTTTTTTTTTTTTTTCCTCCTTCACACTGTACAAATACCCATCTTATTAACCTTTTGTCCCCCCCCCCCCCCAAAAAAAAAAATGCGTGTCTGATTTTACAGACACAAATATATCTGTTGAAAATAGTCAGGTGTAGGCTAGAGAAACAGAAGTGTTTTGCACTTCCACGGTTCAAATCTCTGTATTATCCACTTTGGCCCATTTGTATCTAAAAAAAAAACATGGTTTGAGTGTGTCGCTCACTGTTCAGCCGCAATTATATCTATTTAAAAAAGTCTGGTATACCCCAGTAAACAATAACTGTGGTTTTGCCATCCCACGGTAAAAAATCTCTATTATTCAGGTTTTAGTAGTTTTTACGTAAAGAAAAACAGTAATAGTTTCTCCCTGATTGTTCAGATTGTTTAAAAGAGTCGGGTGTAGGCCAGAGAAATAGAACTGTGGTTTTCCTCTTCCACGGATCTAATCTACTTTTTATTACCCTTTTTCCATTGATAGTGTGAGTGTAAGCTATTTTACTTCCTTTACAATGGGCAAGGCGCGTGGCAAGGGACGTGGAACTGGACGTTCTGGTGATGGTTCGTGCAGAGGACGGGGCCGTGGCCAAGGTGAAAACGTGCCACAACCAACGCCACATCTTCTCGCTCCCACTTCTTGACCGAATTATTAGGGAAGCACAGAACAACACCAGTATTGAGAACTGATCAGTGTGCACAGGTTATTAATTGGATAGCAGATAATACTTCCAGTTACATGGGCACCACCACCTCCGCTCTGTCTTCCACACGGTCAGCTCTTAGTAGCCGTGAGTCTCGACCGCATACTCCTCCTCACCCTGATGCTCCTTCCTCCCACCATGCTGAGTGTCGTCAGACAGCAATTGATCCCACACTTGGACACTCTGAAGAGCTGTTCACTGGTCCATTTCCATATTTGTGCCCCTCGCCTGATACGCTTGTGGTGGAAGAGGAGATCCCATGTAGCGATGCCCAAATATTTGAACAGCCACGGCCAGAGGAAGTCGACGCTGCCAATTTGTCACAAGAGGTGGACGATGGTGAGACACAATTGCCAGGAAGTGAGGAGGAGCATCGTGGTGCGCAAGTGGAAGAGGAGGAGGTGGTGGATGATCTAGTAACTGACCCAACGTGGCAGGAGGACATGCAGAGTGAGGCCAGCAGCACACAGGGGGAGGGAGGCAGAGTACCTCAACAGGCAGGAAGAAGCAGTGTAGTGGCCGCAGACAGAAGGCGGGCAACCGTTCCCCGTAACACCAACACGAGGGATGTTGCCAGTACAAGCGGTAGGTCTTCCAGAGTCTGGAATTTTTTTAAAGACTCTGCTGATAGCCCCAAAAAGGTCATATGTTCCACCTGCCATGCCAGCATCAGCAGGGGTGACAAAACTACCAGCCTGACCACCACCAGCATGATCAGGCACATGGCAGCAAAGCACCCGACTTTGTGGGGCGAAACCCAGGGTCCACGACCAGTGTCGGCGGGTGTCACCACTGCTTCTTCTACTGTTGTGCGTGCAATAGAACCCCCTGTTGTGTGTGCAAGGCAATCCCTTGTCCATACTGCATGTAAAGATTCCCCCTCCTCTCAGTCTTCACTTGTTATGGCAGTTTCTCAAGAAACAGCATCCACGTCCACGTCCCACCGCAGCGTTCAGTTGTCCATATCCCAGACCTTTGAACGAAAGCGGAAATTCGCAGCTAACGCCCCACAGGCCACAGTCCTAAATTCGCACATTTCACGACTGCTTGCGTTGGAAATGCTGCCTTTTAGGCTGGTGGAGACGGAATCCTTCCGCAATCTTATGGCGGTGGCCGTCCCTCGGTACTCGGTCCCCAGCCGACACTATTTTGCCCGGTGTGCCATCCCCGCACTACACAAGCACGTGTCCCAAAGCATCTGCCGTGCCCTCAACAACGCAGTTACTGGGAGAGTCCACCTGACAACAGACACATGAACAAGTGCTTGTGGCCAGGGACAGTACATCTCTCTGACGGCACACTGGGTAAACATAGTGGAAGCCGGGACCCAGTCGGACCTTGGGACGGAACACATCCTCCCCACACCGAGGATTGCGGGCCCTATGTCAGTCATAGTTGCCCCCATAGTGTATAGCTCCTCCTCCGCCTCCATCTCCACCTCCGCCTCCATCTCCTCCTCCATCTCCATCTCCTCCTCCTGTTCAGCCTCCTGCTCCATCTCCTCCTCCTCCATCTCCATCTCCTCCTCCTGTTCAGCCTCCTCCTCCATCTCCTCCTCCTGTTCAGCCTCCTCCTCCTCCTGTTCAGCCTCCTCCTCCTCCTGTTCAGCCTCCTCCTCCGTCTCCGTCTCCATCTCCTCCTCCTGTTCAGCCTCCTGTTCAGCCTCCGTCTCCATCTCCTTCTCCTGTTCAGCTTCCATCTCCATCTCCTTCTTCTGTTCAGCCTCCATCTCCATCTCAGATATCACCACATCAGTTACAAGCTGGAAGCACTGCAGTACTGCCTCCGCCAAGTGGCAACAGGCTGTGCTGAAACTCATAAGCTCAGGTGATAAACCTCACACTGCTTGTGAGTTGTGGACAGCTGTGAAAGAGCAGGCAGATCTGTGGCTGAGACTGCTGAACCTACATCCCGGCATGGTCGTGTGTGACAATGGCCGTAACCTGGTGGCGGCTCTGAGGTGAGATCACACACGTACCATGCCTGGCTCATGTGCTTAACCTCGTGGTTCAGCGGTTTCTTAAATCATACCCAGAGTTGCCAGATCTGCTCGTGAAAGTACGCCGCCTGTCAGCTCATTTTCGCAAGTCTGCTACAGCTTCCGCCGCCCTTGCTGTGTTGCAGCAGCGTTTGCAGCTTCCAGCACACCGACTGGTGTGTGATGTCCCCACACGTTGGAACTCTACCCTAAGGATTTGTGAGCAGAAGAGAGCAGTTGTGGTGTACCAGATACAACAAGGCCGTCTATGTTCAGGTCAGACTCCACACATAAGACCTCAGGAGTTCACCTGGATGTCTGACATATGTACCATCCTGACAAACTTTGAGGAGGCCACCAAGATGGTGAGTGGCGATGACGCCATCATTAGTGTCAGCATCCCACTTGTCTGTCTTTTGCAACGCTCTCTGCAGAGAATTAAAGAGGAGGCATTGCAGCCAGAGTATGATGAGATGGATCAAGAAGCCGTAGTGGGCGATTACACACAGCCCAGCCTCATCTCATCCCAACGTGCATTGGGGGACAGAGGGAGAGGAGGAACAGGAGCTGCTATCAAGCGCTGTAGATGGTAGTACCTGTACAAGTGTTATACCGTCGGTTCAGCGTGGGTGGCCTGAGGACAGGGGGGAGGAGGAGAGCATGGTCCGTCGTCATCTTGGTGAGGACAAGGAAATCTTGCCCATTACCAGTCTAGCACGCATGGCTGACTTTATGTTGCGCTGCCTTAACTGTGACCCTCGCGTTGTCAAAATGTTGGGTGACAGTCATTACTGGTTGGTGACCCTTGTAGACCCCCGCTACAAGGAGAACTTTCACTGTCTTATTTCTGAGGTGGAGAGGTCTACAAAAATGGGCCTGTACCAGAAGGCCCTTGCTGCAGAACTGTTAAAAAAAAATTCCCATCTGAACACGCTAGCGGCAGAGGTCACAGTTCGTTGACCAACCAAAGCGTACAAGCGAGAGAGAGGCAACTCCAATCTAGTAGAGGCAGGGGAACACTGTCAACGTTCTGGGACAGTTTTCTCAGACCCTGAGGCGTGGGGTACTCTCACAAGGAGTGGAAAGTTTCAAAAGATGGTGAGGGAGTACCTTGCCGACCGTACCAGCGTCCTTCGTGCCTTTTAATTATTGGGTATCCAAGCTGGACACTTGGAATGAACTCGCTCTGTACGCCTTGGAGGTCCTGGCCTGCCCTGCCACTAGCATGTTATTGGAGCTTGTTTTTAGTGCCGCTGGGGGAATTATAACTGATGAGCACACTCTCCTGTCAACTGACAATGCTGACAAGCTGACCCTTATCAAAATGAACAAGGGCTAGATTGGGCCAGACTTCTCATCACCACGAAATGACAGCAGAGTAACATAAAGTCAAATCCACGGTGTTATTTCGGGAGGTGTACTCCCATGCACCACTTCACACCCACACATGGGTATACGCTTCCTCATTTCGGCTGTTTTATGTTCTTCTCCTTATCCTCAGCCTCCACCACCACTATACCACCAGGGTGACCGTGGTCCGTGTTGCCATTATTGAAAGTTCCTCCGTCCTTATTTTTGTCAGCTTTTGCTTGGAAGGCATAAGCAAAGACTGTGGGAGACCCACTCCCCAATAATGGGAATACTATTTTTAAGATGCTGTACTGTCTGGCTCTTGTAAGGGGCATTAAAAGCATCTTGTTATACCACTCTAACCTCCACGTCTCTTCTGAGGGGCATTAAAACCGTCTTGTTAAGCTACTGGGACCTCCACGAGTCTTTGAACGGGCTCTGCATTTCCTCCTAATTTTTTGAAGCTTTTGCTTGGAAGGCATAAGCAAATACTATGGGAGACCCACTCCCCAATAATGGGACTTATGTTTGTAATATGCTGTGCTGCATGGCTCTTGTAAGGGGCATTGCAAGTTCCTCATAATTTTTGGAAAGCCTTCCATTCACTGCTTAGGCTAACAGTGTACAGGAGACCCAGTTGGTATAAATGGAAAAAACTGTTTAGTTAAGGCCCTCTGACCTCCATGTCATTTCCAAGGGGCATTGGAGTGCCTCAAAATTTTTGGTAGGCATTGCACTCACTGTATGCCCTATAACTGTGTAGCCGAACTGCTCCTTTTTGTTACAGAAACATATCCTACAAGACATATGTGGTTGACTGGCCTGATATTGATGTGAATGGTCCCTGTTCCTCCTGCTCCTTCTCCTTTGCCACTACCTCATCCATCATTTATCACCTGAAGCTTTGTTTTAATGGGAGTCATAGAACTGTGATAGTAGCAGGAAAACATCCAGAAATCCTCGGAGGAGGTAGGATATGCGCCAAAACGCTGACCACCTCAGACCTAGCCGCTACTACATACATGCGCTTGCATTCCAAGAAAACAAAGCAGATGCTAGCTTGTATCATCATCATCATCATGGTCCTCACCTTGGCACTCTCAACTCCCCTGATGGAGAAGCCAGGGCCCACCAGAGGAGTCTGGTTCTCTGGTGGTCTCGTCCAATGCTGCCCTAAAACAGGCCGGGCTAAGAAAAGTGTGTGGGGGGAAGTTGACAGGAGAAATAGGGGCGGCTGGGGACCGTTTATGCAAGCAAGCAGTATGGTATTGCAGCCTGGGGGTGGGTGGGTGGCAGGTTGCATACTTGCGCTTGCATTGCAAGGAATGGGAGAGGTACAATTGAACACTGCCCTGGGACAAGGACTTGAACGGGTATAGTTGCAAGTCTGCAACGACAGGTGCAGGGTGGGAGGCATCTTCGCATGTACCATGAACAGGGGTTTGGCATGCACACACTACAGCGGAATAGGCTGTCCTTCCCACTAAATACACTGGGGAGGGCACAGGTAATGTTTTGGTATACGCGCTTAATCTTATGTATAAGGCACAGAGGGACAAATAGGGGCGGCTGGGGACTGAGTTTGAATACCTCGCTGCCGAAGCAGCCATGAGGTAGTGGCCAGCTTCGGCCTCCTCCAAACTAAAAGGCCCCATTTCAAGTGCAAGCTAGCAGTATGGCATTGCAGCCTGGGGGTGGGTGGGTGGCAGGCTGCACACTTATGCTTGCATTCCAAGAAAACAAAGCAGATGCTAACTTTCATCATCATCATGCTCCTCACCTTGGCACTCTCAACTCCCCTGATGGAGAAGCCAGGGCCTACCAGAGGAGTCTGGTTCTCTGGTGGTCTCGTCCAATGCTGCCCTAAAGCAGGCTGGGCTAAGAAAAGTGTGTGGGGGGAAGTTGACAGGAGAAATAGGGGCGGCTGGGGAACGTTTATGGACACCCGGCTGCCCCCAGGCGGCTGGGGACCGTGTGTGGACACCCGGCCGCGGGGCGGCTGGGGACCCAGTGTGGATGCCTGGCTACCTGGCGGCTGGGGACTGAGTATGGATTCCAGGCCGCCAACGCAGCCATGACGTGGTGGCCAGATTTCGCCTCCATATGCCTAAAAGGCCCAATTTCAAGTGAAAGCAAGCAAGCAGTATGGTATTGCAGCCTGGGGGTGGGTGGGTGGCAGGCTGCATACTTGCGCTTGCATTGCAAGGAATTGGGGAGGTACAATTGAACAATACCCTGGGACAAGAACTTGCACGGGGATAGTTGCAAGTCTGCATCTTCTGACGCGGCAAGGATCATTTCTGATGGGCACACTTTTAGGCAGTGACCTGGGTGTCAGAGATGCTTCCAGGGGTATTCCCCATGCTGTTCCCATGTATTTTCAGCACTGTATGCATGTGTCACACAGCACATGGTCAGATAAGGTTGTAAAATCGTTTTGGGCACTTGTTAGGCTTTTAAAAGACTGCCGTCAGTGCCGCGCCAAAAATGCTCAGGTCTCCCATAGACTAACATTGGGCTCGTTGCTCGGGTCGAGCACCCGAGTATCACGGCGAGCTCGGCCCGAGATTTGAGCACCTGAGCATTTTAGTGCTCGATCAACACTAGCGTGCACGGCTGCTGGTCCTCAAACCGGGTGGACCAATCGAAGCCCAGCGCGCCGTACACCCACTCAGGTGCCGGAGGTGGAGGCTCCGCGAGGGAACCCAGCAGAAGGTTCCTGACTTCAGTGCCCGGGAGTGGAGGTTCCGGGAGGGCAACAAGTGGAAGGTCCTCAGTCAGTGCCCGGGGGTGGAGGTTCCGGGCTGAGCAGCTGCTCCAGGGAGGGCATGGCGGGGTACGGAGAGTGTTGGTGTAGGAAGCCCAGGAGCAGGTCGGCGCTTGCAGCGCCCGGGACAGGGGATTTCTTCCCACCTGCTCCTGTGCTGCACACGGCCTCCTGGTATTCAGCGGGTTCCGCTGGGTTGCCGCTGCTGGCATCCTGTGCTGCTCTACACCGTGCTGCAAACTTCTCCAACAGCTCGCTCCTCCACTTGGTAACTGCTGCTTGCTGGGCCCGGTCCACTTGTTGGCTCAGCTCCAGAATCTCACTCTGGAGGAACTCCGCGTCCTCCGGGGATAACTTACTGGCTTCTCCCTCCAGGGTGAGGGGGGTCGCTTGCCACGGCAGCAGGCCAGAGGCGGAGGCTTGATCCTGACTTCCGTCCATGTTGTCTGCCGGGTGCAGTCTGTCTAGACTGGTTAAGACCACACCCTGTCTCCATTCCTTCTTTCCTCCTCCTCCTCCTCTTTCGGGGGCGGTCCCATGGCAATCTGCTGTTGGTCACTCCTTGTGACTGCCTCCCTGCCTTGACGGACACATCTATGCGGACAGTTGCAAGGGGCAGGGTATGCTTTTGGCGCCATTCTGGGACCCGGCCCACGATGGGAGGTTCCATACTGTTGTCTTTGATCACGCACATAATGGCGCCCGTTCTTCTGGGGCGGGCACCACATTCAGTATCATTACACAGTTCTTTAGGCACACTTCACCCACCGATAACGGGTTGGTCACGTATCCTGTTCATGACTCCAGAGCTGACGCGCCCCCTGGCAGCTGGGCCTATGGATGCCGGTATAGGGGATATCACCGTGGCTGGCCCGGTCCGTGACCCAGGGCGGTCAGTAAAAAGGGGAAGATATTGGAGGATCTGGGGAAAGTGTTTGTGACGCCACCTGTGGAATGCAGCCAAAGGGAGCTGCCGCTGCGGAGCAGTCCTCTGGAGCTGATGTTACGGCAGCAGGGATGGTGTGGCTCTCCACAGGTAGAGCTTGCTCCTGGGCAGTGTAAGGCAGTGAAAGTTGCACTGGGCGTTGTAGTGCAGGGAGGGAAAGATGGCGCAGATAAAGAATGGACGGAGGCAGTGCGATGCAGTCATCCGAGTCTTTTCTCACAGTTCTTATGACAGTTCCATTGGTGCACTGTACAGTTGTCAGCCTCCCCACGTCGCGCTGCGTTCACCAGGCAGGGGTTCAGCACTTCCTCAGGTAGATTAGGAGCACCTGACAGAACTCCACTTTCTGTGTTCCTAGCTAGACAGTCTTCACACTGGGTCTGTCTCCCTCCTGCCCTGTGCTTCCCACTCTCAATCCCATTTGGGTGCTGTGAAGCCCCTCCTGTACGTTGGAGTTCCCGGACCTGCTTGTCCCTCACGGGGATTAGAATGAGGCTTCAGCAACTGACTATATAAGCCAGAAGCCTCCCAGCCAAGACCTGGAGTTACACGGCTGGACCAGGGGTCCGTCCCCTTCCTGCGGCTTACGATCCCTGTCTTCTGACAGATGCGGGGCATACGGGTGCCGTCCTGCACTCGCCGTACCCCCTAGGATCCCTTCCTTAGATCGGAGCCTACTCCTCTGCTCCCCTCCTGGGCCTCTAGCACTGGGCCCTGCTTGTGGAGCAGAGCTCCTAAAGAGACTCTGATCCCTGACTGTTCTCCACTGACTCCTCTACCGAACTCTCCTGCCACCCTAAAATGGCTCCCCTTTATATACCTACTACTATAGTGCTCCCTTAAACTACTTCCTCCACCCACACCCACTACTGGTTCCCCCTACCTCTGGGTTCCCCCTACTCCAGCCTGGGACAGGGCTCAGCAGTTGCGCTCATGCATGTTGCCCCTCCAGCCGGCCTGGAGCAGTGTAGTGTTGAATGCGGGTGTTGGGGTTCTGGGCAGCACTCCCTCCTCACCTGAGAGAAGGAAACTCCACACCTCTGGGTGAGGTGCACTATCTCTGTGGTGACTGAACCATCAGGGGCACCACAATTACAAGTCCCATTGTTTTCTGTTTGATTAAAGTGGGCTAATATCCGGCTAATCTAGCTGCCCTAACAAATGTTAAGTTCAAATACCTGCTCCTTGTTCTCTAGGCACAAATTGCTTAGAGGCAGGCGATTACCCTCCTCCCCACAGAACACATGAGAACTCATCTGTATGTTGGGAGAGATGGCTGCTAGTCAAATAGTGTATGGCCAGGCCACAGCTATGCCACAAGGACTTGGCTGACTCCTTTTCAGTAGAGAGGAGCGGTGTTCGACTCGAACTGTTCGCCAATCTCAACTTCGAGCTGTTTTGGGCGGTGTTCGAGCCGTTCGGCGAACACGAACAATTTGAAAATAATTCGGCTGTTCGAGGTTATGTTCGATAACTGTTCGTGCACCAAAATCATAACTGGATTTTTTCTCAGTAATGCTGAAAATTAATGTTAATACGCAGTTTGAGTGTACAGCGGGGTGGGGGGAGGGGCAGGGGATGGATCTCTGCATAAATAATGAAGATCTCCATTTTTTTTTTCTCTTTCCCGCATTTACAGTAGGGAGGTGCAATCTGTCAGCCTATCCGCAGCGCACACACGGAGCGAACTGCTTTTTTTCACACAAGCAAGGGCATGTGTCATTGGCAGTGTATGTCACATGTCCTTGCCCTATAAGACCCAGCCATTTTCCCCGTCACCACCATTTTCTCACTGCTGCAGCTGCGTGTTAGACGGCACTGCTGTTGCTGTGTGCGCTATACTTTGTGTTAATTTCAAGCCAATTTTCGCACAAATCTACAGATAGCTTGGGAGTAGGGAATAGTTGTGATTGCAGTCCTTTTGAGGACTAGGTTACATCAGTTCCTATCACTTTTTGCCAGGCAGGTCTGTACTAGTGCTGTGCAAGTTTTTTTCACAGCATTTGGCTAAATCTAGCAAAGCAAATCCTTTTTGGCCTCTTGCAGTGTGTGTTAGTCAGTGGAGTAGCCTATCTGTGTTGCAAGCTACACCACCTGTGTATAGAATGCAAATTTTTTTACTGCACCTAGTGAAGGAAAACCTTTTGGGCATAGCATCATTCTATTAGTCCATCTATACTTACCTACACCAGGTTGGAAATTCAAAATAATTTTTATCTGCATCTAGCTCTGAAAAAAATGTTTGGCTTCGGCTTGTAGCAGCGTGTGGGACTTGTTCTATTAGTCCATCTATACTAACCTCCACCAGGTTGCAAATTCAAAATAATTTTTTTCTGCATCTAACCCAGCCAATACTTTTGGGCTAATACCACAGTTTGGCCACTCAGCTCTGCTCGGTTCCCATTCATTGTTTTTTGTGCAAACAACTCCAGAGTTGTCAATTAGTTAACCACCAAAATGAGTGGAAAAAGGCCTGCTGCTTGTGGAAAGGGGAATAGGCATGTTGGGAAGGGAAAGAAAGGTTGTATCCATGGGGTAGGTGTTAAAGCAACAGTAACATCTGCTGAAGAAAGACAATCTTCCAGCCAAACTAAGATGTCTACTTCTTTTAGCGGACAATGTGAGAAGATCCCTTTCTTACGGCCACGCCAATCGCTACAAATTCCAGATGAGGCACAAAAACGGCATGTGCTTCAACAGATATCAAGTGCTCCTTTAAGTGGGCTCTCCTCCACCTCAACTTCAACATCACAAATACTCCAGTCCTCAGAGGTGTCACCCCAATCGCACTTGCTTCCTCACAGCTCCCAAGTCTCCAGCTGCCCGTCTTAGTATGGGGTAACACAGATGGTGGAGTCTGCAGAGCTGTTTACTCATACTATAGCCTGGGAATCAGAGGTCGGCTCCAGAGCTTCTGTGAATCCAGACGAGGAAATGATCTGCACTGATGCCCAGAATCTTTGAGTCGGATCCAGGACCAGAGGCAGAAGGTTCTGACCATAATGTAGACCCTCGTTCCCAAACTGTAACTCCTGTTGGTGGAGACAATGAGGAAGACGATGATGAGACTCATATACCTGATTGGAGCGACAACTTTAGTTTTTTGTCAGGGCAGGAAGAGGTTGGCTCTGAGGACGACGGGTGTGATAACACACAGGGTGATGATGATGAGGTTGGAGATCCCACTTACTGTCAACCCACAGTTAGCCAGTCTATGAGGTCAGCAGAGGAGGTGGAGGAGGATGCTAGTGACGACGAGGTCAGGTTGCGCCTTCCTGGACAGACGTAGTACTGGAAGCACGTCAACAACTGCATCCTCAAACACAACTCTGCCTCTGACCACAAGTCGTGGTGGCTCTTCAGGTCGCATGGGTGCTAAGCCTTGCATAGCCTGGGCATTTTTTCAGATCGATAAGGATGACCCAACTTGTGTTATCTGTAACATTTGTCAGCAAAAGCTAAGTAGAGGCCAAAAAATACATAGTTTGAGCACTTCATGCATGAACCGGCACATGGATATGAAGCATAAATTGCAGTGGGAAGCTCACTGTGCTACAATGCGGCCTAGCCGGCCGGGCCAACCGCCGTCTGCCACATCTTGTGCATCCGCGGCCTCTTCATCCTCTGTGACTGGGAGGACAGCAGTCACACCTGTTTTGGGACGCAGACCTGCCACCTCTTTACCTGCAACAGCCAGCGTGATTGGCAGGTCATCATTTTCTTTGGAGGTGGAAACACCAGCTGGTGTTCAGCGCTGTCCGACATCGATAGCACCCTTTGGATCAAGGCAACCTAACATGTCCGCCTGCATCTTCCTCACGGACCGGCAGTTTGCCGGGGACACCCTTCTCAACCTCGTCTAAGCACAACAGCCAGCCCTCGGTCCCTCAGATGTGCACAAGTAAAAGACCATTTCCTCCTAGCCATGAGAAAGCTAAGAGGTTGAATTTCACCATCTGCAAGCTTTTGGCTACAGAAATGCTGCCTTTCCGCCTGGTGGACACAGAGGATTTTCGAGACCTTATGTCTGTCGCAGTGACCCAGTACCAGATGCCCAGTCGGCACTACTTCTCAAAGAAAGGTGTGCCTGCGCTCCTCCACCAGCATGTCGCACACAACATCACCGCTTCTTTGAGAAACTGTGTGTGTGACAGGGTGCATTTCACCATAGACACTTGGACGAGTAGGCATGGACAGGGGCGTTACATGTCGCTGACTGGGCTCTGGGTAACTATGGTGACAGCAGGACAAGGGGCTGCTGTCCAAGTCTTGCCGTCCCCATGAGTTGTGCGTCAATCCTCTTTATCTCGAATTTCCTCCACTGCTTCTGCCTCCTCAACCTCCTCTCGGTCCTCCACCTGCACCCAAAGCCTGTCTGGTCATTCCACAAGCTTTCTAACTGCGCAGAAGGGATCCTGCACACCTCCTTACTATGGTGGCAGCAGGGCTCAACGTCATCAGGCGGTTTTTACTTTGAAATGTCTGGGAAATGTGAGTCACACAGCTGAGGAGTTGTGGTCCGCTCTGGAGAACCAATTTCATGAATGGTTGTCTCCACTGGACCTGAAACCAGGGAAAGTCGTGTGCGACAATGCTGCAAACCTGGGTGCGGCCCTTTGCCGAGGCAATGTCACACGCGTGCCTTGTATGGCTCACATGTTGAACCTGGTTGTCGAGCAACTTTTAGCCCACTATCCCGGACTAGATGGCCTTCTGCAGAGGGCACGGTCGCTGTGTGCTCACTTCCGCCATTCGCATCCCGCAGCTCAGCGACTTACATCTCTACAGAAGTCGTTGGGCCTGCCACTTCACCGGCTAAAATGCGATGTGCCTACCCGGTGGAATTCAACTCTGCACATGTTGCAGCGACTGTGGCAGCACCGACAAGCCCTGGTGCAATACGTTCTGACGTATAGCCTGGGCCAACGAGATCCAGAGGTGGGGCAAATCACGCTGGAGGAGTGGTCTCAGATCAGGGACCTATGCACCCTTCTGCACAGTTTTGAAATGGCGAAGAAGATGTTTATTGCTGACGATGCCATTATCAGCATGACTACTCCGGTGATTTACATGCTGGAGCACATGTTAAACAGAATTCGGAGTCAGGTGGTGGCAGAAGAGGAGGTGGAGGAAGTAGAGGAGGAGGAGTTGCATGAGGAAGGGCTAACATCTGCAAGGTCCAGATGGTCGGCAGCACCAAGGCGGCAGGCATGTGAGGGTGGGGGAGATGGTTTTACCAGGGCGCATGGTAGCAGCCAAACTAGTGAGGAAGGTGCAGGAGTGGAGGACGAACTGATGGAAGACTCATCAGATGAGGGAGACCTTGATCACATTTCTGTTGTGCGAGGTTGGGGGGAGAGGGCAGAGGAAGGAAGCATGATTGTTACCTCGCCACCAACACAACAGGGACTTGGTGCTCCTGGATGCGCAAGACACATGAGTGCCTTCTTGCTGCACTACCTGCAACATGACCCTCGAATTGTGAGAATTAGAAATAATCCTGACTACTGGGTTGCCACACTCTTAGATCCCCGGTACAAAAGTAAATTTGCAGAAATTATTCCTGCCATAGAAAGAGATGCACGCATGCTGGAGTATCAGCAGAGACTGTTTCAGAATCTTACATGTGCTTTTCCACAAAACACTAGTGGTGCACGTAGTGAGTCTCACAGTTCCAACTTGCCAACCGTGGGACCGTCGAGTGTTCAGCACTCAAAACTTAACATAAACACAGTATCTGCTAGTAACATCAATTTTGCGGAATCATTTCACCACTTTTTTAGCCCATCCTTTGCAAGGCCACAGGAGACAAGAAGTCTGACATAGTCAACGCCTAGAGACGATGGTACAGGAGTATCTCCAAGTAAACATTGAAGCCATGACTGTGTCACTGGACCCTTGCTCTTTTTGGGCTTCCAATCTGGATAAATAGCCGGAGCTTGCCACTTACGCCTTGGAGATCTTGTCATGCCCCGCAGCCAGCGTTCTGTCTGAACGTGTGTTCAGCGCTGCTGGTGGTGTGCTGACAGATAAGCGCACGGGGCTCTCCACTGATAATGTAGACAGACTCACGTTCATAAAGATGAACAAATCATGGATCCGAAACGACTTTTCTACCCCTGTGTCATGCTGGGGAGAGTAAAAGCTTGATTTGTTAAAATCACCTCACCAACCGTTATAAGCTTTCAAATTACTAATCATGTTTATCTGTATCTTGGCTGGAAAATAATTTGGGCCTTGTAGCAGTTTGCAGTACTGATTCTATTAGGCCATCTATACTAAACTCCACCAGATTTAAAATTACTAATCATGTTTATCTGTATCTTGGCTGGAAAATAATTTGGGCCTTGTAGCAGTTTACAGTACTGATTCTATTAGACCATCTATACTAAGCTCCACCAGCTTTCAAATTAATAATAATTTTTTGCTGCATCTAGCCCGGAAAATAATTTTGGGGCTCCGAGATGTGCAAGACACATGAGTGCCTTCTTGCTGCACTACCTGCAACATGACCCTCAGATTGTCAGAATTCGAAATAATCCTGACTACTGGGTTGCCACACTCTTAGATCCCCCACACTCTACGATCAACCTTTTCATTTTAATAAAGAGCAAAAAAATGGTCATTTTTGAAATTATAAGCATTAGCCGGTTATTACAAACTGTAATCAAACAGTTTTCAGCTCAAAACTTTATTCTAGGTGATGTTACATTTGCACATAGGACCCCTTGTTCGAAAGGAGCTTCTGAACTCTCTCGTCCATTGAATTTGTCAGGTTTTCAATGGTTTCTGCTTCAATTGTTTTGCATGAGGACAGAATACCCTCCCAGAGCTGTTGCTTAGATGTGAACTGCCTCCCGCCATCATAGACACTCCTTTTGATGATGCTCCAGAGGTTCTCAATGGGGTTGAGGTCAGGGGAGCATGGGGGTCACACCATAAGTTTGTCCCCTTTTATGCCCATATCAGCCAGAGATGCAGATGTGTTATGTGCAGCATGAGACGGTGCATTATCATGCATGAAAATGATCTTGCTGCGGAATACACGGTTCTTCTTCTTGAACCATGGCAGGAAGTGCTGTTTGAGAAACTCCACATACATTATGGAGTTCATATTTACTCCTTCAGGGATCCTAAAGGGGCCGACAATCTCTCCCCATGATTCCAGCCCAAAACATTACTCCACCTCCTCCTTGTTGGCGCCGTAGCCGTGTTTGCATGGGGTGTCCATCAACCAGCCATCCTCCACTCCATCCATCTGGACCATCGAGCGTTGCACGGCACTCATCGGTGAACAAAACAGTTTTGAAGTCAGTCTTCATGTATTGTTTGGCCCACTGTAGCCCTTTCTGCTTGTGTACATTAGATAGAGGAGGTCGACAGGATAACTTGCGCACAGCTGCAAACCTCTGAAGGACCCTGCATCTTGTTGTTCGGGGGACGTTGGAGGCACCAGCAGCGTCAAAAACTTGTCTGCTGCTATGACAAGGCTTTTTTGCCGCTGCTCTTTTAACCTGACGTAATTGCCTGTAGGAAAGAGTCCTCAATTTTCCCTTATCAGCACGCACACATGTGTACTGTGAATCAGCTACATACTTCTTGATTATGCGATGATCAGGATGAAGTGTCTTGGCAATGTTGATTGTAGTCATGCCTTGACCTAAACAATCCACAATTTGTTGCTTCTCAGCAGCCGACACATCCTTTTTCTTTCCCATTTTGGCAGAAAATGTAGGCTGCTTAATAATGTGGGACAGCCTTCTTAAGAAGTCTTGCCTTTCATTGGACACCCCTGCCAAACTAATTAGCACAGGTGTCTGCAATTGCTTACAGTGATATAAAGAGCCCTGACACACATCACCATCAATGAGTTTAACTGAGAAACAAAAAAATTCTTCCCTTATCACTCCTAAACACTTTTTGCATAATAATTTGGAACAGTGTACATGTGCTTTTCCACAAAACACCAGTGGTTCACGTAGTGAATCTTACAGTTCTAACTTGCCAACCGTGGTCTGTATGGAGTTGTTCAATAAAGGGCCCAAAATTAAGATAACATAGACGGGAGAGGTCTCTATAAATACGAATTCCTAAGTATTTGATACCCTGTGAGGGACAGGCAAAGGGAAAGTTGGACTGGATGGAATCCTGTATGGATTTGAGGAGTGAGACATCGAGGGCCTCAGACTTCGCTGCATTGATTTTAAAATTTGACCATGTAACAAAGTGATCGATTTCAGCCATAACAGCAGGGATGGATATATGTGATTGAGTGCTATATACTAGGACATCATGAGCAAATGCAGAGCACTTGTACTCTGTGCCTGCCACCTCAATCCACCTAATATTGGGGTTATGGCGAATTGATGAGAGCAGGTGCTCCATCACTAGGATGTATAAGAGAGGGGACAGAGGACATCCCTGCCTTGTCCCATTGGTGATTATGAAAGGTGATGAAAATGTTCCATTCATCTTCAGCCTAGGTGACGTATTGCGATACCGGGCTGTGATTTTGCCTATGAAAGGGTCCCCTAGATCCCTACCCCAAGCTTTTTAAGAGAATAATATATGGCGTGCCAGGAGACTCTATGGAATGCTTTCTCGGCATCCAACGAGAGTATCTAATTACAAATTTTTAACTGTATCTAGCCCAGGAAATACTTTGGACCTAGTAGCAGTATCTGCTAGTCGGTGGATTATCCCAACTGTTAAGCAAGCTGCACCACCTGTAGTTTGGACACTTAATTTTTTCAAAGGAAATGCCTCGGGCCCCCGGGACACTCAGTGAAGAGCATCGGGGAGGCACCCCAAGGCACAGGGCCTGGGACTGGTGGTAGGACGCCTTGCGGTGGACCGCCGAGCTCGATCTTATAAAAGCTTTTTAACTGCAGCAGCTTTAGTGGACGCTACTAGAGCTGGAATTCCCGCGGCTGCTGGCATCAGACTTGCCCTCCAATAGATCCTTGTAAAAGGATTTAAAGTGTACTCATTCAAATTAGAGAGACAATTTAAATTAAAAAGCTTAGACCTGCCTCCACCGCAGGGGGGCTCGCTCGACCCACCAGTGGACAGGCACCAGTATTGGGAGAGGGTGCTAGCCGTCAGGGTCCACCGCAGCTCTGGCACAAACCCGGCGACACGGAGGTCGCACAGGCAGGAACGGACTGGCCGTGTTAGCTTCGCATTTTTGGGGTTTTAGAAGGGCATGACATGCCTATATCTGTGTCTCCCCCTCCTTTTACTCCTCCACCTCTTTTCTTTTCGCATGACTATTTGTACTTGTCACTTTTCCATGTGTTAGTTGTGTCTACTGAGCAGTTTGTCAGCTTTTGGACACCTTTTGAAGGTGTTTTCTATGTGTTTTTGTTTGCCTGCCATTGGTTTTAACAGTGTTCAAAGGTGTTCGGCGAACATACGGGTGTTCGACGAACCGAACTCTAACACTACGGGGGTGGCTCAACACTACTTTTCAGATCCTATATGGAGAACCTAATGGTAAACCCTGGATAAATGAAGCTTGTGACCTGGTTCCTGTTCCCCACTAGGTTTCTGGCACTTCTGATAAGACAGACGAGCAGCAGTACCCCGACACTGAGAAGTTTGTTCCCTACAATCCTGCAGGTAACTTTTCCACACTTTGCTGTACCTATTGCCTGCCATTAGCCACTGGCCATTACATTTAATTTTGAGCATCAGAATCAATTCTAATACTTGCATCTGAAGCTGGATGGGGTTAGTGAATTTGTCACCAGGATTTTGCTGCCCCATCTGAGAGCAGGGTGATTTAGGGGCAGAGACCCTGATTACAGTGATGGATCGCTTGGTGCAGTTCAGAGTAAGGCTATGTTCCCATGCTGTGGAAATGAAGCAGAAATTTTCTGCTTCATTTCTGCATGTCCTCTCCCGGATAAACGCATGCGGAATTGCCTTGAGTTTTTAATTGCACTGCAAAGGCAATTCCGCTTGCGGAAACGCAAAATTAATGAGCGTGCTGCGGATTTTTCCCCGCCGGAAAAACGCTGCGGAAAAAAACGCAGCATGGGCATTGAACTTGCGTAATCACATTGGGGACCATGGGGGGCGGATAACATAGCGATAAAAAAGCCTTTACGCTGCGGAAATTCTGCAGCATATCCTCTTGAAAAACGCTTCGTGGGCACATACTCTAACTGTGTCTGCTGCAGATCTAATTCTCTGAATGCTGGGCTCTGTATAACCCCACCCACACCACTGATGGGCAGAAAGCTACCAATGCACAGTGTACAGAGCTATTCATCAGTTGTGGGGACAGGGTTGGACTACATGGCAGCAGCTTTACTAGTCCTCTGGTGGCAGTCTCCTGCTGGTGGAGGATCACTTATCAAAACTACATCAGTCAGCCCAGAGAGCAACACGTCGCTGGAATTGGGGATCTTTGTCCACACGTTGTGCTGTGCTCAGATCAGGTGGCAATAAACCTAGTGACATTTCCTTTGTCAGGCAAAATGTATTTTTGTCCTAGTTTTAAAAATGTTGAAAGGACAGCCAGAGATGTCTTAAATCTCCGTCCCCTGTTCACTTGGAAGGGACCTCCATAGAACTCTACTCTTGCTTCCCCCAAACAAGGAATTTTTATAACCGCCATAAACCTCAGCCCAGGGCAAGCATACTGGTTTACACTGGATTTCCCCTCCAAAGCCCTATTGTGTAACTGTACAAATTTTAATGTCTAGTTTAATAATGCACATGACTGTCACAAACACATGGACCACATTTTTGGGATGCTCGCCTTTTTCCAGTTATGATGGTGTAGCTTTCATAACTGGGAAACCACCAGAAACCTAGGAAATGGTTTCTGAGCTTCTGAACGTCATAGAAATATTATATTTGATATCAATCTCCGTCAATATTGGTGACGGCAAACTTGCCTTTGGAAGTGCATTGAGGTGAAGGGTGTATTGCTAGAAAAGGGGAAAAAACAAAACAAAACCTCTTTAAATCTCTTAATTTGCGAGTGTGAACGAGCGGAGTGTGACCAGAGTGTAAGTGCGAACGAAAGTAAGTGTGTGACTTATTTTTCAGTGACTTGGATTCAGGAAGTTTGGAAGGGAGGACTTTGGACTGAATTGCTGTCTGTATTTCATTAATTCTTTGCTTTTCTTTTTACTTAACATTCTGTCTGTTGCAATCCCCATTAGGAAATGAGCTCCATTATTGACAATGCTATCCAGTGTACATCTTGCCACATGTATGCAATCCTGAACAGCCGGTCGTGGTTGCTTACTGCTGCGCGAGATGTGAGCACGTTGTGCGTTTGGAAGCCCAGATACTGGATCTAAATGAGCAGCTGGCAACACTGAGATCCATTGACAAAATGGAAAGGAGTCTGCTGCTCACTGAGCAGCCGCTCACTGGGGTAGATGTGGGGGAGGGTGGTAGTCTGGAGCTGCAGGACAGTGAGGCCGTTAGTTGGGTGACAGTTAGAAGGGGGGGTAGAGGGAAGAGTGCAAGGGAGGCTAGTCCTGATCTGGCACACCCCAATAAGTTTGCAAAGTTGGCAGATGAGGGGAGTGATGGTACAGGGGTAGCACTGCTGCAGCAAGGCATGTATCCTGAAAGCCGGAGGAGTGTCAGCTCCAGTAAAGAGGGAAATAGGAGAGTAGGGCAGGCCAGGCAGGTGCTGGTAGTGGGCGACTCAATTATTAGGGGAACAGATAGGGCAATCTGTAACAAAGACAGGGATCATCAAACAGTGTGCTGCCTAGCTGGCGCTCAAGTCCGGCACATCGCTGATCGGGTTGACAGATTACTGGGAGGGGCTGGTGAGGACCCAGCGGTCATGGTGCACATTGGCACAAATGACAAAGTTAGAGGTAGGTGGAAGGTCCTTAAGGATGACTTCAGGGAATTAGGCTGCAAGCTGAAAGCAAGGACCTCCAAGGTGGTATTCTCTGAAATACTACCGGTACCACGTGCCACGCCAGAGAGGCAACGGGAGATTAGGGAGATAAATAAGTGGCTCAAGAACTGGTGTAGGAAGGAGGGATTTGAGTTCCTGGAGAACTGGGCCGACTTCTCAGTTGGCTACAGACTCTACGCTAGGGACCGACTGCACCTTAATGGGGAGGGTGCAGCTGTGCTGGGGGAGAAAATGGCTAGAAGGTTGGAGGAGTGTTTAAACTAGGGATTGGGGGGGGGTATTCATTTTATAGGTGGGGAAGATAGTGCAGATAGTGACCTGGGCACAAATAAATTGGGGGTGGGGTTAGAACAGCCAATAAAGTAAGAAGGAATAGAGGTACAGAGAGATACATAAAATGCATGTACACTAATGCCAGAAGCCTCACCAACAAAATGGAGGAATTAGAATTCATTTTGTTGGAAAATAATTATGACATGGTAGGAATATCTGAGACGTGGCTGGACGAGAGCCATGACTGGGCAGCTAATTTACAGGGCTATAGTCTGTTCAGAAATGACCGTACAAACAAGCGAGGGGGGGGGGGGGTGTTTATATGTAAAATCATCCTTAAAACCTGTCTTGCGGGAGGATATATGAATCTAATGAAAATGTAGAGTCCCTGTGGGTGGAGATAAGGGGAGGGGGAAAAAAATAATAAATTACTGATAGGGGTTTGTTATAAGTCTCCAAAAATAATGGAAGTAGCGGAGAATATCCTCGTAAAGCAAATAGATGAAGCAGCGACTCAAGGAGAAGTCATTATTATGGGAGACTTCAACTACCCTGAAATACGTTGGGGGACAGAAACATGTAGTTCAAGCAAAGGTAATAGGTTTTGACAACTATGAGAGACAATTACCTTTCACAACTGGTTCAGGACCCAACAAGAAGGGGGGCACTGCTAGACCTAATATTAACCAATAGGCCAGACCGCATATCAAATATACGAGTTGGGGGTCACTTGGGTAATAGTGATCACAAAATAATACATTTTCATGTAACCTTTAATAAGATGTGTAGTAGAAGGGTTACAAGGACACTAAACTTCAGGAAGGCTAATTTCCAACGGTTGAGAGATGATCTTAGTGCAATAAACTGGGACGATATCCTGAGACATAAAGCTGCACAAAGCAAATGGGAGACATTTATTAACATCCTGAATAGGACCTGTGCACAATATATACCCTTTGGGAATAAACATGCTAGAAATGGGAGGAAACCACTATGGCTAAATAGAGCTGTAAGGGGCACAATAAGTGACAAAAAGAAAGCATTTAGAGAACTAAAGCATGTAGGTAGTGATGAGGCATTAAATAAATATAGAAAATTAAATAAATTATGTAAAAAGCAAATCAAGGCGGCAAAGATTGAGGCAGAGAGAATCATTGCAGAGAAAGTAAAAATAACCCCAAAATATTCTTTAACTACATAAATAGTAAAAAGCTAAAAAATAATAGTGTTGGCCCCCTTAAAAATAGTCTGGGTGAAATGGTGGATGAGGATGAGGAAAAAGCCAATATGCTAAATGATTTTTTTTTCAACCGTATTTACACAAGAAAATCGCATGACCGAAAACATGATTAGTGATAACAAAAATTCTCCATTAAATGTCACTTGCTTAACCCAGCAGGAAGTACGGCGGCGTCTAAAAATCACTAAAGTTGACAAATCCCCGGGCCCAGGTGGGATACACCCGCGAGTACTGCAGGAATTAAGTAACGTCATAGATAGACCATTATTTTTAATCTTTAAAGATTCAATAATAACAGGGTCCACACGACTGGCGTATAGGAAATGTGGTGCCAATATTCAAAAAGGGGACAAACTGAACTTGGAAATTTATAGGCCAGTAAGCTTAACCTCTACTGTGTGTAAAATCCTGGAGGGTTTCCTAAGAGGTGCTATAATAGAGTATCTGAAGAAGAATAACCTCATGACCCAATATCAACATGGATTTACGAGGAACCGTTCCTGTCAAACTAATCTGATCAGTTTTTATGAGGAGGCAAGTTCGGGACTGGACCAAGGAAATGCAGTGGATGTTGTGTATATGGACTTTTCAAAAGCTTTTGATACGGTTCCACACAAAAGGTTGATGCATAAAATGAGAACAATGGGGATAGGGGAAAATATATGTATGTGGGTTAAGAATTGGCTCAGTGATAGGAAACAAAGGGTGGTTATTAATGGAAAACACTCAGACTGGGTCTCAGTTAACAGTGGGGTACCACAGGGGTCAGTATTGGGCCCCCTTCTTTTTAACATATTTATTAATGACCTTGTAGGGGGCATACAGAGTAATATTTCAATATTTGCAGATGACACTAAACTCTGCAGGGTAATCAATACAGAGGAGGACAATTTTATATTACAGGAGGATCTATGTAAACTAGAAGCTTGGGCTGATAAATGGCAAACGAGCTTTAATGGGGATAAATGTAAGGTAATGCACTTGGGCAGAGGAAATAAAATGTATAATTATATGCTTAATTGTAAAACACTGGGCAAAACTGTAACTGAAAAAGACCTGGGTGTATTGGTGGACGACAAGCTCACGTTTAGTGGCCAGTGTCAGGCAGCTGCTGCAAAGGCAAATAAAATAATGGGATGCATTAAAAGAGGCATAGATGCGCATGAGGAGAACATAATTTTACCTCTATACAAGTCACTAGTGCGACCACACTTAGAATACTGTGTACAGTTCTGGTCTCCGGTGTATAAGACATAGCTGAACTAGAGCGAGTACAGAGAAGAGCGACCAAGGTTATTAAAGGACTGGGGGGTCTGCAATACCAAGACAGGTTATTACACTTGGGGTTATTTACTGTGGAAAAAAGAAGGCTTAGAGGTGATCTTATTACTATGTACAAGTATATGAGGGGACAGTACAAAGACCTTTCTACTGATCTTTTTACTCTGAGGCCTGAGACGGGGACAAGGGGGCATCTTCTACGTCTGGAGGAAAGAAGGTTTAATCATAATCACAGACGGGGATTCTTTACTGTAAGAGCAGTGAGACTATGGAACTCTCTGCTGCATGATGTTGTAACGAGTGATTCACTTTTTAAATTTAAGAAGGGCATGGATGCCTTTCTTGAAAAGTATAATATTATAGGTTATAAATACTAGATTCCTTGATAGGGCGTTGATCCAGGGAACTAGTCTGATTGTTGTATGGAGTCGAGAAGGAATTTTTTTCCCCAATGTGGAGCTTAGTGTTTTCCACATGGTTTTTTTTTCCCTTCCTCTGGATCAACATGTTAGGCTATGGGTTGAACTAGATGGACTTAGTCTTCCTTCAACCTTAAAAAAAAAATAAAAAAATGATGTATTCATCTTGGATGTGGGGCTCCCCCATACCAAGATATGGAAGATGAAGGATTTTTATGTCTTGTGCAGCTGGGTGGGTTCACAAAACAGAGCCCCCGTGTGAGGTAAACAACATGGGTGTGTCCTAGTGTTTTGCCTCCTTACTAAAAACCAGAATGTCCATGTTGGCTCATTCCAACCCAGGGACGTCAGATGCAAGCACTCCTCGCTGCGTGGAGGAATCACACCTAATTTCCGGGGAGCCGTCCCCGCCACAGAATCTGAGACCATCACCTCGTGGCGCAGGTTTTGCTATTATTTACCCCTTTTATTTTAATAACTGTTTTATGCATATATGTAAATTGTCTTTTATAAAATCTTGTATATCTTTTGTAAACACTGCCAACTTTCGGGAGTAAATTATTATTTACCAGCTTCGTTCTTCTTGTCCTATGTCGAGCAAACACGTTCCTCACCCGCTAATTCACGTTACCTAACGGGTACCCGATCCACCTGTTAAGAGATCGGTGGTGGCAGCATACGGTGTATTTATGTGATATTGTGGTTGAGGGTGGTGGGATTGAGGTATATATACGTTCCTGGACGGAACTGGTGGTATATATACGTCCTGTCACATCACGTGCCACAATAGTCGACATAAATGAGAGCAGCTGCGCCCTGTTGCTTATCCTCAGTCAATACCGTGTTTGACCAGCAGGATAAGGGGGCGCCAGAGGGCTGCAAAGTCTGACTAAGTTTTCCTGACACCCTTTAAATGCAGTTTAGGGCCATCTCTGTTGCACTCTTACTCTCTATTAGCTGCAGTGTCCCATCTGCCTAATGCTGCCACAGATCTCATGGCTGCAGTATCCAGATCTTCAGCAACTTGCTGACATCGTGTCAGTTAATCCAATGAGTGTTTGCAGTGACAGCAATGTCTGTTAGCTGGGTTTCTGATGCTGCTCAGTTGTGGAGGAGAGCAGACAGATGTCAGTGTGGTGTTCGGAGGCTCCTGAGGCCCCTGCACATGACCTCATGAGTGCCAGAGATCCAGCATGTGATCTTGTGATCTTGTGGTCTTGGGCTCCAGTATACAGGTGGGACTTTGCAGCTATTTGGGGGGGCGGGGGAGAAGGGCACAACACTGACGTGTGCAGTGAAGGTGGTTAAAGTTCATTGACGCTAGATGACTCATTTTGGTGCATTGACCCCATAGGCAAACTAGGAATGTCAAAGAACCAATCAAGAACAACCGAACAAAATTGTCAAATTATGCATAAATAGGAAATTAAAAAACCTATAATAAATACACGGTTAAGTAAGACACCCTAGAGACAGGCACTCACACCAATGTACATACAATAGTTAAAATCGAAAAATATAGAATAGATGTATACTACCAGGAGTAGTTCTAGAACCACCCACCAGGGGTAGTTCTAGAAGCGCCCACCAGGAGCAGTATTAGAACCGCACGCTAGAAGAAAGTTCTAGAACCGATCATGGCACCAGGGGTAGTTCTAGAACCGCCCTCCAAGGGTAGTTATAGAAGATCACATCGGCATCAGGGGTAGTTCTAGAACTGGACACTAGGAGTACTTCTAGAAGCGCCCACGAGGGGTAGTTCTAGAAGCGCCCACGAGGGGTAGTTCTAGAAGCGCCCACGAGGGGTAGTTCTGGAAGCGCCCACGAGGGGCAGTTCTGGAAGCGCCCACGAGGGGCAGTTCTGGAAGCGCCCACGAGGGGCAGTTCTGGAAGCGCCCACGAGGGGCAGTTCTGGAAGCGCCCACGAGGGGCAGTATTAGAACTGCACACTAGAAGTTCTAGAACCACTCACGGCACCAGGGGGTGGTTCTAGAAGCACCCACCAGAAGCAGTATTAGAACTGCACACTAGAAGTTCTAGAACTACTCAAGGCACCCACCAGAGGTAGTTCTAGTAGCGCCTACAGACACCAGGGGGGTAGTTCTAGAAGTGCCCACCAGGGGGGTAGTTCTAGAAGTGCCCACCAGGAATACTTCTAGAACCGCCCACCAAGGGTAGGTCTAAAAGCGCCCACCAGGAGCAGTATTAGAACCACACACTAGAAGTTCTAGAACCGCTCACGGCACCGGGAGTAGTTTTACAAACGCCCATCGGCACCGGGGGTTGTTCTATAAACGCCCACCAGGAGCAGTATTAGAACCGCACACTAGAAGTTCTAGAACTGCTCACAGCACTGCGGGTAGTTCTAGAACTGCACACCGGGTGTAGCTCTAGAAGCGCCCGATGGCAACCCGGGGGTAGTTCTAGAACCGTCCATCGGCACCGGGAGTAGGTCTAGAACTGCACACTAAGAGTACCTCTAGAAGCGCCCATTAGGGGTAGTTTCAGAACCGCTCACCGGCACTAGGTGTAGTTCTAGAAGCATCCCCAGGGGTAGTTCTAGAGCTTCACACTAGGAGTAGTTTTAGAAGAGCTCACCGGCACCAGGGGTATTTCTAGAACTGCTCACTAGAGTACTTCTAGAACCACCTACCAGGAGCATTATTAGAACTGCACAATAGTAGAAGTTCTAGAACCACTCACAGCACCAGGGGTAGTTTCAGAACCACCCACCAGGGGTAGTTCTAGAACCGTCCACCGGCACCAGGTATAGATTTAAAAGCGCCCACCAGGAGCAGTACTAGAACCGCACACTAAAAGAAGTTCTAGAACTGCTCACGGCAACAGGGGTAGTTCTATAACCGCCCACCAGGTGTAGCTCTAGAACCGCCCACAGACACCAGGGGTAGTTCTAGAAGCGCTCTCTATGGGTAGTTCTAGAACCCCCACGGGCACAAGGGGTAGTTCTAGAACTGCATATTAGCAGTAGTTCTAGAACTGCACATTAGAGGTAGTTCCAGAATCACCCACCTGCACCGGGGGCAGTTCTAGAACCGCACACGAGGAGTACTTCTAGTAGCGCCCACCAGGGGTAGTTCTAGTAGCGCCCGCCAGGGGTGGTTCTAGTAGCGCCCGCCAGGGGTGGTTCTAGTAGCGCCCGCCAGGGGTGGTTCTAGAACTGCCCGCCAGGGGTGGTTCTAGAACTGCCCGCCAGGGGTGGTTCTAGAACTGCCCGCCAGGGGTGGTTCTAGAACTGCCCGCCAGGGGTGGTTCTAGAACTGCCCGCCAGGGGTGGTTCTAGAACTGCCCGCCAGGGGTGGTTCTAGAACTGCCCGCCAGGGGTGGTTCTAGAACTGCCCGCCAGGGGTGGTTCTAGAACTGCCCGCCAGGGGTGGTTCTAGAACTGCCCGCCAGCACAATGGGTAGTATTAGAACCGCTATCTAGAAGAATTTCTAGAACCGATCATGGCACCAGGGGTAGTTCTAGAAACGCACACCGACACCAGGGGTTCTTCTAGTACTGCACACTAGGAGCACTTCTAGAACCGCCCACCAGGGGTAGGTCTAAAAGCGCCCACTAGGAGCAGTATTAGAACCGCACACTAGAAGTTCTAGAACCGCTCACGGCACTGGGGGTAGTTCTAGAACGGAACACTAAGAGTACTTCTAGAAGCGCCCACAAGATGTAGTTCTAGAAGCGCCCACCTGGTACAGTATTAGAACCGTACACTACACTGCGGGTAGTTCTATGACTGGCCACCAGGGGTAGTTCTATGACTGGCCACCAGGGGTAGTTCTAGAAGCGCCCATCAGCACCAGTAGTTTCAGAACCACCCACCAGGGGTAGTACTAGAACTGCCCACCAGCACAATGGGTAGTACTAGAACTGCCCACCAGCACAATGGGTAGTACTAGAACTGCCCACCAGCACAATGGGTAGTACTAGAACTGCCCACCAGCACAATGGGTAGTACTAGAACTGCCCACCAGCACAATGGGTAGTACTAGAACTGCCCACCAGCACAATGGGTAGTACTAGAACTGCCCACCAGCACAATGGGTAGTACTAGAACTGCCCACCAGCACAATGGGTAGTACTAGAACTGCCCACCAGCACAATGGGTAGTACTAGAACTGCCCACCAGCACAATGGGTAGTACTAGAACTGCCCACCAGCACAATGGGTAGTACTAGAACTGCCCACCAGCACAATGGGTAGTACTAGAACTGCCCACCAGCACAATGGGTAGTACTAGAACTGCCCACCAGCACAATGGGTAGTACTAGAACTGCCCACCAGCACAATGGGTAGTACTAGAACTGCCCACCAGCACAATGGGTAGTACTAGAACTGCCCACCAGCACAATGGGTAGTACTAGAACTGCCCACCAGCACAATGGGTAGTACTAGAACTGCCCACCAGCACAATGGGTAGTACTAGAACTGCCCACCAGCACAATGGGTAGTACTAGAACTGCCCACCAGCACAATGGGTAGTATTAGAAGCGCCCACCAGGAGCAGTATTAGAAGCGCCCACCAGGAGCAGTATTAGAAGCGCCCACCAGGAGCAGTATTAGAACCGCAATCTAGAAGAAGTTCTACAACCGATCATGGCACCAGGGGTAGTTCTAGTACTGCACACTAGGAGTACTTCTAGAACCGCCCACCAGGGGTAGTTCTAGAAGCGCCCATCGGCACCGGGGGTAGTTCTAAAAGTGCCCACCAGGAGCAGTAATAGAACTGCACACTAGAAGTTCTAGAACTGCTCACGGCACTGCGGGTAGTTCTAGAACTGCACACTAGGAGTACTTCTAGAAGCGCCCACCGGGGGTAGTTCTAGAGCTGCACACTAGGAGTGGTTCTAGAAGAACCCACCGACACCAGGGGTATTTCTAGAACTGCTCACTAGAGTACTTCTAGAACCACCTACCAGGAGCATTATTAGAACTGCACACTAGTAGAAGTTCTAGAACCACTCACAGCACCAGGGGTAGTTTCAGAACCACCCACCAGGGGGTAGTTCTAGAACCGTTCACCGACACCAGGTGTAGATCTAGAACCGCCCACCGGCACCAGGGGTAGTTCTAGAACTGCATACTAGGAGTACTTCTAGAACCGCCCACCAGGAGCAGTATTAGAACCGCACACTAAAAGAAGTTCTAGAACTGCTCACGGCACCAGGGGTAGTTCTATAACCGCCCACCAGATGTAGCTCTAGAACCGCCCACAGACACCAGGTGTAGTTCTAGAACTGCACACTAGGAGTACTTCTAAAAGCGCCCACCAGGGGTAGTTCTAGAAGCGCCCACCGGAGGTAGCTTCAGAACCGCTCACCGGCACTAGGTGTAGTTCTAGAAGCACCCCCTAGGGGGAAGTTCTAGAACTGCACACTAGGAGTAGTTCTAGAAGAGCCCACCGGCACCAGGGATATTTCTAGAACTGCTCACTAGAGTACTTCTAGAACCACCTACCAGGAGCATTATTAGAACTGCACACTAGTAGAAGTTCTAGAACCACTCACAGCACCAGGGGTAGTTTCAGAACCACCCACCAGGGGTAGTTCCAGAAGCACCCTCCGGCACCAGGGGTAGTTCTAGAACTGCATACTAGGAGTACTTCTAGAACCGCCCACCAGGGGAAGTTCTAAAAGCGCCCACCAGGAGCAGTATTAGAACCGCACACTAGAAGAAGTTCTAGAACTGCCCACCAGGACTAGTTCTAGTACCGCTCACGGCACCGGGGTAGTTCTAGAACTGCACACTGAGTACTTCTAGAAGCACCCACCAGGTGTAGTTCTAGTAGCGCCCACCAGGGGTAGCTCTAGAACCCCTCACGGGCACCAGGGGTAGTTCTAGAACTGCATGTTAGCAGTAGTTCGAGAACTGCACACTAGAGGTAGTACTAGAACCGCCCACCTGCACCAGGGGTAGTTCTAGAACCGCACACTGAGTACATATAGAAGCACCCACAAGATGTAGTTCTAGAAGCGCCCACCTGGAACAGTATTGGAACCACACACTACGGGTAGTTCTAGAAGCGCCCACCAGGGGTTTTTCTAGAAGCGCCCATCGGCACCAGTAGTTTCAGAACCACCCACCAGGGGTAGTTCTAGAAGTGCCCACCAGCACAATGAGTAGTACTAGAACTGCCCACCAGTGATAGTATTAGAAGCGCAATCTAGAAGAAGTTCTACAACCGATCATGGCACCAGGGGTAGTTCTAGAAGCGCACACCGGCACCAGGGGTAGTTCTAGTACTGCACACTAGGAGTACTTCTAGAACCGCCCACCAAGGGTAGGTCTAAAACCGCTCACCAGGAGTAGGTCTAGAACTGCACACTAAGAGTACTTCTAAAAGCGCCCACCAGGGGAAGTTCTAGAAGCGCCCACCAGAGGTAGCTTCAGAACCGCTCACCGGCACTATGTGTAGTTCTAGAAGCGCCCACGAGGGATAGTTCTAGAAGCGCCCACGAGGGATAGTTCTAGAAGAGAACCACCGGCACCAGGGGTATTTCTAGAACTGCTCACTAGAGTACTTCTAGAACCACCTACCAGGAGCATTATTAGAACTGCACACTAGTAGAAGTTCTAGAACCACTCACGGCACCAGGGGTAGTTTCAGAACCACCCAACGGCACCAGGGGTAGTTCTAGAACTGCATACTAGGAGTACTTCTAGAACCGCCCACCAGGGGACGTTCTAAAGGCGCCCACCAGGAGCAGTATTAGAACCGCACACTAAAAGAAGTTCTAGAACTGCTCACGGCACCAGGGGTAGTTCTATAACCGCCCACCAGATGTAGCTCTAGAACCACCCACAGACACCAGGTGTAGTTCTAGAACTGGACACTAAGAGTACTTCTAAAAGCGCCCACCAGGGGTTAGTTCTAGAAGCGCCCACCAGGGGTTAGTTCTAGAAGCGCCCACCAGGGGTTAGTTCTAGAAGCGCCCACCAGGGGTTAGTTCTAGAAGCGCCCACCGGGGTTAGTTCTAGAAGTGCCCACCGGGGGGGGGGGTAGTTCTAGAAGCGCCCACCGGGGGGTAGTTCTAGAAGCGCCCACCGGGTGGTAGTTCTAGAAGCGCCCACCAGGAGCAGTATTAGAACTTCACACTAGAAGTTCTAGAACCACTCACGGCACCAGGGGGTGGTTCTAGAAGCACCCACCAGAAGCAGTATTAGAACTGCACACTAGAAGTTCTAGAACTACTCAAGGCACCCACCAGAGGTAGTTCTAGTAGCGCCTACAGACACCAGGGGGGGTAGTTCTAGAAGCGCCCACCGGGGGGGTAGTTCTAGAAGCGCCCACCGGGGGGGTAGTTCTAGAAGCGCCCACCGGGGGGGTAGTTCTAGAAGCGCCCACCGGGGGGTAGTTCTAGAAGCGCCCACCGGGGGGGGGGGTAGTTCTAGAAGCGCCCACCGGGGGGGGGGGGGTAGTTCTAGAAGCGCCCACCGGGGGGGGGGGTAGTTCTAGAAGCGCCCACCGGGGGGGGGGGTAGTTCTAGAAGCGCCCACCGGGGGGGGGGTAGTTCTAGAAGCACCCACCGGGGGTAGTTCTAGAAGCGCCCACCGGGGGTAGTTCTAGAAGCGCCCACCGGGGTTAGTTCTAGAAGTGCCCAGGGGGGGTGGGGGGTAGTTCTAGAAGCGCCCACCGGGGGCAGTATTAGAACTGCACACTAGAAGTTCTAGAACTGCTCACGGCACTACGGGTAGTTCTAGAACTGCACACTAGGAGTACTTCTAGAAGCACCCACCATGTAGACGGGCCCCGATCACCTGTCCCGGTGGGCAGAGGCGGGCCCCGATCACCTGTCCCGGTGGGCAGAGGCGGGCCCCGATCACCTGTCCCGGTGGGCAGAGGCGGGCCCCGATCACCTGTCCCGGTGGGCAGAGGCGGGCCCCGATCACCTGTCCCGGTGGGCAGAGGCGGGCCCCGATCACCTGTCCCGGTGGGCAGAGGCGGGCCCCGATCACCTGTCCCGGTGGGCAGAGGCGGGCCCCGATCACCTGTCCCGGTGGGCAGAGGCGGGCCCCGATCACCTGTCCCGGTGGGCAGAGGCGGGCCCCGATCACCTGTCCCGGTGGGCAGAGGCGGGCCCCGATCACCTGTCCCGGTGGGCAGAGGCGGGCCCCGATCACCTGTCCCGGTGGGCAGAGGCGGGCCCCGATCACCTGTCCCGGTGGGCAGAGGCGGGCCCCGATCACCTGTCCCGGTGGGCAGAGGCGGGCCCCGATCACCTGTCCCGGTGGGCAGAGGCGGGCCCCGATCACCTGTCCCGGTGGGCAGAGGCGGGCCCCGATCACCTGTCCCGGTGGGCAGAGGCGGGCCCCGATCACCTGTCCCGGTGGGCAGAGGCGGGCCCCGATCACCTGTCCCGGTGGGCAGAGGCGGGCCCCGATCACCTGTCCCGGTGGGCAGAGGCGGGCCCCGATCACCTGTCCCGGTGGGCAGAGGCGGGCCCCGATCACCTGTCCCGGTGGGCAGAGGCGGGCCCCGATCACCTGTCCCGGTGGGCAGAGGCGGGCCCCGATCACCTGTCCCGGTGGGCAGAGGCGGGCCCCGATCACCTGTCCCGGTGGGCAGAGGCGGGCCCCGATCACCTGTCCCGGTGGGCAGAGGCGGGCCCCGATCACCTGTCCCGGTGGGCAGAGGCGGGCCCCGATCACCTGTCCCGGTGGGCAGAGGCGGGCCCCGATCACCTGTCCCGGTGGGCAGAGGCGGGCCCCGATCACCTGTCCCGGTGGGCAGAGGCGGGCCCCGATCACCTGTCCCGGTGGGCAGAGGCGGGCCCCGATCACCTGTCCCGGTGGGCAGAGGCGGGCCCCGATCACCTGTCCCGGTGGGCAGAGGCGGGCCCCGATCACCTGTCCCGGTGGGCAGAGGCGGGCCCCGATCACCTGTCCCGGTGGGCAGAGGCGGGCCCCGATCACCTGTCCCGGTGGGCAGAGGCGGGCCCCGATCACCTGTCCCGGTGGGCAGAGGCGGGCCCCGATCACCTGTCCCGGTGGGCAGAGGCGGGCCCCGATCACCTGTCCCGGTGGGCAGAGGCGGGCCCCGATCACCTGTCCCGGTGGGCAGAGGCGGGCCCCGATCACCTGTCCCGGTGGGCAGAGGCGGGCCCCGATCACCTGTCCCGGTGGGCAGAGGCGGGCCCCGATCACCTGTCCCGGTGGGCAGAGGCGGGCCCCGATCACCTGTCCCGGTGGGCAGAGGCGGGCCCCGATCACCTGTCCCGGTGGGCAGAGGCGGGCCCCGATCACCTGTCCCGGTGGGCAGAGGCGGGCCCCGATCACCTGTCCCGGTGGGCAGAGGCGGGCCCCGATCACCTGTCCCGGTGGGCAGAGGCGGGCCCCGATCACCTGTCCCGGTGGGCAGAGGCGGGCCCCGATCACCTGTCCCGGTGGGCAGAGGCGGGCCCCGATCACCTGTCCCGGTGGGCAGAGGCGGGCCCCGATCACCTGTCCCGGTGGGCAGAGGCGGGCCCCGATCACCTGTCCCGGTGGGCAGAGGCGGGCCCCGATCACCTGTCCCGGTGGGCAGAGGCGGGCCCCGATCACCTGTCCCGGTGGGCAGAGGCGGGCCCCGATCACCTGTCCCGGTGGGCAGAGGCGGGCCCCGATCACCTGTCCCGGTGGGCAGAGGCGGGCCCCGATCACCTGTCCCGGTGGGCAGAGGCGGGCCCCGATCACCTGTCCCGGTGGGCAGAGGCGGGCCCCGATCACCTGTCCCGGTGGGCAGAGGCGGGCCCCGATCACCTGTCCCGGTGGGCAGAGGCGGGCCCCGATCACCTGTCCCGGTGGGCAGAGGCGGGCCCCGATCACCTGTCCCGGTGGGCAGAGGCGGGCCCCGATCACCTGTCCCGGTGGGCAGAGGCGGGCCCCGATCACCTGTCCCGGTGGGCAGAGGCGGGCCCCGATCACCTGTCCCGGTGGGCAGAGGCGGGCCCCGATCACCTGTCCCGGTGGGCAGAGGCGGGCCCCGATCACCTGTCCCGGTGGGCAGAGGCGGGCCCCGATCACCTGTCCCGGTGGGCAGAGGCGGGCCCCGATCACCTGTCCCGGTGGGCAGAGGCGGGCCCCGATCACCTGTCCCGGTGGGCAGAGGCGGGCCCCGATCACCTGTCCCGGTGGGCAGAGGCGGGCCCCGATCACCTGTCCCGGTGGGCAGAGGCGGGCCCCGATCACCTGTCCCGGTGGGCAGAGGCGGGCCCCGATCACCTGTCCCGGTGGGCAGAGGCGGGCCCCGATCACCTGTCCCGGTGGGCAGAGGCGGGCCCCGATCACCTGTCCCGGTGGGCAGAGGCGGGCCCCGATCACCTGTCCCGGTGGGCAGAGGCGGGCCCCGATCACCTGTCCCGGTGGGCAGAGGCGGGCCCCGATCACCTGTCCCGGTGGGCAGAGGCGGGCCCCGATCACCTGTCCCGGTGGGCAGAGGCGGGCCCCGATCACCTGTCCCGGTGGGCAGAGGCGGGCCCCGATCACCTGTCCCGGTGGGCAGAGGCGGGCCCCGATCACCTGTCCCGGTGGGCAGAGGCGGGCCCCGATCACCTGTCCCGGTGGGCAGAGGCGGGCCCCGATCACCTGTCCCGGTGGGCAGAGGCGGGCCCCGATCACCTGTCCCGGTGGGCAGAGGCGGGCCCCGATCACCTGTCCCGGTGGGCAGAGGCGGGCCCCGATCACCTGTCCCGGTGGGCAGAGGCGGGCCCCGATCACCTGTCCCGGTGGGCAGAGGCGGGCCCCGATCACCTGTCCCGGTGGGCAGAGGCGGGCCCCGATCACCTGTCCCGGTGGGCAGAGGCGGGCCCCGATCACCTGTCCCGGTGGGCAGAGGCGGGCCCCGATCACCTGTCCCGGTGGGCAGAGGCGGGCCCCGATCACCTGTCCCGGTGGGCAGAGGCGGGCCCCGATCACCTGTCCCGGTGGGCAGAGGCGGGCCCCGATCACCTGTCCCGGTGGGCAGAGGCGGGCCCCGATCACCTGTCCCGGTGGGCAGAGGCGGGCCCCGATCACCTGTCCCGGTGGGCAGAGGCGGGCCCCGATCACCTGTCCCGGTGGGCAGAGGCGGGCCCCGATCACCTGTCCCGGTGGGCAGAGGCGGGCCCCGATCACCTGTCCCGGTGGGCAGAGGCGGGCCCCGATCACCTGTCCCGGTGGGCAGAGGCGGGCCCCGATCACCTGTCCCGGTGGGCAGAGGCGGGCCCCGATCACCTGTCCCGGTGGGCAGAGGCGGGCCCCGATCACCTGTCCCGGTGGGCAGAGGCGGGCCCCGATCACCTGTCCCGGTGGGCAGAGGCGGGCCCCGATCACCTGTCCCGGTGGGCAGAGGCGGGCCCCGATCACCTGTCCCGGTGGGCAGAGGCGGGCCCCGATCACCTGTCCCGGTGGGCAGAGGCGGGCCCCGATCACCTGTCCCGGTGGGCAGAGGCGGGCCCCGATCACCTGTCCCGGTGGGCAGAGGCGGGCCCCGATCACCTGTCCCGGTGGGCAGAGGCGGGCCCCGATCACCTGTCCCGGTGGGCAGAGGCGGGCCCCGATCACCTGTCCCGGTGGGCAGAGGCGGGCCCCGATCACCTGTCCCGGTGGGCAGAGGCGGGCCCCGATCACCTGTCCCGGTGGGCAGAGGCGGGCCCCGATCACCTGTCCCGGTGGGCAGAGGCGGGCCCCGATCACCTGTCCCGGTGGGCAGAGGCGGGCCCCGATCACCTGTCCCGGTGGGCAGAGGCGGGCCCCGATCACCTGTCCCGGTGGGCAGAGGCGGGCCCCGATCACCTGTCCCGGTGGGCAGAGGCGGGCCCCGATCACCTGTCCCGGTGGGCAGAGGCGGGCCCCGATCACCTGTCCCGGTGGGCAGAGGCGGGCCCCGATCACCTGTCCCGGTGGGCAGAGGCGGGCCCCGATCACCTGTCCCGGTGGGCAGAGGCGGGCCCCGATCACCTGTCCCGGTGGGCAGAGGCGGGCCCCGATCACCTGTCCCGGTGGGCAGAGGCGGGCCCCGATCACCTGTCCCGGTGGGCAGAGGCGGGCCCCGATCACCTGTCCCGGTGGGCAGAGGCGGGCCCCGATCACCTGTCCCGGTGGGCAGAGGCGGGCCCCGATCACCTGTCCCGGTGGGCAGAGGCGGGCCCCGATCACCTGTCCCGGTGGGCAGAGGCGGGCCCCGATCACCTGTCCCGGTGGGCAGAGGCGGGCCCCGATCACCTGTCCCGGTGGGCAGAGGCGGGCCCCGATCACCTGTCCCGGTGGGCAGAGGCGGGCCCCGATCACCTGTCCCGGTGGGCAGAGGCGGGCCCCGATCACCTGTCCCGGTGGGCAGAGGCGGGCCCCGATCACCTGTCCCGGTGGGCAGAGGCGGGCCCCGATCACCTGTCCCGGTGGGCAGAGGCGGGCCCCGATCACCTGTCCCGGTGGGCAGAGGCGGGCCCCGATCACCTGTCCCGGTGGGCAGAGGCGGGCCCCGATCACCTGTCCCGGTGGGCAGAGGCGGGCCCCGATCACCTGTCCCGGTGGGCAGAGGCGGGCCCCGATCACCTGTCCCGGTGGGCAGAGGCGGGCCCCGATCACCTGTCCCGGTGGGCAGAGGCGGGCCCCGATCACCTGTCCCGGTGGGCAGAGGCGGGCCCCGATCACCTGTCCCGGTGGGCAGAGGCGGGCCCCGATCACCTGTCCCGGTGGGCAGAGGCGGGCCCCGATCACCTGTCCCGGTGGGCAGAGGCGGGCCCCGATCACCTGTCCCGGTGGGCAGAGGCGGGCCCCGATCACCTGTCCCGGTGGGCAGAGGCGGGCCCCGATCACCTGTCCCGGTGGGCAGAGGCGGGCCCCGATCACCTGTCCCGGTGGGCAGAGGCGGGCCCCGATCACCTGTCCCGGTGGGCAGAGGCGGGCCCCGATCACCTGTCCCGGTGGGCAGAGGCGGGCCCCGATCACCTGTCCCGGTGGGCAGAGGCGGGCCCCGATCCGATTTCAAAGGTATAAAAAAGGTGAGTATATGCGCTGCAGAGACTGAAGCAGTGGGGGAACAAGGAGCGGTGAGTATTGTATTTTTCTTAAAAATAAAATCAGTGAGTACATGGTGCCCATAATACTGGAAAACTGTGGGCTGCATTTTACCCTATCGGGGGTGGGGGGGTTGAGCTTCACCCTATGGGGGGGTGGGGTTGCGTTTTACCCTATGGGCGGGTGCATATTACTGTGAGGAGGACCATGGGGAAGTGAATTATGCTCTGTGGAGGACTATAGTGAGTATTTTATTGTATGGAGGATTATGGTGGCGTGTTATACTATGGGGGGCCATTATAATATGTGAAGGGTTATGTGTGGGGCCATTATACAGTATGCAAGCAATTATACAGTGTTAAGGTTTGTGTGGGGTCCATCATGCTTGGATTGAAGTGAATATCCAGCTCCAGTAAAAAAAACAAATGGATTGCTGTGACACCATTTAGCTGTAGTTGGGGGTTTGGAAGGTGTAGAAAATGTGCAACACCGAACGCGTTTTGAACACTCTGCATGTTCTTAGACTCCTCTTTTGTGCATCTTCCAAACCCCCAACTACACCTAAATGGTGTGTCACAACAATGCCATTGTTTCAATCGTTCTTATAAAGACTTTTTTTGTACTGGATTTGGATGCACCTTGCTTCTACATCTGGCAGAGACTGGATCCTGTGCTTCGTTATATGGAACCCGCCGGGAATCCTTCAAGGGTGAGCTGAATATTACTCTGACCTATGTGGTGTCCATCATACTGTTTGGAGGGCTAGTGCAGACTATTATACAGTGTGGGGCCATTATACTGTATGTAGGCCCATTACACTGCATGGAGGGCTGTGTGGGGGTCAAAGTTGGGGGATTACTGTGTTGTGGTCACCTTACTTTGCCTTGTGAGTTGAGGGGGGGGGGCACAGTTTGATGACCCTACTGTACATGTGGAGGTTAAGGTAGAGGAATTCACCATGGGGGGTATCATACTGTTTTTGGGGGGCACTTTTGTTGGCATCATACGTTATGGTGGCAATGAGAGGGGAATCTAGGACTTCAGCAGGAGGAAAATTACTATGTAAAGGCTGGAAAGTTGTGACACTGACAAATATAATTTTTTTTATTCATTTCTTTTGAAGGGAGAGACCTCAACTCAAACTTCTGCTATGGGCCCGATGATTTCTATGTACGCCCCTGCCCCACGGCATCAATATACGCGCACAGCACTGCTACAGCAATACACAGAATTAACAAAATGAAGGTGAGTGACCCCCTAACCTATTAGCCCCCTGTGCAGCTGCACTGGTTGCACCAATGATATCCACTTAGTCTAGTAAAATCTGTCATCCCTCATCAAAGCTGAGCAACAAACTCTCCTAGTTACCCATAGCAATCAGAGATTAAAAGGGTATTCCCATCTCCAAGATCCTATCCCAATATGTAGTAGGTGTAATATTAATATTAGCAAAAACCTCCAATTAGAAATGTAGAATAGTTTTTCTGCTTCGCTGTGTCTCTTCCCTCATGTGCAGGCATTGCAGGACCTTAGGTATCCATGGTTACGACCACTAGCAACTAGATAACTGGTGGTTGTAAGCATGGATATCTAATATTATTATTATTACACCTACTACATATTGGAAGAGGATTTTGGAGATGGGAATACCCCTTTAATAAAAGCTGAGCTCTGACTGGTTGCTATGGGTAACGAGAATAGTTGTAATGCTGCTACATAATCTACATAATTTCTCACCTTTCTCATCAGTCAGGTGGATGTGACGGGGTCCTGGGTCTCCTCCTCCGCTTCCATCCGCTCAGTCTTGTCATGGCTCAGTGAAGGCTAAGAAGCGGGTTATTCTGTTCTTCTTGGCTTTCTCCTGTCCCTATTCTCCAATCGATTCTTCTTGCCTTCCTTGTGGTTTCTAAGCTCCCGTGTGTCTCCTCTCACCTGCGCTCCTGTGTATATAGGCGCCTGCCATTGTGATGTCATCGCTATGTCATAAATTCCACATTCCGGCACCTCCCATTGTGATGTCATCGTTGTCATAGATTCCACATTCCGGCACCTCCCATTGTGATGTCATCGTTGTCATAGATTCCACATTCCGGCACCTGCCATTGTGATGTCATCGCTATGTCATAGATTCCACATTCCGGCACCTGCCATTATGATGTCATCGCTATGTCGCCATGCTTCCACATGCTGGTATGTGCCTCTGTGATATCACAGCTTTGGCCAATATGGCTGTAGTCCTGGGGCAGCATAAGTCACATGACTGGTACAAGTCGTATGGTTCAGGACATTGCAGTCCAATTGAAGAAATCATTGCTTGATTACAATCCGGTTTTCCACACAATTTACCTCACACACATTATTTACACCAGTGCATTATTAATGGCCGTACAGAACTAGGCCTCAAAAAGGCTGGGTTTATTGAGGTCCTGACGACCAGGTAATGAAGGGTTTATTACAGGGTTTGATATGGAGGTTGGATGTGGAACTAGGAATGTGATAGGCTGGTGGAGTTATAGTGAGATTTATATAATAGGAGGGCAGCCATCTTTGGCGTGACATTCAGCGCTGGCTTCACTTTCCTCTCCTACAGACAACATTGACATCTGGAGGAAGTGGGAGAGCAGCTGCAGCGGTCAATTCCTCCAAAGTACGAGTGAAGATGACTCGCCCCCTGGGCCGCGTGGGGAACCCGGAGCCGGGCCTCTGGTGGGATGCTGGGGGTGGTAGTCTCAGTGTGGCGGCGACCCGGTCCGTGGCTCAGGGTGGTCAAACCAGTGGCAGTCTTAGTGTAATAACAAATGTCCGACTACGCCACCCGTGGATTGCAGTCAGTGAGGACCGCCGCTGTGCTGCAGGCCGCTGAGGCTGATGTTGTAAGCGCAGCCAAGTATGGGATAACTCCCCACGGGAGAAGTATTGCCTCAGGGCAGCTAGTGTGGATGATGGGAGTGATGGTGTGAGCGTCCCAGTACTAATGGTGCTGGTGCGGCGATGAAACAGAGACGTGTGGTGCAGTTCAGGGTCTTTACTGATGGTATAGAGCAGACCTTCCCGGGAGTACTGGTTAGCAGTAGAGGCCTGGTCAGTCTGTGAGCAAGCAGGATCTCCCCCTGGCCAGGTGGAGTTGTAGGCCTCCCCGTCTATCTGCACTCTTTCCTGGCTACCTTGCTCTATGCGGGTAGAAGTAGCCCACGTCCCTGAGTATACTGTGTGGTGCTCACCCGTATGGCCGGTGACTTGGGGCCTTCTGTTAGCCTCCGCTCCACGACGGCGGTGCTGGTCCCTTAGTGTCTTCAGCCAAGGCGAGCTATCTAGCTTCCAGCCTCTGGCACTCACTCCTGCTCCTACAGAGCTCTTGCTGTATCTTTCCCTCTCCAAGCTCTGACTCACCTAATCCCGCCCCAGACCCAGTTTATAAGGGCAGATTCCTCCCCTCCCAGGTCTGGGCGGGCAGTGTTGCATGCTTAGGGCTCCTGACCAGAGAAACCTCCCACTTGCTCTCAGACATAATATTTCTATTACTGTGGCAACCAGACCCCTGGGGTGCCACATTCCCCCCTAGTAAATTTTAGTACTCCGGGACTAAACACATTTTTAAAGAAACATAAATACAAGGGTATAAACGATAATACAATAACATATTTACAAGAAGCTTTAGTTCTTTAAAGGTCACGGCGTGTCCGCAACCGGGTGTCCATATCACTCAAGGTGAAGTTTGTGAAACAAGAGGGTGTCCATGTCACCCAAGGTGAAGCTTTAAGCGAAGTAGGGGACCTGTCCAAAGCAAACCCCTTGCGTTGGCCTTGGGCGTGGCTGCAAGGCTGAAGCTAGCTACTTTGGGCCGCAAGGAGGCCACGCCAGACAGGTTTTCTCTTCTGCAGCCACCTTCGCAAGAGGCACAGTGTGCAACTATCTACAAGATTGTTCCGGTTATCCAGCGTCCATAACCTGTTAGTCCAAATAAATCTGCAGGGTAACTGAGAAACATAATTAATAACAGGCAACAACAAAAACCATAAACATTTTCAAGAAACAGGTAAATTTACAGTGCATTACTTTATATTTTCCAGCGAGCGGGCATCTGACCTCTAGTGACTCTAGTGGACCTACGGAGCTCACTAACTGGTCCTGCACTACAGGGTGTAGGATGTGTTATGGGTAAGCTGGGCAGCTGTCTGCGCACTCTTTGGCTCACTAGGGGCACGGCAGGCTCACTACTAGCAGAGGGTTGATCCTCCTGCGCTGCTGGTGTGGACTCTTCTGCCTCCTGGGCTGGCTGCTCTTCCAGCTCTACCTGGTCTTCTGTAGGCACTTGAGGGGCTGGCTGGAGAAAGGTGAGGACGGGCACCACGATAGCGTTGTTTACTTGTGTCCAGGACCGGGGAAAGTCTCCGAGTACGGTGCTGATCATTTCCTCCTTTTCCTCTACGGGTTGAGGGTCTTCCTGATCTTCATCCGTGTTTTGCAACTTCTCGGGGCACTTTTTCAGGTGGTCTCTGGAGACAGTGGCTGTGGTCTCTCCTCCATCCTTGCTGATGACGTACACCTTTGGATTATTGTGGCTTGAGGGCAGTACGGTGTTCGGGTCCTTTTCCCACTGGTCGTCCAACTTATGGAGCCGCCTTTTTCTTTTCAAGACCTGCTCTCCAGGTACCAGGGGAACAGCGGGAGCATGTTGGTTATAAGTCCTCTCCTGCCTTTCTCTTGATTGACAGAGACTTCGCTCGACGCTCTCCTGTACTTTCCGGTACTGCTGCTGCCGTTCTGTATCCCAGTCTGCCTCTGGCGAGGTGTCCTCAGGTGTCAGGACTCCCATATCCAGGTCAATAGGCAGCTTACCAGGTCTTGCTCTCATTAGGTAAGCCGGGGTACAGTTGGTGGAACCTACCGGGATGTGGTTGTACAGGTCCACCAGATCGGGCAGTTTCTCAGGCCACAGGCTGCGTTCTTCCAGGGGCAATGTTTTTAGCAGATCTATCACCACCTGGTTCATCTTTTCGCAGAGTCCGTTGGTCTGCGGGTGATAGGCCGTTGTTCTTATCTCCTTGCAGCCATACAGGTTGCAGAACTCCTGGAAGACCTCTGCTTCCAAGGCTGGTCCTTGGTCTGTCAACACTTGCTCCGGGTACCCGTGTGGACGGCTGAAGTGCTGCTGGAAGGCTCTAGCTGCTGTTTGAGCCGTTAAGTCCTTGACGGGAACCACCACCAGGAACCGGGAGTAGTGATCTACGATTGTGAGGGCGTAGACATACCCAGATCTGCTCGGAGCCAGTTTCACATGGTCCAGGGCTACCAGTTCCAGTGGCTGTCTGGTGATGATGGGCTGCAGGGGAGTCTTCTGGCTGGCACGGTCCTTTCTTCTTAGGTTGCACGGGCCACAGTCTCTGCACCACCTCTCGATGACTCCTCTCATGCCTACCCAGTAGAACCGTTCACGCAACAAGTACTCCAGCTTCTTCCATCCAAAATGTCCTGCTCCGTTGTGGTATGCCTCCAGAACTATAGCCGCGTCTCGTCTTGGGACCACTACCTGCCAGGTCAACTCATGTGTTCGAGAATTAACCATTCTTCGGCACAGCTTCTCCCTGTAGAGGAACAGCTTACTTTTCTCCTTCCACAGTTGCTTGGTCTCCTCCGGAGTGTCTGGGTCAAGACGGGCATCGGCCTGTGTCAGCATTTCCTTCACCAGACGGACTGCGGGATCACTGTCTTGCGTTTCCGCCCAGCTGTAGTGGGGCAAGGGATTGAACGTCACAGAGCGCCTGTCCTTCACACGGTGGGAATACAGGGTAATCCCATGACGGTGGAACGCAGGGAGCTCAACTTCTTCTGGATCTTCCCCTACATCCGGTAAGTTTGGCATTCTAGACAGGGCATCCGCGTTGGCATTTGAGCGTCCCGCCCGGTATTTGATGGTGAATTCATAGTTGGACAGGCGGGCCATCCATCTCTGCTCCAGGGCACCGAGCCTTGCAGTGTCCAGGTGTGTCAACGGGTTGTTATCCGTGTACACGGTGAACTTGGAAGAGGCAAGGTAATGCTTGAAACGTTCGGTCACTGCCCACACCACTGCCAGGAACTCCAGCTTGAATCCGCTATAATTATCAGGGTTCCTCTCCGTGGGCCGTAGCTTTCGGCTGGCGTAAGCGATTACCCGTTCTTACCCCTGCTGGATCTGGGACAGTACGGCTCCTAGCCCGATGTTGCTTGCGTCCGTGTGGAGGATAAAGGGCTGGTTGTAATCAGGGTACGCCAGGATTTCATCCCCCGTGAGGGCCATCTTCAGCTGGCAGAAGGACTCCTCTTCCAGCTTTTCCCACCTGAAGGGCGGCTTCTGGTTTTTAGCTTTCCGAGATTGACCTATCAGGAGGTCCTGCATAGGGGCTGCCATTTTGGTGAAACCGGGAATGAATCTTCGGTAGTAGCCTACCAACCCGAGGAACTGCCGCACTTCCTTTATGCTGGAGGGTCTTGGCCAGTCTTTAATCACGGTGATCTTATCGGGGTCGGGAGCCACTCCGTCAGCACTCACCACGTGTCCCAGGTATTGCACCTTTGGTTTCAGGAGGTGACACTTGGAGGGTTTCACCTTTAGGCCGTAGCTTGCCAGGGCATCAAACACTTCTGCCAGGTGTTTCAGGTGGTCCTCGTAAGTCTTGGAATAAACGATGGCATCGTCCAGGTTTAATAGGACCGTCTCAAAGTTCCGGTGTCCCAGACAGCATTCCATCAACCATTGGAAGGTTCCTGGTGCCTTGCAGAGCCCGAACGGCATACAGTTAAATTTGCTGAGACCCATCGGGGTGGTGAATGCGGTCTTCTCCCGGTCCGCCTCTGCCACAGGAACCTGCAGTACCCGCTAGTGAGGTCCAAAGTAGAGAAGAAGTTAGCAGATTTTAATGCAGCTAAGGACTCTTCTATCCTTGGTAACGGGTACGCATCTTTGTGTGTGATACGGTTGACCTTCCTGTAGTCTACACACATTCTCATGGTGTTGTCTTTCTTTTTCACTAAGACTAGTGGAGCTGCCCAGGGGCTACAGCTGTCCCTAATTACCCCAGCCTCCTTCATGTCCTTTAACATCCCCTTGGCGTGCTGATAGTGTGCAGGGGGTACGGGTCGGTAACTCTCCTTTATGGGAGGATGGTCTGCCGTGGGGATGTGATGTTCTACCCCCTTTACTCGCCCAAAGTCTAGCGGGTGTTTGCTAAACACTCTCTCGTACTCCTGAACCACCCGGTAGACTCCCTGTTTTTGGTGTGAGGGAGTGGAGTCAGTACCCAAATGCAGTTGCTGACACCAGTCCTCCATTGGTTTCTTTGAGCCGTTACCTTCCTCTGGTTGAGATGGAGGCAAGGGTTCCACGGCCTGTACAGAGTTCTGGTTTATGGTGAACAATTTGGCTAGCGTGGCATACCGGGGCAGGTATACTTCTCTCTCCCCGATATTTATGATGCGGACGGGCACCCTCCCATGACGTACATCGACCACCCCCCGTGCTGTCAAAATGGTGGGCCTACTGTCTGAGTAGACGGTTTCTACCATTGCTTGGTAGTCTCTACCTCTTGGACCAATAGCTGCCCGGCACCAAATCATCATCTCACTTTTTGGGGGCATGGCAATAGGGAACGGGTCACACATTCTCACGCTACCTATCTCACCACCAGATAGTTCCACTTGTTGCTGCTTCATCAGTGCCCGGATCTCTTTTTGGAGCACACGCTGCTGGCTGGAACTGGCGTTCTTGGCAACCTGCTGCAAAATAAGAATCACCTCTGCAAGACAGTTTTCAATTACGTTAGTACCTAGGGTTATTTTTGGGTGACTCTCGCGACGGTCAATGTCCACAATGATCAGTCCGTGTGCCGGCAGTTCAACTTTACCGACCTTGATGGTCACTTCTTTAAATCCTATCTGTGGCACGGGCTGACCATTGCTGGCGATAATGCTCAGGTCGTCATCTGGGTAGCCGGTTATGTCCGAGTCATTCCAGTACCGCTTGAAGAGCACGTACGGGATGGTGGTGACCTGTGACCCGGTGTCCAGTAGGGCACTCATAGGAATGCCGTCCAGTACCACAGGCAAGACCGGACATCCCCCTACGTACTTGTCACGCCAGTTCGATGGGCCTGATTATCTTAGGCCTGGGGGTTGGCCTTCTACCCCAGGTTGTGCCCGTTTAAATGACCGTACCTTGCCATATGTCCGGGTTGATTGCAGTGGCGGCAGATGGGTCGTCCGTCCTCGTTGTACCTGTCGCTGGGTCTCCCTCTGGCCGGTGGGGTCCTCCTCAGTCGGCGCCACGGGACGTCCTCCGTTCCAGATGCCAGCTGGATCTTTCCTGGAGAAGAGACCTGTAAAGACTGCACAGTTCTGGTTAGCGCGGCAACGCTCTTAGTCAGCTCTTGGACCTGATGGTGCAGGTCTGTAGTCGGGTTATTGTTCAAAGCCTGCGCATCAGCTCCCACAGGCCCTGCAGACAAGGGCGCCGCGTCCTGGTGATAAGTGATAGCAGGGCGCCTGTGGGTCACAGCGCCACCTGGTGCCGGTTCTCCGAGCACCCGGATGGCTCTGTCCTTGAACTGTACAAAGTCCAGGTCAGGGTCCTGTAAGGCCATTGCCCGCAACTGGGTTCGGTGGGCATTGCACAGTAGACCCTCAATAAATTGTTCGGTCAACAGCTTGTCTTCATTTCCCACGCTGTCAGGGTCTGCCTGCTTAATGGCTCTCAGGGCCTCTTGTAGGTTTAGAGCATAGTCTCTTATACTTTCATGTGCCCGTTGTTTGCACCCGTAAAATCTGAGCTTTATTTTGGCTGAGGTTCGGGTATCAAATGTGTCTTTCAGCCGGGCTAGTATTTCTCTGACAGTCCTCTTCTTCCCAGGTGACCAGGACTTTACCTCCCTTTGGACTGCCCCGATTAACTGGGCCACCAGGATGCTTACTTTTTGCTCTTCCGTGAGGGGGTATACCTGGAAGAGGCTATCCAATCTTTCCCTAAAGTCACTTAGGGTATGTGACTCCCCTGAGTACTGGGGTAGCCAGGTTGCCCTCGGGATATAGGGCATGGTGAATGGCATGACCGCTGCAGCGGTTGCGCTGGCGGCCGGTGTGGCGGTGGAGCTCCCCTCGGTATCCGATATCCTTCTACCCCCCTAGTGGACCGTGGCCTACCTTGCGATGCTCTTCTTCCGTAGGCTGCGGCTCCGCAGTCAATCGTCGGGGTAGAGGACCTGGCGTCGCACTTCGATGACGTCAGCGTCGCTCTTCCTCCCTTCCAGGACGTTGCGCAGCGTCAGTGCGTGGGGCGGAGCTTCGGCTCTCGCGCGCTTTCGGCGTCCACGTCCCTCTTCTTCCCGTGCGGCGTCCCGAAGATGGCGTCCGATGGCGGGAAGTGGCTGCGGATGGTGGGAAGACTGCAGAAGATGGCGGGAAACGACCCAAGATGGCGTCCGATGGCGGGAAACTACTCCGGTCGGCGGGAAACTTCGCCACAGGTAAGTACAAAAGTCTTTTTCAGGCACGCAGTACCCGGTGGTTGCGGGCACGAAATCCTGCCGACTACGCCAAAGTTGACTCGCCCCCTGGGCCGCATGGGGAACCCGGAGCCGGGCCTCTGGTGGGATGCTAGGGGTGGTAGTCTCAGTGTGGCGGCGACCCGGTCCGTGGCTCAGGGTGGTCAAATCAGTGGCAGTCTTAGTGTAATAACAAATGTCCGACTACGCCACAGGGCAGCTAGTGTGGATGATGGGAGTGATGGTGTGAGCGTCCCAGTACTAATGGTGTTGGTGCGGCGACGTGTGGTGCAGTTCAGGGTCTTTACTGATGGTATAGAGCAGACCCTCCCGGGAGTACTGGTTAGCAGTAGAGGCCTGGTCAGTCTGTGAGCAAGCAGGATCTCCCCCTGGCCAGGTGGAGTTGTAGGCCTCCCCGTCTATCTGCACTCTTTCCTGGCTACCTTGCTCTATGCGGGTAGAAGTAGCCCACGTCCCTGAGTATACCATGTGGTGCTCACCCGTATGGCCGGTGACTTGGGGCCTTCTGTTAGCCTCCGCTCCACGACGGCGGTGCTGGTCCCTTGCTTGTGACCGTGCCTCCGGGCTTCTAAGGCCAGAGGACCTGGAATCCCCTGCCGGTTGGATTCTGCTGCTGGACCTGGATGTCCCCACAGCCTCGGACTCCGTGTCCGAGTTTAGTGTCTTCAGCCAAGGTGAGCTATCTAGCTTCCAGCCTCTGGCACTCAATCCTGCTCCTACAGAGCTCTTGCTGTATCTTTCACTCTCCAAGCTCTGACTCACCTAATCCCGCCCCAGACCCAGTTTATAAGGGCAGATTCCTCCCCTCCCAGGTCTGGGCGGGCAGTGTTGCATGCTTAGGGCTCCTGACCAGAGAAACCTCCCACTTGCTCTCAGACATAATAATTCTATTACTGTGGCAACCAGACCCCTGGGGTGCCACATTGACACCTCTGATTGGCCGCAGGGATTGCGGACCCCGGGAGAGCCAGTGCTGACACTGCTGGAATGGCACAGAGTAGAATAGTTATTATTTTACTGAGGGGAAACAGTGATTGAGAAGTTGTCTGAATAGTGGAAAAGCCTTTTAAGTTTGGGGGTGGCGCGTTCTCATCAAGCCTCAGCACCTCCTGATGGTGTTTAGGTTTTCTACAATAGGGGGCTAGTTAATGTTGTGACTTCATTGCCACCTGCTGGTCATTCAGTGCAATGCAGAAGAGTTTACTTTATTATTATTATTTTTCATTATTGCAGGCTTCATCAGAGGTCGTTAATCCAGAAGATACTTTGCATCAGGTCCTCAAAATGCCCAGAGTCAGTTAGGATGGACCATTAGTGGGTTGTGGTGATGACCTCCGGTGAGACATGCCAGTTACACGCTTTCACACCTCACGTACGGTGACCTGAGTACATCTTTTAGGCCACCGGGTGTTGCAGTTGGGACAACAGTGTGAGGGGCCTGTAGCAGCATGGTCTGTTAGGGTTGATGATGCGGAAGGATGTGTTGGGACTTGGCCAGTGGCAGCAGAGACTGTTACCAAAAATAGGCTTGTCCGTCTGCAACAAAGTCTGACTTGGGAGCGTGTGTGTATGCTTTCAAGGACCATTAGGGCCTCATTTAAAAAATGGAAGTTAAAAATATTTGGAAAAGGAAAACTGCAGCTATATCTACTTTACTGCCTCTTGAGTGTTTCATCACTGAAATGTGGGAGCAGGGAAAAAGCATAGGGAGGTGGAGGGTGAGCAATGTAGGAGGGACTTTTGAAAATTGGCTACAGGCATTTATTATTCTCGGCAGGGTGCTAGGTGAGGAGAATCCTGAGCACTGTTCAGATCTGTTCTGTAGTGATAAGCTAACGTGCTCCGATAAGGCGTTATCCGAGTATTCTCGGGTGCTAAGAGTATCTTCGGCGTGCTTGAAAAATATGTTTGCGTCACCGCGGCTGCATGTCTCACGACTGTTAGACCGCCGCAATACATGCTGGGCTTGCCAGTTTGTGTGCAGCCGCGGCGGTGTGAACATATTATTAGAGCATGCAAAAGATAATCTGTTAGCACCCGAGCATGCTCAGATGACACCTTATCCAAGCACGTCTGTGCAACACTACTGTTCTGTTATCTTGATGCCAGTTGGGAGGATTATAGTGTGTATAATAATGATGATGGCCACTGGATGCCATACCATAATGATACTGGCCACTGGATGCCATGCCATAATAATACTGGTCACTGGATGCCATGCCATAATGAAACTGGCCACTGGATGCCATACCATAACGATACTGGCCACTGGATGCCATACCGTAATGATACTGGCCACTGGATGCCATACCATAATGATACTGGCCAATAGATGCCATACCATAATGATACTGGCCACTGGATGCCATACCATAATGATACTGGCCACTGGATGCCATACCATAATGATACTGGCCACTGGATGCCATACCATAATGATACTGGCCACTGGATGCCATACCGTAATGATACTGGCCACTGGATGCCATACCATAATGATACTGGCCAATGGATGCCATACCATAATGATACTGGCCACTGGATGAGCTTGAGAGCAGAAGTTGGTGCAGACTTCTGGACAAACCAGGTCTTCATAGGTAATTGAATAAAATGGAGGTTAATTTAGAATAAACTTACAATTAAAAAAGGTATAGATAAGGCTAAGATATAAAAAAAACTTCTACAGAAACCTCTAGGAATGAGCAGTGGGTCGGCCTTCTTGCAAAAGGGTGAAGTATATAAATGTAAATTTCTCTCCTGCATGGAGTTTCCACGCACGCCCAGACAATATAATGAAATGACATGGAAATCTGTATTCCAAGCAAAACATCCATATTCACAGGTGATTAGAATGAGAGAAAAATGTATTTTGAATAATAGTTACAGTTCAGAGATGGAGATGAGACATAAATTGTGTATACAGGACCCCTATGAATGAGAGAGGGAGCTACTCTGTTACAGAAGAGTGCAGTATCTAAACCAAAGTTCTGGCTCACAGTAACAAAGTTTCCATGCATGTTCAGATTAAACATTACAATTCTTAGTTCTCAAGGATAAGTCTGTTGCAGGAGACCTCCAGACACCTGGTTTCTGTGAGTACATTTTATCCATAGAATAACATGGTACAGAACTTTCTAACAATATCTGCAGGCTCAGCCTTGATTTCCTTTACAGAAACAAAACATGATTTAATAAAGCTAGACTATATCAGACGTATCACAAGTAATATAACATATTGGAATATTATGGATTATAATTACTGTATTGATTATTTTCTTTATTAGAAATATTTAAAGTAAAATATAATTAGTTCTTAAGCAAGGAGGCTTCCAGGCGGTTTGTTTCTGGAAGAATATCTGATCTATAGTGCAATGTCTTACAGAACCTTCTGACCATATCTGCAAGCTTAGCACAGAGGCAGATCTGTTTTCCGGCACCCGGAGCAGGAATTCAGTTTGGCGCCCCCCACACACACCGCTCATGCAGTTTGAATAGTAGTCATGTGACCGCTCATCTACGATTTGCTTTTTGACAGTCACGTGACTACCTACTCTTCCTAATTCTCTCAATTTCAGTCAAAAACTACAGCTCCTATTTCATAAAGAGAAGCAGGATTAAAGGCTAGTTGTCACATAACCGTAAGTATGAAAATCACATACGAGTGGTCATGTGGTGTCTGCTGGACCCAGCTAGCAGAGCTGAATCCTGACATTGAGTATATTACACGCTGTTAGGATTGGGCATGCTGCAGTACTGAATTGTATAATTAAAAGGGTTGTCCAGGTTTGTGATTAAAGTCGGAAGAACTCTAGGTGACTGCAGACTTCTGAATACTCGCAGCGCATGCACTGCACACTTTCAACTTTCCTCCAGTACAGGAGAATCCTGAAAGGTCATGTGAGTCCAAGTATGAGATTTTCATATTTCTGGCCACATTCCAACTAAACATGACCAGCCTCACTCAAGTAATTTGTATAGAATGAGGCCACGCATGTCTAGTCGGCATGTGACCATTAGAGATGAGCGGTGTTCGAATCGAACTGTTCGCCAATCTCAAATTCGAGTGGTTGTGGGCGGTGTTCGAGCCGTTCGACAAACCCGAACGATTTGAAAAAAATCCGGCTGTTCGAGGTTACGTTCGATAACTGTTCGTGCACCCAAATCATAACTGGATTTTTTCTCAGTAATGCTGATAATGTTAATACACAGTTTGAGTGTACAGCGGGGCAGGGGGAGGGGCAGGGGATGGATCTCTGCAGGAATAATGAAGATCTCCATTTTTTTTTTCTCTTTCCCGCATTTACAGTGGGGAGGTGCAGTCTGTCAGCCTATCAGCAGCGCACTCACGGAGCGAACTGCTTTTTTTCACACCAGCAAGGGCATGTGTCATTGGTTGTGTATGTCACATGTCCTTGCCGTATAAGACCCAGCCATTTTCCCCGTCGCCACCATTTTCTCACTGCTGCTGTTGTTAGCGCTATATTGTGTAACTGAATTGCAAGCAAATTTTCTCTTAAATAGACAGAAAGGTTTAGGGAGTAGGGACTAGTTTGTAATTGCAGCCCTTTTGAGGGTTAGATTACATCAGTTCCTATCACTTTTTGCCAGGCAGGTCTGTGCCAGTGCTGTGAAAGTGTTTTTGACAGCATTTGGCTAAATCTAGCTAAACAAATCCTTTGGGCCTATTGCAGTGTGTTAGGCAGTGGAGTAGCCTATCTGTGTTGCAAGCTACACCACCTGTGTATGTAATACTCATTTTTTACTGCACCTACCCAAGTAAAACCTTTTGGGCCTGTAGCAGTGTGTGGTACTCAATCTATTAGGCCATCTATACTAAGCTCCACCAGCTTTCAAATTACTAATAATTTTTAGCTGCATCTTGCCTGGAAAATAATTTTGAGCATAGCAGTAGTGTGTGGTAATCATTGTATTAGGCCATCTATACCAAGCTCCACCAGCTTTGAAATTAATAATAATTTTTAGCTGCATCTAGCCCGGAAAATAATTTTTCTTCCCAATAGTGGTAGCAATAGAAATATGGGGCGCGCGCCTGGCTAACAAAAATATACGCTTCATAACAAAAAACACCAGCCTAGAGCACTGCATTAATAAGATGGCATCATCGTCTCTCCCAGTGCTAGGCCTACTACGCCGGCTAGCATTCCTGTGCCTAAAATACAATGTATGGGTCCGCGCTAGCCACGATGCTGAGTGGTCTAAAGCTGCTGTTAACGCTTTATCACAATTCAATTGGCAGATTTTCACAGAGCTCCTCCCCAACGCCCACCCATCGGGCAACAGTTGCCCACCCTCCCTATGGGATCTAGTGGCGAATAGTTGATGCCATTAATCAGAGCGTCAGTTGCCCCGTCGACGTGGCAAGCATACGGTAAGGCATGGGAAGAGTGGACCCGACTAGTAGCAGGCAGACGGGTTGACCAATGTGAACAAGCCAGATTACAAGTCACCATAGAATTTCTCCACCAGCTAATGATGAGGGGCTTATCAGGGGCGTCAGCGCAGCGGTGTCTGACCGGAGTAGCATTTCACTTCCAACTACTGAATTGAGGAGATGTGACAAAGAGATTCATCATCAGACAATCCATAAAAGGGTGGAAAAGGGGTCAGCCAAGTCAGGAGTGTAGACGTCCCATCCCGTGTCAGTAAAACTGATTTCTCACATCATATCCCTAACACCATTAACATGACACTCACAATTTGAAGCAACACTACTGTCTACTGCATTTGCGATCGCCTTCTTCGGGGCGCTATGTATAAGCGAATTATTCCCTCAATCCAAAATTACCACCAGTGGAGGCTTATTACACCAGGACGTAGTCATAGCCAATAATGCTATACGTCTACGCATACGCCAATCGAAAACGGTTCCAGCAGGCAGGGGCACTTGGATACTTCTACAACCCACAAACGGTACACTGAGTCGGGTAACAATAGTAAAAACATATATAACCATCAGATCACAAAGTAATTTCTTCCTATCACACATTGATGGAATGCCATTATCCAGATACCAGTTCCAAGCTATATTTAATAAATGCATAACATCCGCAGGGAATCACCCCAAAGATTATGGGACACACTCATTCCGCATAGGCGCGGCCACGGAAGCAGCAAGAGCAGGACTGTCAGAAACGGAAGTTCAGAGGATAGGGAGATGGTGTCCACGTGTTTGGCGAGATACATAAGACCGGACTTGTTATCCTAACGTGGTTTGTTTCTTCTACAGGTGACGCTAAGTCAACAGTGTGGGTGATAGGCCACTCGTATATATATTGGGCAGAAAAAAGGGCGAAAGTCCACCCAGGCGGGAGGAAATTAGAGTTTCATAACACATATTTCAACTGCAGAGGTATTAGAGGCCTGCTATGGCCACAGGTAGTAATGGAGGTAATCGAGGTAGGGAGAGAGGCAAGAGGTCTGGTCATCTTAGTTATACAGGCCGGGGGAAACGACCTAGGTCATCACAAGAGCGCATAACTAATGGCAATAATGAAACTAGACACTGAGCGCTTCAGAGAATTTTTCACAAAACTAGCTATAGTATGGTCAGAGATTGTGCCGATAGCGGTGTGGCAAGGTGCGCGAGACATCACGGCCATCGAACGGACAAGGCGGGTAATAAATATTCGGATGGCAAAATTTAGAAGAGACAGAGGCGGTGTAGTGATACGACACCGACAACTGGAAGGAGATAAAGCAGGCCTCATACGGCCCGACGGTGTTCACTTAATGGATATTGGACTGGACATATTCCTGTCAGGACTCCAGGACGGAGTGGAACAAGCGTTAAGAGTGATGGGTGGGGGTCAGAGTCCTGCATACGAGTACGCAGGATCCTCCGTGGCCTGGAAATAGAAAGGACATGTTGGAGAGTTACATTTGTTGGCCAACTTGCCAGAGTGGAGACCCAGGGCATGCTGCAACAAGCTGAATTATTTTAGAAATAAAATGCCTTTCTAATGGAATGAGTATAAAGAGTTAATAAAGCTGTGACCGATCCTCACCCATCCAGTTGTAAGAGTTACATTATTGTATCGTCAAGGAAAGGGGGGCGGTAGGGGGGCTGAGCGTCTGGGTTTGGTTGGGGGTCCCCACAGTCTGCCTAGGCTAGATGCATTTAAAAATTCTTATTAGATACACAGACGGTGCAGCTTGCTTCGCAGCTGGGCTACTACGCCCAAAGTATTGCCTAGGCTAGATGCAGTTAAAAATTCTACGCTGACTAGCAGACACAGAAGCTTTGGAGCAGACCTCTGAGTAAACAGCTCTTCACACTCAACCATCTGTGTTACCCCAAGCCATAGTGTATGTACTTTCTCACAGTTAAAAGGGGGGGGGGGGAGCGACCCAACCCACCTGGAATTGACGATGCCAACGTCACGTAAGACACAGCAAGGGGACTCAAAAAAGAGTCTCCATTTTTTCCCAAAATTGTGGCACAGACACCACTTAACCCTAGAACGCATACCTGGGGCCTCGCAGGCCCGCCCTGTTAATTGTTTTCTATTTTCTGCAAGATTACTTCAGTTAGAATTTTGAAACTCTAGGTATTCTTCATGTATATAGTTGTTTGTCATTTGAGTTTGAGTTATTCCATGTTATTTGCACACGGGCCTGAAAGGTCCCAGGTATGTGAAAGTGTAGATTTTTATGGTCATGCGTTCTAGGGTTAAGTGGCATCAATTGCCCCACAGTTGCTTAAAATGGTTGGTGAGGTGATTTTACGAAATCCTCAAGCTTTTAGTCTCCCCAGGATGACACAGGGGTAGAAAAGTCCTTGCGAATCCATGATTTGTTCATCTTTATGAACGTGAGTCTGTCTACATTCTCAGTGAACAGCCGTGTGCGCTTATCTGTCAGCACACCACCAGCAGCGCTGAACACACGTTCAGAGAGAACGCTGGCTGCAGGGCATGACAAGATATCCAAGGCGTGAGTGGCGAGCTCCAGCCATTTTTCCAGATTGGAATCCCAAAATGAACAAGAGTCCAGTGACAGTCATGGCTTCGATGTTCACTTGGAGATACTCCTGTACCATCCTCTCTAGGCGTTGACTATGTGTCAGACTTCTTGTCTCCTGTGGCCTTGCAAAGGATGGTCTAAAGTGGTGAAACTATTCCACAAAATTGCTGTTACCAGTAGATACTGTGTTACTGTTATGGTTTGAGTGATGAAGACTCGACAGTCCCACGGTTGGCAAGTTAGAACTGTGAGATTCACTATGTGCACCACTGGTGTTTTGTGGAAAAGCGCATGTAAGATTCTGCAACAGAGTCTGCAGATACTCCTGCATGCGTAAATCCCTTTTTATGGCAGGAATTATTTCGGCAAATTTACTTTTGTACCGGGGATCTAAGAGTGTGGCAACCCAGTAGTCGGGATTACTTCGAATTCTGACAATCCGAGGGTCATGTTGTAGGTAGTGCAGCAAGAAGGCACTCATGTGTCTTGCGCATCCAGGAGGACAAAGTCCTTGTTGTGTTGGTAGCGAGGTAACAATCATGCTTCCTTCCTCTGCCCTCTCCCCCCAACCTCGCACAACAGAAATGTGATCAAGGTCTCCCTCATCTGATGAGTCTTCCATGCCCATCGCCAGTTCGTCCTCCACTTCTTCCTCTGCTCCTGCACCTTCCTCAACAGTTTGGCTGCTACCATGCGCCCTGGTTAATCCCTCTCCCCCACCCTCCCATGCCTGCTGCCTTGGTGCTGCCGACCGTCTGGACCTTGGAGATGTTATCCCTTCCGCAAACCAATCCTCTACTTCCTCCACCTCCTCTTGTCCCACCACCTGACTCTGAATTCTGTTTAATGTGTGCTCCAGCATGTAAATCACCGGAATAGTCATGCTAATAATGGCATCGTCGTCAGCACTAAACATCTTCGTCGCCATTTCAAAACTGTGCAGAAGGGTGTGTGGCGCCCCTGAGGGTTCAGTCGCCACAGAGTTACTGCATCTCACCCAGAGGTGTGGTATCTCACCCTCAGGTAAGGAAGGAGTATGGCTCGGGACCCTAACACCTGCATCCAACACATACCTACAGTGGGTGTAGGGTGAGATTACTCCTAAGGGAGAGCACAGTCCCAGGTCCCTAGCTGGCGGGAGGGTCCTATATAGTGGGTGCTTAGGGGAGCAGCTTAGGGGAGCACATGACAGGGAGATTATAAATAGGAAGCCATCTTAGAAAGAGCAAGCCAGTCAGAGGAGGAAAAGTGACAGGAGCAGAGGCTCTGCTCCGGAGGCGGGGACTGAAAGAGAAGAGAGGAGTGGGAGCAGGAAGGCTCCAGGAACCGAAGGGACCCTAGGGGTACGGGCCGTGCAGAAGGCCACCTGTACTCCCGCTGCTACCAGGAGGTAGAGGGGTCAGGCCAGATAAGGGGAACCGGTCCCTCAACTAGCGGAGAAACAGCAAGGCTCAACTAGAAACCGGAGGCTGCAGCATTTCATGTACTGCAGGCCAAAGTCCACACCAGTCTCACTAAGAAGGTAGCCACATAGGACCCAGGGGACGGAACACACGTCGCCCGCCAAGGCCCGAGGATACCGGATAGAAGTGTCACTGGGTGTGAGGTGCAGGGAGAAGGCCAGAGAAAGGACACACAGAAGGGGGTCCTGCTAAGTACCCCAGAGCTATCTGGGGGTGGACTGAGCCCCTCACTGAGTATGCACAGCACGACGGGGGAGATTGCTCTGGTACCTGTAATCTGGACTGCAACAACTGTGAGTAAAGATCTTGGGACTGCATCACATGGACTCTGTGTTCATTACTGACTCCCTGCCCTACAACCACCATCATCCACCCACACTGCCCTGAAGCTACACTCTTCCTGTGGGGAGTAATAATACCATTGCTGCAAAACCACCAGCTTCAGAGGACTGTTCCGCAGCAGCGGCCCCTTTTACCGCACTCCAGAGGTGGCGTAGTCGGACATTATAAAACCCATATATACAAATTACCCTTGGATTGACCGCCCTGGGTCACCGCCACAGTGACTACAACCCCCAGCGTCTACCGGCCCGGCTCCGGGTACCCCACGACCCAGGGGGCGCGTCAACTTCATAGGTCCCTGATCTGAGACCACTCCTGCAGCGTGATTTGCCCCACCTCTGGATCTCGTTGGCCCAGGCTATATGTCAGAACGTATTGCACCAGGGCTTGTCGGTGCTGCCACAGTCGCTGCAACATGTGCAGAGTTGAATTCCACCGTGTCGGCACATCGCATTTCAGCCGGTGAACTGGCAGGCCCAACGACTTCTGTAGAGATGTAAGTCGTTGAGCTGCGGGATGCGAACGGCGGAAGTGAGCACACAGCGACCGTGCCGTCTGCAGAAGGCCATCTAGTCCGGGATAGTGGGCTAAAAATTGATGGACAACCAGGTTCAACACGTGAGCCATACAAGGCACGTGTGTGACATTGCCCCGGCGAAGGGCCGCACCCAGGTTTGCAGCATTGTCGCACACGGCCTTCCCTGGTTTCAGGTCCAGTGGAGACAACCATTCATGAAACTGGGTCTCCAGAGCTGACCACAACTCCTCAGCTGTGTGACTCACATTTCCCAGACATTTCAAAGTGAACACTGATGCCATTGAGCCCTGCTGCCAGCATAGTAAGGAGGTGTGCAGGATTCTTTCTGTGCAGTTAGAAAGCAGGTGGCATTACCAGACAGGCTTTGGGTGCAGGTGGACGACCGAGAGGAGGTTGAGGAGGCAGAAGCAGTGGAGGAACTTCGAGATAAAGAGGATTGACGCACAACTCGTGGGGATGGTAAGACTTGGACAGCAGCCCCTTGTCCTGCTGTCACCATAGTTACCCAGTGCCCAGTCAGCGACATGTAATGCCCCTGTCCATGCCTACTTGTCCAAGTGTCTGTGGTGAAATGCACCCTGTCACACAAAGAGTTTCTCAAAGAAGCGGTGATGTTGTGTGCGACATGCTGGTGGAGAGCAGGCACACCTTTCTTTGAGAAGTAGTGCCGACTGGGCATCTGGTACTGGGGCACTGCGACGGACATAAGGTCTTGAAAATCCTCTGTGTCCTCCAGGCGGAAAGGCAGCATTTCTGTAGCCAACAGCTTGCAGATGGTGAAATTCAACCTCTTAGCTTTGTCATGGCTAGGAGGAAATGGTCTTTTACTTTTCCACATCTGAGGAACCGAGGGCTGGCTGTTGTGCTTAGACGGGGTTGAGTAGGGTGTCCCCGGCAAACTGCCGGTCTGTGAGGAAGATGCAGGCGGACATGTTAGGTTGCCTTGATCCAAAGGTGGTACTCTCGATGTCGGAGAGCGCTCAACACCAGCAGGTGTTTCCACTTCCCAATGAACTGACGACCTGCCAATCACACTGGCTGTTGCGGGTAAAGAGGTGGCAGGTCTACGTCCAAAAACATGTGTGACTGCTGTCCCCCCAGTCACAGAGGATGAAGAGGCTGCGGATGCACAAGATGGGGCAGACAGTGGTTGGCCCGGCCCGCTAGGCCGCATTGTAGCACAGTGAGCTTCCCACTGTAGCTTATGCTTCATATCCATGTGACGGTACATGCATGAAGTACTCAAACTATGGATTTTTTGGCCTCTACTTAGCTTTTGGTGACAAATATTACAGATAACACGAGTTGGGTCATCCTTATCGATCTGAAAAAATGCCCAGGCTATGCAAGGCTTAGAGCCCATGCGACCTGAAGAGCCACTACGACTTGTGGTCAGAGGCAGAGTTGTGGTTGAGGATGCAGTTGTTGACGTGCTTCCAGTACTACGTCTCTGTCCAGGAAGGCGCAACCTAACCTCATCGTCAATAGCATCTGTGACGCCCCGCTGCTCTTGGTATCACAGATCCTAGAAGAGTGCATTGATGGAACCCTCCACAAGAGGCCCCCATAAACATTCACACATCTCCACCTTCCACCTCAGACCACCAGAGGGAGCCCGTTAGGGATATAAATAGGGAAGGTGGAGCTAGGCAGTTCAGTTCTTCTGAAGAGTTCCTGCAGTAGAGAAGCCTAAGAGAGGTCAGTCTGCAATGGAGCTCAGTCTAGTCTAGAGAACTCAGTTAATAGTTCAGCAGTGGAGCACGAGGCTCCTGCTAGCTAGATTCAGGGAGCCCAGTTAGAGCTTAAGGTGTGCCGGCGCCATAAGATCGGTGAAGCGCGGCAAGCTGCCGTTAGTGTGTATAGCCTAGTGAGGGCCCGAGTAGGCCGAAGGCGAGTGGCGAGTTAGTACATAAGGGGCAGAGGAGCTTAACCAGCTCACCCCGAAGCATTTACCGGACACCGGATCCGAGCTTACCGGGATCTCTATGACCCAGTAAGGCATAACTGGAATCCCTGGAGAACTACAAGTCCCAGGATCGCTAAGGTGCTGATACGTAACAGAGCCAGGAGACGCTTAGGCCCCGCATACTGGGAGCGTGAACTCCAAGAGAAGGCCCTACCACAAGGTCAGCCAGCGCAGGACAGAGACAAAGTTAGGCCTAGCTCCAGGCAGGTCAGAAACTTACTACGCAGAGGCAAGAAACAGGAGGCCCTACACCCGCTCATTGGGGAGGATCCTGATATGCACCCTTCACCCTACAGTGCTCCGGGATGTGCCTGAATTTCCACCAGTAAAAGGTACTGAAGTGACTACCGTGTCCGTTCCCGTTCTTGCTCTGACCCAGCTGGGTCTTGCCTGTGCTGCATTCCCCCTGCATACGCTGCCCTGAGACCTAGCTCCACCTGTGGGGAGCTATACCATCGAGCTGCCTTATCACGGGCCTCAGTGGACTGCTGCAGCGCTGGTGCTTCTCACCAGATACCACAGGTGGCATCACGAACTCTTATAAAATTAACAATTATCCACCCTTTTAAAGAGTGACCCCAGGGTACGGGCCAGGGAGCTGACCACCGCGACATCCCCAAGGCCAGGCAAAGGCCCGGGTACCGAGTCATCCCCATCCCCTGGGCTAGTCACATCCTCCTCCACCTCCTCTGCTGACCTCATCGACTAGCTGACTGTGGGTTGACAGGAAGTGGGATCTCCAACCTCGTCATCATCACCCTGTGTGTTCTCACACCCGTCGTCCTCAGAGCCAACCTCTTCCTGCCCTGACCGAAAAGTCAAGTTGTCGCTCCAATCAGATATTTGAGTCTCATCATCGTCTTCATCATTGTCTCCACCAACAGGAGTTACAGTTTGGGAACGAGGGTCTACATTATGCTCAGAACCTTCTTCATCTGGTCCTGGATCCAACTTATAAAGATTCTGGGCATCAGTGCAGATCATTTCCTCGTCTGGATTAACCGAAGCTCTGGAGCAGACCTCCGTTTCCCAGGCTATAGTATGAGTAAACAGCTGTGCAGACTCAACCATCTGTGTTACCCCATACTAAGACGGGCAGCTGGAGACTTGGGAGCTGTGAGGAAGCAAGTGCGATTGGGGTGACACCTCTGAGGACTGGAGTATTTGTGATGTTGAAGTTGAGGTGGAGGAGAGCCCACTTGAAGGAGCACTTGATATCCGTTGAAGCACTTGCTGTTTTTGTGCCTCATCTGGAATTTGTAGCGATGGCGTGTCCGTAAGAAAGGGATCTTATCACATTGTCCACGAAAAGAAGTCGACATCTTAGTTTGGCTGGAAGATGGTCTTTCTTCTGCAGATGTTACTCCCCCCCCCCCCCCCCCCCCCACCGCGGGGGGGCTCGACCCACCAGCGGACAGGCACCAGTATTGGGAGAGGGGGTCTGGCCGTCAGGGTCCACCTCGGCTCTGGCACAAACCCGGCGACACGGAGGTGGCACGGGCAGGAACGGACTGGCCGTGTCGGCTTCGCACTTTTTTGGTTTTAGAAGGGCATGACATGCCTATATCTGTGTCTCCCCCTCCTTTTACTCCTCCACCTCTTTTCTTTTCGCATGACTATATGTACTTGTCACTTTTCCATGTGTTAGTTATGTCTTCTGAGCAGTTTGTCAGCTTTTGGACACCGTTGAAGGTGTTTTCTATGTGTTTCTATGTGTTTTTGTTTGCCTGCTATTGGTTTTAACGGTTTTCGAAGGTGTTTGTCGAACAGTTCGTCGAACAGTTCGGCGAACATACGGGTGTTCGACGAACCGAACTCGAACACTACGGGGGTGGCTCAACACTAATCCTTACCTCGGAGAGGAGATACCACACCTCATTAAAGAGATGCAGTACCCCTGTGGCGACAGAACCCTCAGGGGCGCCACATTACCATCAGACTCTCTCACCACTCAGCCCACCCGTTTCTTGTGCAGTGATAAACCAGCTGTTCTCCACCTCCCATACACATTTTCTAAGCATTCCCTATTTCTTTCTTCAGGTGGTCCTGACATCAGTCCCCAGCCGAAACATCTTTATGGCTGTAAAAATGATCAAGAAAAAGAAGGTGAAGGAAAACATCCTTATGAGAGAGCGGCGGATACTCCTCGCGGCCCGAGACTGCCCATTCTTATGTCACCTCTATGCCGCACAGCAGTCTCGGAAGCTGGCGTATTTCATCACGGAGTATCTGTCCGGCGGCAGCCTCGAGGCTTTGATTGACATGTGCGGCTGCCTGAACATCGACAGCGTAAGGTGAGTATGAGGAAGATATACGAAAAAGAGAGCAGAGGGGTGAAAATAAAAGCAGAGGTGGAGATGTAGCTGGGAGAGGACTGGCAGGTCATGTAGCCCAGGAGGGAAGGAGGTATCAGTGATGACATTGATACTACACTCTGTTCTCTCCATCAGATTCTACACAGCAGAGATTGTATGTGGTCTCCAGTTCCTCCACGGACACAACATCGTCCACCGGTAAGCACAACTTTCCTCCTTCTCTCTGTCCCCTCTACATGCTCAAAAAATTGCCCCCAACTTTCCTGGGCTCCTGTCTGCCTAGTCCATCTGATCTTGCAGTGACCCATTTTCCATCTCCTGTATCATGGGGTAGATTTCTTATTATGTTTTCTTATTTCATTGCAGAGATATTAAGCCAGTAAACATCATGTTGGATGCCGATGGCCACATCCGTGTAGTTGACCTGGGGCTCGCCCAAGATGGGGTCACCTCCTCCAAAAACATCTCAGGAGTGACGGGCACTTTCCACTTCATGGCCCCTGAGGTGCTTCTCAAAAAAGGATATGGCACAGCAGTGGATTGGTGGAGCCTGGGGATTGTGGTGTCCAAGATGGCAACAGGACGCTCCCCATTTTACACCGGCTCTGTCAGCAAAATGGCTTACACAGCGATAACCAGAGGAGAGCCTGAAATTCCATCTTGGCTTGATGCTGACTTGAAAGATCTTATCAAGAAGCTGCTGTGCAAAAATCCTGAGAAACGATTGGATGTGTGCGGGAACATCAGAGAGCATCCATTCTTTACCAACATCGGCTGGGAGGATCTAGAGAAAAGGAGAGCAAAGCCGCCATTCGTACCATTCAGGCCAGTTCTGGACAACCATCAGCTACAGTGGCCGGAGGATAAGAAAGCCTTTAACCCCGTGGCCGGATTCAATTATGGGTCATCAAGCTGGGCCCGGTAAGATCATCCTCTGTGAGGATAAATCCCATCAAATGTTCTTCTCACCTTGTGGCCATTATGACCATCTTTGTCTTCTCCCACTGTTTCTGTCAATGACTATGTCTCTGTCATTCTTAGGTGGATGAGAATATCTGGGCTGTGAAAGAATCCACGACCATCTGGTGAGTGACCGCTGTACACACAGGACACCGATCATTAGATGTGTACATTATATCTGATGTTACATAGGGGAATGGTTCATTATAATGACCATTCCTCTAAGATAACAGAAGATCCAGGAGCTAGAAGTTATTGAAATGTCTTCCTCTTATGTCTTGCAGGATGAACCCGTGCCAACTGCCCAGAACTTCTTGCCTCCTGACCCGTACCTCACGTCTCTGCTGCTGTTTGTCACCTCGGCTGCCCTAGAACATCATGTCTCTCATTAACACCTTCATGTCGGACCACTGCCATCGTGTCGCTGCACCAGGCCCTTGACTTGGCCTCCTCCAATCCATGGCTGGCATCTGAGATCCCTCCAGCCCGAAGGTCTTCTGCGCCCCAGGAGCGGCCTGTGCTAAGTTTCCATCTGGTGAGTTCAGGAACAATAGTATAATATTGGCCATTATCCCTGAACTTACCTCAGCGCAGGCCGGGTAAGTACTGCACCCATCATCCATCACATCCACAGTACATGATAGGTGTAGACCCTACACTACACTACAGGTATAGGCACACACACATAGACACATAGGACGTAGATAGAGATTTCGGCTTTTGATCCTGGGATTTAATCTGATCGCCATATTTGGGGTCAGGAAGGAATTTTCCCCCCTAATATGAGGATAATTGGCCCATTCCTCATAGGGGGTTTTCGCCTTCCTCTGGATCTACACGGCCTTAAATAGGTTTAGTAATATATCAATAAGTAGATTCACACATAAGTAGTGCAAAAAAATAAGTTTAAAAAAATAAAATTCAAAAATAGTTTATTTTACACAAACCAAAAACATTTTTAGTCTAAATATATAACAATTAAAAAATGTAAATATATTTTTTAAAAATCTCACTTCCATTACACACAGGGAGGTACGAGCCTTTGATCCTGGGATTTAATCTGATCGCCATATTTGGGGTCAGGAAGGAATTTTTCCCCCGTCATGAGAATAATTGGCCCATTTCTCACCTGTGGTTTTCGCCTTCCTCTAGATCAACACGGCCCATAGATAGGTTTAGTAAAATAGAAGAAATAAGTAGGTTCTTATATTTATAATGAAAAAATATCTGAAAAAATAATTTATTTTTTGGTTTAAGAAAAATTAGTTAAAATAAATATAAAAATAAATTGAAAATAATTAAATATTTAAATAAAAATGTACACTTACGTATCACACATTAGCTATGAGCCGTTGATCCTGGGATTCATCCCGATCGTCATATTTGGGATCAGGAAGGAATTTTTCACCTTCTTCTGGATCAACACGGCCTTAAATAGATATAAACTGACAGTTATATAAGTAATTCCCATATTAATGGCTTATTATAAATACATAAAAACATTTTAAAGTATAGGCAGATTTTCAGATAATGTATAATATATACCGTAGCTCTGAACTTAAATAAGGAAAAGATAAATAGTTTAATACATTTTTTAGAAATTAATTTAATTTCGGTCTCAGCCCTTGATCCTGGGATTTATTCTGATCGCCATATTTGGGGTCAGGAAGGAATTTTCCCCCCTGATATGAGGACAATTGGCTTATTCCTCACAGGGGTTTTTCGCCTTCCTCTGGATCAACGCGGCCCATAAATAGGATTATTCTGATAGAATAATTTACACATATACATGATACTATAACATATAATAACCCCATCTATAAATAAAATCTTTCGTTTACCCCCTACATCGTTGTTCTTGTCTTTATTCCATCGGTCGTCCATGTAGTGAATGTGGGTTTCGCCCCTGAGTCTTGATGGGGTCGTACGGTCTCATGTAAGGTTTCTCCATATGGGTCAGAGGTGAAACCCCAATGTGCTGCAGATAAAGACCAAACTGATCCCTTCTGCAGTAAGCGAGTACCCGGCAGCAGGTGCTGAATTTCCCTACAGCGCCTCCCAAGACAGAAATTAAGTATTACAAGTGATTCTCTGTAATCACTGGGCTGTACCTGGAAATCTAGTGTTTGGTCCTCCAGGGCAGGAGACGCTGTTTGGTGGTCGTTTTCATTCTGACTAATGGAAGAGAATACAGAACTTCAGATTCCCATAAAATGCCATTTGGATATTGGGTTTTCTACAGCTGCCGCTCACTATACACAGAGCAGTGATTGAAACCGCGCAGGCGCCGCCCCTGTGACTGACAGAGAGAGGCTGCTGGGTGACATAAAGTTAATTTCCTCCTGGCAGCGGGGCTCTCAGTGCAGGCACCGCACAGTGTCACAATGCTATTACTTGCAGATTTACCCCATATCCCATATCTGCAGGTTAATAGTGTTATTTTACATGACAGGTTCCCTTAAACCCATGATGTAGTTTTGTCCCAGGTCTCTAAGGCCTGTATGAAACCGACTGAGTAGTAGAGCTCACATCATATGTAGCAGATGCCGGCTGTGCTACACAGCCAAAAACTGCCTGTAACTGCAGCAACCAGAGCTCGCTCCGATCGCTGAAGTTTATCCATCTAAATGCCTTTGTCAATCACTGAATGGCGATTGCAGGGAGCTGATGGGTTACTGACGCGCCCCCTGGGGCTGTGGGGTACTCGGTAGCTGGGCCGGTTGGTGCTCGGGATGTCACGGTGGCAGTGACCCGGTCCGTGGCCCCGGGTGGTCAAATTAAAGGATAAGTAAAAGGGGAATAAAGTTTTTTTAGAGATAATGTTCGTGACGCCACCTGTGGTATGCGGCTATATCGGGCCGCCGCTGTGGTGCAGATCCACTGGAGCTGATGGTGACGCAGTAGAGTTGGTTCAGCTCTCCACAGGCAGAGCTAAGCCCCAGGGCAGAATAAGATGAATTTTGAAGGTAGATGTTGTTGGTGCGGTGTAATGCAGGTGATGGCGCAGCAATTATTCAAGGACACAGTGGGGTGCAGTCTTCAGGTTTTACTCACAGTTGTTAAGTTCCTCAGGTTACAGTCACCAGTGTGCAACTGTTATGTTCTGCTACCAGAGCTAAGGAAAGAGAGGAGATCTGTCCCTACGATAGAACTCAGCTTGATCCCTACGATGTAACAGGGAACCTGATCCTGCAATCAGACCTGCTAAAGTCCTCAGCTAGTCTGTACGGAGACCTATAGATGTGGGGAAGGAATCCCTACAAGTACTAGGGACTGGGAGCAAAATGGACACCTCCTAACAGAAATAGTAGCAGACAGACGAACAAACAATATATATAGAACACAGAGGTCCGAAGACCAAGCAAACTAACAGAGTAAGATACTGAGCACCGGCTAGCTAAAGAGTAGTAATACAATGAAGTCCAGCAAAGCCAGAAGGGCGGAGCAGGACCAAATAGGCCAACAAGGTCATGTGACCAGCAATAGAAAAAACCTAAGAGCAAGGTTCTAACAGCAACTTCCCACGTCGCCCTGTCCCCTCCAGGGTAGTGATCCAGCAAACTCTAAGGTACCTCAGGAGCACTTGGACGGGACCCCGTTCTATGTACCTTTCCTGGTCGTCTCACGGCGCTGGTTCTCACCCTCCTACCCTGCGCCTCACAATCAGTGTCCCAAGCCAGTGGCCTCGGGCCTTGTCGGGCGACTTGCAATCTCCTGTACCCTATGTGGCCACCTTTTCAGCGATATAATTGAGAATTTTGGCTGCAACACCTTGCAAATGCTGCAGCCTCCGGTTGGCTAGCTGAACCTGGTTGTTCTCCACTAGTGTGGGGCTGGTACCCCTCTGCGGCCTGATCCCTCCACGTCAGCATGAATTCGGGCGCACGGGTGGCTTCCTGCACTCACCGTGCTGCTGGGATCCCTTCTGTCTCTGGAGCCTTTCTCTCGCTGCTCCCGTCTTCTCTCACTCTCCTCCTGGGCCTCTCTTACTAGGTCCGACTCCTCTCTCTCCTAACTTGCTCTCCTGAGCGGAGTTCCTCCTGAGCTCCCACTCCCAACTGAGCTCCTCTCTGTACTGTCCGCTTCTAGATGGTTCCCCTTGTCTTTTATACTCTTTCTGTCTGTGCTCCCCTGAACTTCTTCCTCCACCCACCTCCTCTACCTGGTTACACCCTCCAGCTAGGGACCAGGGACTGCTCTCCCTTAGGATCAATCTCGCCCTTCCCTACTGTAGTGGAGAGTATTGGATGTGGGTGTGTGGGTCCCGGGTAGTACTCCGTCCTTACCTGAGTGTGGAGTACCACACCTCTGGGTGAGATGCAGTACCTCTGTGGCAACTGGACCCGCAGGGGCGCCACATTACCATGGCAGCCGGTAAGTTTAGTGTAAGCAATTGAACAATTGCAGGTTGAGATCCCCTAGTGGTACAAAAAAAGTAGAAATAAAAAAATGGGAACCTGTCACGTGAAAAAACAGGGTTAATCTGCAGGTTAATAGCGTTCTGAACCTGTCTGGCCCTGGCATTTAGAGCCCCGCTGCCGGGAGGAAATTATGTGTATTCCTCCTGGCAGCGGTCAGCTTCCAGTCATAGGTGCGGTGGCGCGGGTACAGTCACTGCTCTGTACATAGAGAGTGGCGCCTCCAGCACTGACTGTCGTCCGGTCGTACTGCTGAGCTGCTGTCAATCAATGCCGGGGGGTGCGGTTACACCAATGCCGGGAGGAATAAAGCTTCCTCCTGGCAGCGGGGCTAAAAGTGCGGGCGCCGAGCAAGTTCAGAGTAACCCCACATCTGCAGGTTGATAGCGTTTTTCACATGATAGGTTCCATTTAAAAAATAAAAATGTATAAAAAACTGCACCTCCTTTGTCCCCATTCAAAAATGGAAAAATTTTAAAAAAAATTGATATCGTCATGACTAAAAAAAAGTACGATCTATCGAAATATTAAATTATTCAGACAATATGTTAAACATGAAGAAGGAAAAAAAAAAAGTTATGGCTCTGGGAAGAAGGGGAGCAAAAAGCGAAAACGCAAAAATGGAAAAACCCAAGGTGGTGAAGGGGTTAAAAGCATCAGCTCCCAGCGAAAAATAACCAAGACCTCACTCAGCTCCATGAGCGAAAAGATGCAGGTCTCAGAATATGGAGGAACAAACAATTTAAGGTTCTGAATTTTTTTTTAACCACTAAAATATAAAGAAACGTCATAAGGGTATGTGCACATGTTCAGTAATTGCAGCAGAAAAACCCACTGCAAATATTGGAGTATTATTTTCCGTCCTATAACAGAACCCAGAGGGTCCCCTTGCTTCCATTTGTATCAGACATACTGATAGGGAATGTAGATTGTGAGCCCTGATGGGGACAGCGCCCAGAATGTCTGTAAATTGTCTGAATTGTAAAGAGCTGCAGAATATGTTGGCGCTATATAAATAAAAAGATTATTATTATTATAAAGATTATTAGTTATGCAAAGGGTTGAAAAAACGCAGCATGTGAACATAGCCTAATAACTGTTCTTAAAAATAAACTATTATCACTTCTATTTTTAAAGCTTTTTACTCTGCGGCATATTTTCCACACCTGCCTAAAACTTTTGCACAGTACTGTATATGAGATGATTTTACAAAAAGATGCAGTATCTTTTGATAGTATGATACAAATCACTCTTGCTATGTGACTCCCTATTTCTTAATTTAAGAATCCATGTAGTAATTTGCATTTCGACCTCTAGATGGTGACACCTAAATACTGCAGTGACAATATCTCCAAAATATCCTAGGTCAGTGATGGCGAACCTTTTACAGACCGAGAGCCCAAACTGCAACCCAAAACCCACTTATTTATCCCATAGTGCCAACACGGTCATTTAACCAGAATACTGAGGTTTTAGTTTAGAAAAACAACTCCTACATAGAGCAGGCGAGGGGAACCGAAAGCAGCCACAAACAGGAGCAGGGGCATGAGTCTACAGATAGAAAAAATATGCTCCCCCTTCCATCCTGGTATATGTTTGCCCATCCTTGTATATATGCTCCCCCATCCTTGTATATATCCTGCTTCCCTATCCTTGTATATATGCTGCTCCCTCATCCTTGTATATATGCTGCTCCCCCATCCTTGTATATATCCTGCTCCCCCATCCTTGTATATATGTTGCTCCCCTATCCTTGTATATATGTTGCTCCCCCATCCTTGTATATATGCTGCTCCCCCATCCTTGTATATATTCTGCTCCCCCATCCTTGTATATATGCTGCTCCCCCATCCTTGTATATATGCTGCTCCCCCATCCTTGTATATATGCTGCTCCCCCATCCTTGTATATATGCTGCTCCCCCATCCTTGTATATATGCTGCTCCCCCATCCTTGTATATATGCTGCTCCCTCATCCTTGTATATATGCTGCTCCTTCATCCTTGTAGATATGCTGCTCACTAGTGTTGAGCGATACCTTCCGATATCAGGAAATATCGGATCGGATTGGATCGGACCAATACCCAAAAAGTATCGGATATCGCCGATTCCGGTACCGGAAACCAATGCAAGTCAATGGGACACAAATATCGGAATGAAAATAAACCCTTTCTTTCCTTGTAGGTTAATTCTACATGAAGGAAAACAATTAACAATATTGTAGAATGTTTTGGGGGAGGTGGTTGCCCAAATCGATGGGAACAGTGCTCACAGTGAAATATGAAAAGCCGGCAATTCAGCAGCGGCATACAACGGTACCCGACAATTTATAACAGAAAGAATAGAGCTTCACACATAGATTAGATAGATAGAAACATGTCAGTCACATATATATGAAGTACAGTGACAGTATTGCATACTGTACTTGTCATTTAGTGTAAAGGATTTATTTAAAAAAATATTAGTGTTTTAATGCACTGTCTCTTTAAAAAAGCCGGCCTGCAATTCAGCATCTGTACCCGACAATTTAGAATAGAAAGAATAGAGCATCACACATAGATTAGATACATAGAAACATGTCAGTCGCATATATAAGAAGTACAGTGATAGTGTTGATTACTGTACTTGTCATTTAGTGTTAAAATAAAGGATTTATTTAAAAAAAATTGGCGTGGGGTTCCCCCTAATTTTAGTCTCTAGCGGAGGTTAAGCAGACTGCTGGGGCAGATGTTTGAAGCCTGGGAAGGGGGTAATACCCACGGAGCTTCCCAGGCTACTAATATCAGCCCCCAGCTGAATACCTAGCCTTTACTAGCTATTAAAATGGGGGACCCCCCCCCAAAAAAGACGTGGGGTCCCCCCTATTTTAATAGCTAGCAAAGGCTCGGCAGACAGCTGGGGGCTGATTTTAATAGCCCAGGAAGGGTGCCATGAATATTGGCCCCCTCCCAGGCTAGAAACACCAGCCGTCAGCCGCCCCAGAAATGGCGCATCCATAGGATGCGCCAATTCTGGCACTTAGCCTCGCTCTTCCCACTGCCCTGTAGCGGTGGCAGTGGGGTAATAGGGCTGGGGTTGATGTCGGCTTATAATGCCAGCTGACATCAAGCCCAGGTTAGTAATGGAGAGGCGTCTATAAGACACCCCCATTACTAACTCCATAGTCAAAGTTAAAAAAAACACAAACACCCAGAATAAAGTCCTTTAATTGAAATAAATACACAATTCTTTATTGTTCTAAATTAAACCATACTTACCGTCACACCCATTCCAGCTGAAGCCAACGATCTCCTGCAATAAAAATAAAATAATAAAGCAACATCATCCTTACCTTCCCATGGTTCCCAGGACGGCTCGAGCTCTGCTACATCGAGATGACAGGCTGGATCACAGCATAAAGCTGCCATCCAGCCTGTCATCCCGCGGACACTGAGAAGCGCAGGCATGCTTGCGCTCCTCAGTGTCTGGCTGTGACGGCATCCAGATGAGCCGACAATGAACTCAGCTCACCTCATGCACGTCACTGACAGCGTGGGAGAATTCCCCTGCACATGCGGTGACCGTGAGAGACTCGGCTCATCTGGATGCCGTCACAGCCTGACACTGAGGAGCGCAAGCATGCCTGCGCTTCTCAGTGTCCGCGGGATGACAGGCTGGATGGCAGCGTTCTGCAGGTCCAGCCTGTCATCTCGATGTAGCAGAGCTGAAGCTGTCCTGGGAACCATGGAAAGGTAAGGATGAGGTTGGTTTATTATTTTTCATTTATTGCAGGAGATCGTTGGCTTCAGCTGGAATGGGCGTGATGGTAAGTATGGTTTAATTTAGAACAATATAGAATTGTGTGTTTATTTCAATTAAAGGACTTTATTCTGGGTGTTGTGTTTTTTTTTTAAATACTTTACTAGAAATTCATGGCGGTCATGTCTAATATTGGCGTGACCCCATGAATTTCGGGCTTAGGGCCAGCTGATAATGTCAAGCTGGCCCTAACCCCTTTATTATCCAGTGAGCCACCGCACCAGGGCCCTGGATGAGTTGGGTACAGCGCCAGAAGATGGCGCTTCTATGAACGCGCCATCTTCCGGGGTGGCTGCGGACTGCAATTTGCAGCGGGGGGGGGCAGAAAGCTTGGGCCTCCCTGCTCTGCAGATTCCAGCCCCCAGCTGCCTAGTTGTACCTGGCTGGACACAAAAATAGGGAGAAGCCCCACGTATTTTTTTTTTTTATTATTTCATGAAATTCATGAAATAATTAAGAAAAAAAGGGCTTCCCTATATTGTTGTGTCCGGCCAGGTACAAATAGGCAGCTGGTGGTTGGGGGCAGCCCGTTCCTGCCTGCTGTACCTGGCTGGACACAAATATAGGGCGAAGCCCCACATCAATTTTTTTTTAATTATTTCATGAATTTCCTGGGGGCTGATATTAATAGCCCAGGAAGGGTGCCATGAATATTGGCCCCCTCCCAGGCTAGAAACACCAGTCATCAGCCACCCCAGAAATGGCGCATCCATAGGATGCGCCAATTCTGGCACTTAGCCTCGCTCTTCCACGCTGCCCTGGTGCGGTGGCAGGGGGTAATAGTGGTGGGGTTCATGTCAGCGCCAGCTGCCATGAAGCCCAGGTTAGTAATGATGGGTGTCTATAAGACACCCCCATTACTAACCTACAAAGTGTTAAAAAGAAAAACACACACTACACCCAGAAAAAAATAATTTATTTGAAATAAAACACACCATTTTATTTAATTCTTAGTTTACTATAAAAAATAGTTACCTGTCCACGTTCCTGCGCTGATCTCCCATGCACAGCTGTCACATCTGGAGACGGTGACAGCAGTGCATGGCTGCTGTAAGCTCACGCTGCCGGGAACACGTCCGCTCCCGGCAGCGGGAGCCACTGACTGAGGTCACCGGAGTGCATTCAGTCAGCGCAGCTCCGGAGACCTCCTTTACGGCACTGCTGTACCGCGGGAATTTCTCACGATACAGCAGGGCCGTAAAGGAGCTGACTGGAGCAGCGCTGCCTCAACTCCGGCGAACCCACTTATGCAATGACGGGGCTGCTTTACGGCCCCGTCATTCTAGCGGCGGCAGCGGTTCAGAGCGGTCACATTCTATGTGGCTGCTCTAAACTGGAGATCATCGTGGGACACTCGTGGACTACTACGGAGGGGTAAGGATAAGGTTGTGGTTTATTATTTTAGATTTTATTACAGGAGATCGATGGCTTCGGGGAATTAGGTGTCTAGGTGAGTATAGGTGTAATTTTTTATTTTTTACTTTATTTTAGGTGGCGATCGGTGGGGACAGGTAATGTATAAACTAATTTATTGTAGGTAACCACTGGCCACCAATGACATGTATTTAAAATTTATTGGGGACACAGTAGGGCAATTTAAATAGCAGGATCAGGCTGATGGGAACTACTGCTCCCATCGAGCTGATCCTGCTGGCACGAGTGGACGGGGGACAGACATAGGCCGATGGGAGTAGTAGTGTCACATCGGCCTATGTCTGCCTGCACGCACACCCCCCAGACATCGCATAGACACCGCGCACACCCGCACAGACACCGCGCACACACCCGCAGACATCGCACAGACACCGCGCACACACCCGCAGACATCGCACAGACACCGCGCACACACCCGCAGACATCGCACAGACACCGCGCACACACCCGCAGACATCGCACAGACACCACGCACACCCGCAGACATCGCACAGACACCCCGCACACACTCGCAGACATCGCACAGACACCCCGCACACACCCGCAGACATAGCACAGACACCGAACACACCCGCAGACATAGCACAGACACCGAACACACCCGCAGACATCGCACAGACACCGCACACACTCGCAGACATCGCACAGACACCGCGCACACACCCGCAGACACCGCACACACTCGCAGACATCGCACAGACACCGCACACACACTAATCATGACGGGCTGATGGTCTGGGAGGTGAGGCTGACCTGTGCGGCCGTGGGAAAGTTCATGTGAGTTCATGCAATGCAGTCAAGCATGAACTCACATGAACCCTCTGAGGGCACCGCGGCTACTTCAAATGAACAGCTGATCGGCATCACCTGATACCTCAGCTGTTGATTTGAAATAACCGGCGGGAAAGTGCAGCACAGAACGGGAAAGCCGGCGGTGAAGTCTTTTCACTGCCGGCTTCCCCGCCCGGGTCCTTCCCTCCCCGCTCCTTGGTGCTGCGCTCCCCGCCCTGTCCTAACTTACGATTGGGATGGGAGATGGCGAGGGGAGCGGAGGATCGGGGTGGGAGGCTGCGGGGAAGCAGTATGGGGCTGTGTGATTGTTTAAAAACCGGCGGCTTTTTACCGCCCGCTGGCTTTTAAACAATCAGGAGAATTCTCTCACGCTGGGATGGCATTCTGATGACAGGCTGGATCGCAGCTGAGCGCTGCCATCCAGCTTGTCATCCTTCAGAGACACTGCAGAGCGCAGGCATTATGGGAACTTCCGATTCCGGTATTCGATATTGTAAAAGTATCGGAATTAAGTATCGGAATTCCGATACCGCGAATATCGGCCGATACCCGATATTTCAGTATCGGAATGCTCAACACTACTGCTCACCCATTCTTGTATGTATACTACCCCCCATCCTTGTATATATCCTGCTACCCCCCATCCTTGTTTATATGCTGCTCCCCCATCCTTGTATATATACTGCTCCCCCATCCTTGTATATATCCTGCTTCCCCATCCTTGTATATATGCTTCTCCCCCATCCTTGTATGTGCTCCCCCAAATCCTTGTATATATGCTGCTCCCCCATACTTGTATATATGCTGCTCCCTATCCTTGTGACTCGCCCCCTGGGCCGTGGGGTACTCGGAACCGGGCTTCAGGGCAATGCTGGGAGTAGTGGTGGCGACCCGGTCCCGTGGCTCAGTGTGGTCAGACCATTGGTAGTCTACTATGTGCTTTAGGTAATGTCCGACTACGCCACCCGTGGATTGCGGCTATTAGGAACCACCGCTGCAAGGCAGACCGCTGAGGCTGATGGTGTATGCAGCTGAGGTAGTGTAACTCCCCACGGGAAGAATGCAGCCCCAGGGCAGTGTAGTGAATGGTGGGGGTGATGGTGCAGGGAGTCCCAGTACCGTTAGTGCTGGCGAAGCAAAAAGCACAAAGACAACGTGTTGCAGTCCAGGGTCTTTCACTCACAGTTCGTATATTCCCAGTCACTTCTGTCAGCAATGACCGCCCGAGCCATGCTGCGTCCACCAGGTGAGGGGCTCGGTCAACCCCCAGGTAGTTCAGGAACATGGCACAGAACCCCCTTCCATCCTTTCTCTGGCCTGCCCCACCAGTGACCAACTTTTGTCCAGCTACCGCAGATCTGCGCGGGTAAACGTGGGCCCCGTTCCCCGCTGTCCTATATGGTGCCTTCCTAGCAGGTTTGGTGAGGTGTCGCACCAATAAATGATTACGACCTCCAGTCTTTGGCTGAGGGTAGTTTCTCCTCCACCAACTTGGGATCCGGTACCCTTAATCTGCCTGACCCTTCACCCGGTATTCTCATGGGCTCTTAGGGTCCCTTCTGCCTTCTTGTTTGAGCCCTTCTACACTTTGGGTACTTCTCTTTTCTTTGCTGTTCCTTTCTGTTTCTGTTCCTTTCTTCTGGCTCCGGCCTTCACCCTAGGCCTGCCTCGTGGAGCTGGGCCCAGACTGAGCCACAGCCTCCTGTCAGCCCTCTCTGGCTGAACTCCTTCTCTCACTGAACTCAACCACCCAGAACTAAGATGGTGCCCACCTTATATACCCTTCCCTAGTGTGTGAGCTCAGGTGACCAGCAACCAATGAGCTCCTACCTATGCTCAGGAACCGTCCCCTCCTGCTCCTACATCACTGGGTTCCCCCCCCTCCCCACTCCAGCCAGGGACATGGTCTGTCGTGCCTGCTTTACTGTACTAATGGGAGCACCGTTGAGCTGTCCCTCGGAAATGGGGTGTGTGTGATGCATGCTGCTAACTGAGCCCTGGTCCATACTCCATCCTTACCCGGGAGTGGAATATCACACCTCTGGCAGAGGTGCAATACCCCTGTAGCGGCCGAACCCTCGGGGCGCTACACTTGTATATATGCTGCTCCCTCATCCTTGTGTATATGCTGCTACCCCATCCTTGTGTATATCCTGCTTCCCCATCCTTGTATATATGCTGCTTGCCTATCCTTGTATATATTCTGCTTCCCTATCCTTGTGTATATGCTGCTCCCCCATCCTTGTATATATCCTGCTTCCTCATCCTTGTATATATGCTGCTCCCCATCCTTGTATATATCCTGCTTCCCCATCCTTGTATATATCCTGCTTCCCCATCCTTGTATATATGCTGCTTCCCTATCCTTGTATATATGCTGCTTCCCATCCTTGTATATATGCTGCTTCCCCATCCTTTATATATGGCTGCTTCCCATCCTTGTATATATGCTGCTCCCCATTCCTTGTATATATGCTGCTTCCCCATCCTTGTATATATGCTGCTTCCCCCATCCTTGTATATATGCTGCTTCCCCATCCTTGTATATATGCTGCTTCCCCATCCTTGTATATATGCTGCTTCCCCATCCTTGTATATATGCTGCTTCCCCATCCTTGTATATATGCTGCTTCCCCATCCTTGTATATATGCTGCTTCCCCATCCTGTATATATGCTGCTTCCCCATCCTTGTATATATGCTGCTTCCCATCCTTGTATATATGCTGCTTCCCCATCCTTGTATATATGCTGCTTCCCCATCCTTGTATATATGCTGCTTCCCCATCCTTGTATGCTTTCCCCATCCTTGTATATATGCTGCTTCCCATCCTTGTATATATGCTGCTCCCTATCCTTGTATATATCCTGCTCCCCCCATCCTTGTATATATGCTGCCCCCCATCCTTGTATATATGCTGCCCCCCATCCTTGTATATATCCTGCTCCCCCATCCTTGTATATATGTTGCTCCCCCATCCTTGTATATATTTTGCTCCCCCATCCTTGTATATATGCTGCTCCCCCATCCTTGTATATATGCTGCCCCCATCCTTGTATATATGCTGCTCCCTATCCTTGTATATATGCTGCTTCCCCATCCTTGTATATATGCTGCTCCCTATCCTTGTATATATGCTGCCCCCATCCTTGTATATATCCTGCTCCCCCATCCTTGGATATATCCTGCTCCCCCATCCTTGTATATATCCTGCTCCCCCATCCTTGTATATATGTTGCTCCCCCATCCTTGTATATATGTTGCTCCCCCATCCTTGTATGTGCTCCCCCCCATCCTTGAATATATGCTTCTCCCCCATCCTTGTCGGAACAAAGAGGAATCTGCTACTAGTGAAAAGTTTCTGTATTTTCTTATTAGGAGTTTTCCCTGGAGAAGGCGATGCATACCATGGAAGAAATGTGGGACTCCATATCCTTTAATACCAGTCCCTATCGAGAATCTGGCGTTTCTATTCTATCAGCAGTGGATGAAATCCAAACCACTTTGGATGACCAAATTGTGAAGACTCAGACAATGAGGGGATCGCCTTTCATCAAGCCCTATGAGAAAGAAATCAAGGTATAAAATATTCACTTGCTTATTAGCAGAAGCTAAGGTTTCATTAGGATCTCCGAGGCTAAAGTTACATGCGGCTCCAGCTTACATGTAAAGGGGATGGTATCAAGGAGTCTCACCAAACTTTCCCTACAAATGTCCAACAATTCAGAATTCATATCCATTGATAATTTATCTTCTAAAATGATAGCATTTTTTTCTATCATTTTCATTTTATGTGTAATTAACTTTTTGCTCTCCTCCTTTTAAGCAATGGGAGGAACGACTGATAAGGATCCAGGAAACCATTGATGAATGGCTGAAGGTGCAGGCCCAGTGGCTTTATCTAGACCCCATCTTCTCTTCTGAGGACATCATGCAGCAAATGCCTGAAGAAGGACGCTTATTCCAGACTGTGGACAGAAACTGGAGAGAGATCATGAAACATTGCGTTAAAGACCCGAAGGTAAATGGATGCTTCATGGTGGACTGATACAAGAAAGCACGGTCATCTTGCATCCAGGATTGATGTTTTCCAAGAGTCCGTGTCCTGATGCTTCCATCACAAGGATCCCGGGTTATGGGGCTCCGCACTGCCTGGACTCCAGCCTCCCGCATCTTCTATTTTCTATCCAAATAGGTTCTAACTTTTTTTTTAATATGAACTATTGGCACAATAGTCAATGAATGTGACCTTTTTTCAGTCTCTATAACTATATAATGGAATCTTACTTATGGGCTATCTACTTTGTTTTAGGTTTTAAGCGCCACTTCTCTGACCGGACTTCTGGAAAAACTTCAGGACAGCAATGTGCTTCTGGATAAAATCATGAAAGGGCTGAATGCCTATCTGGAGAAGAAGAGGCTTTTTTCCCACGGTATAGTCCTTTCACTTGTTGCAATGATTCTATATACTCCTTAAAGAATTTTTTTTTTCTTATTTAAACCATTGAAATCATTTTTGTAATTGGATTTCATTAATAATTTTGCACTGTTTGCCTTCTATTGGCTCTGTGCTGCGCTGGCTATTGGACTTATTTTTAATCTGTCTTTTTTCAGCTCCTCTTAGCCGATTTATGACCACAGATCACATCAAAGCTGAATGTGCAGGAAACAAAAAGCCGAACGGTGCAACATTTTTAATGAAACTGAATTGTCGCAAATACTCGCAATTAAATAGGTATTCCCATCTCCAAGATCCTATCCCAATATGTAGTAGGCGTAGTAATAATAATAATATTAGCAAATACCTCCAATTAGAAATGTAGTATAGTTCTTCTGATTCGCTATGTCGCTTTCCCCAGCTTCGGTATCCATGGTTACGACCACTCATATAGTGACAGTTATTTGCTAGTGGTCATAACCTAAGCTACTGCAATGCCCTGCACATGGGGTAAGCGACAAAGCAAATCAGAAGAACTATACTGCACTTCTAATTGGAGGTTTTTGCTAATATTATTATTATTACACCTACTACATATTGGGGAAGAATCCTGGAGATGGGAATACCCATTTCAGTTAAATAAAAAAAGTTCCCAAAGCTGGATAGCCCCTTTAAGCTAGCCATACGCATGAGATATGAGATACCCGTCGTCTGAATGGTAATTTGGCTATTTCTCCTGACTCCCACATATTCTGCTGAACAGTCATGTGTTTTTAATGGGGAGAGAGGAGAAAGTAGGTACTGGACACCTCCGGCAGCGGGTTATCTCCCCTGAGAACCAAAAGACCGGGTATTGAAATCCCATCTGCCCGATCCTTCTGGCCCTGACATCCTCTATCGGGGGAGAGTCAGGAGACCCCCATACACATCAGTGGGTAGGCCGGTCCTGCTGCAATCGTCAGGTTTAAACTATTTTAATCCAATGTGTATGGGGACTGAATCTTTACTTTAAAGCTTTGCTTTTCTATTTTCTCACATAGACAGTAATACAAATGGCGCCTGACCCAATACTTTAATGACATCTTTATCATATTGTGCATTTTCGCTTTAGCTTTTTCTTCCTGTCCAACGACAAAATGCTAGAAATTCTCTCTGAGACTAAAGATCCTCTGCGGGTCCAACCACATCTAAAGAAGGGCTTTGAAGGCATCGCAAAGCTGGAGTTCCTTCCTAACCTGGACATCAAAGCCATGTACAGCACCGAGGGGGAACGCGTAGAGCTCATCCAGACCATCTCCACCTCCGAGGCTCGGGGGGCCGTGGAGAAGTGGCTCATCCAAGGGGAAGATGTCATGTTAAGGAGCGTGCATGATGTTATTGCTCGGTCACGAATGGTACGGATCTACCAACAGACCAAAAGCATTAATTGGAACTAATCTAGTACTTTTATATTTGTATAAGATTATTTGGCGGCAGTGAATGATTTGTGGATGATGTATCTCTTGCAATAGAGCCAGGTAGCAGATCTTCTACCTGCAATCGGTAGAAATGAATTTGCTAGATAATACTAGTAAGGTTGTCCCTCTCTTAAATGCTTCTGTCAACGTAATTTAACTTTGTTTTTTAAAAGGCGTACCCTGAGACTGCAAGAAAAGACTGGGTGAGGGAATGGCCGGGACAGGTCGTGCTCTGTGTGTCTCAGATGTTCTGGACCAGTGAAGTGCATGAAGCTATCGGCAGTGGCCCAGAGGTACGGCATAAGCTCCTTTACTGATCAAGGTTGCTTCACTAGAAACAGTCATGGCCGGAAGTGTTGGCACCCTTGAAGTATTTTTCCATAAAATTATTGCAATTGCATGTGTATTTTTTGTTATACACATGTTTATTTCCTTTGTGTGTATTGGAACAACACAAAAAAAAACCGAGAAAAAAAGGCAAATTGGATATAATTTCACACAAAACCCCAAAAATGGGCCGGACAAAATTGTTGGCATCTTTCCAAAATTGTGGGTAAACAATTTTGTTTCAAGCATGTGATGCTCGTTCAAACTCACCTGTGGCAAGTAAAAGGTGTGGGCAATATGAAAGTCACACCTGAAACCCGATACAAAGGGGAAAAGTTGACTCAATCTTTGCGTTGTTACGTGCCACACTAAGTAGGGAGAACAGAAAGAGGAAAAGAGAACTGTCTGAGGACTTGAGAACCAAAATTGTTGACCAATATCTTCTTTTTGTGTTGTTCCAATACACACAAATTAAATAAACATGTGAACAACAAAACATGTGTAATTGTAATAATTTTCTGGGAGAAATACATATATATACATTCATAGACAGACTTCATGTGTTCTCCTGCTAATAGACTGTCATACCCAGGGATGCAGCTTATAGGAGTTTCCAGGGGCGGATATACAATTGGTGCAACAGAGGTAAGGGGACCCACATTCACATCAAAAGATGCAAGTAGCTTCTTTCACAGCACGTTATTAGACTGCAAAGAGCCCATGTACTGTTCTTGCCCAGGGGTCTTCTCCTGGGGGTTGCAGTTGTACAGTGGCTCAATATCTTGAAGGTACCCAAAAGGCTCCATAGTATTGTTGGGATTTTGCATTGATTCATGCATCTTGTCTAGAGATGAGCAACTAAATTTGCAGGACCTTGGTCTAAGAGAGCAGGTTAGTAGTCTGTGGCTGTTGGATGGGAGCCTTGCTAACCGCCTCTTACATGCCGGCATCCCTGGCTCCTCTTTTGATTAGCCGGCCAGGCGTGATGTCATTTGTGCCTCACACCACAACTATGACATCGACATCAAAAGAGTAGCCGGAGATGCCGGTTCACGGGGCTCCGGTCCTGCTGCCGTGGAATACTGACCCGACTGTTGGACCAGAGTCCTGCAAATCCATTCGCTCATCTCTACTCTCGTCATATCTACCAATAAGGGAAGACATTGTATGGGATTTCCCATAATACCAGCATAAAATGAATCCATCAGCATTGAGTTTTCCATGCTGTTTGTGGCAGGGTTTTATAGAGGTACATCTGGGTATTTGGAGCTCTGGGTTCAATCCAGATCTCCAACTTCTATAAAGATATGTTGTAAAATTGTTGTGTACATTATAAAGTGCCTGCATATTGTGGCGTTCTCAATCTAGTCTGCAGCTTATAATCTGTATAGATTTCAGCCCCCTTGCAATATGTATGTTCTATGAATGTTTCTGCAGATGATTTCACCGTTACATCCTTCTTGTAGGGCCTGAAAAACTCCTATGATAATCTGCAGCTCCAGCTAAATGATATTGTGGAGCTTGTGCGAGGAGGCAAATTGTCCCAGCAGACTCGCAGCACATTGGGGGCTCTCGTCACCATAGAGGGGCACGCTCGTGACGTGGACATGGAAATGATCCAAACAGGTTTGTGCAAACATCATGGCTGGCACCAAACTTTCCAATACCATGTTCTATTTATCATACACTACATGGAGAAAGGTATTGTGCCCCTCCACATTACACCTACAGGGGCTTTTATGGCCCCCTATTCTAAATCCATATACAGGATGTTAATATGGAGTCCGTCCCTCTACAGATATCACAGCTCAATATGCAGAGCATCTTCATACATTTCACCCCATTCCTAAGTTCTTTCCATATCTATGTTATATTCCCCCCTCTTTTCTTTGAGTTTTCATAGGACACAATTGATCTTGTCACAGTAAAGCAATCTTGGGGTGTACTTACAATGACGTCTATGGGGCAGTAGTCATTTCTGCATATTGAGATGGTGGTCCCTATATAGGAATGTTTTGGCATCTGTATGTGTCGGCGTCCCCTGTATATGACTCATTGCCACAATTGATATTCTTTATAGTCAGTGTTTTGGATGGCCTAGGTGCGGTGTGTAATATTTTCTATCAATGGTGTGTGTGCCCTCCTCTGTGCGGTGTCCTTCCATAACCATGGATGTACTAATAAAGGGGTTTTATGTCAATTCCTTTAATGGCCTTTTGTTCGGCTTCTTTGTAGGTATTATGTAATTCTCCGAATGGTCAGCCATTCTAAGCCTGAGCAGACATATGGCAATGTAATTGATGTGTGACTGACATTGTTCTTCCCTATGTTGCGGTGACATATTTATGCTGCCATTGTGCAGTATTTGTTCTAATTAATCATCCTAAAGGTGTTTAGTGGGGTTGAGGTTGAGAACGTGTGTGAAACAGTTCTGCTCATCTATTCCCTTAGGGTTGGAAGCTACAATTGTTTAAAATGTCTTGTGCTGAAGCATTAAGATATCTTTTCACTGGAGCTAAGGGGCCTAGACCAACCCCTAAAAACAAGGCCATACCCCCACCAGCAAACTGTACAGCGGGCATAATGCAGTTAATAGGGTAACGTTCTCCTGGCATTCACCAAATCCAGACTCGTCCATCAGATGCCAGATAGAGAAGTGTGATCCGTCACTGCACAGAACAGGTCTCCTCCAGAGTCCTGTGGTGGCGGCTTCACACCACTCCATCTGACACTCGGCATTGTGCTTGGTGATGTAAGGCTGCATGCAGCTGCTCGGCCATAAAGCTCCTGGCGGGGGCGCAGTGTTTGTGGTGATGTTGTTACCAATGGAGTCAGGAAAGCGTTCCGCCCTCTGCTCCTCAGCACTCAGTGACCCCGCTCTGTAATGTTCCGGGGTCTCCTGAGTTGCTGCAGTTCCTTCTACTCCTTAATAATATCACTCACATGTGATGGGGGAAGATTTAGGAGGGAAGAAATTTAATATCCAGACTTGTTACCCCGGTGGCTCCTATTACAAGACCGCGCTGGTATCAGAGAGCTCTGCACCACCAGCCATTCTGTCATATGTTAGTAACAGCACACAGCATGGGAGGGCGGATGTTATACACCGGGGGGCGTGGGGATTGATGTTATACACTGGTGGGGGGCGAGAGTCTTAATGTTATACAAGGCCGAGGGGCCAGATGTTATACCCTAGGGGTACGAGGGGCTAGATGTTATACATGTCCGAGGGCTGGATGTTATACAGTGGGGTTGAGGGGATGTATTTTATACACTGGCGGGGGGGCGAGGGGACGGATGTTATACTAAACTAGGGGCGAGGGGCGGATGTTATACCCCGGGGGAGGCGAGAGGCCGGATTTTATAAACTGGGGGCTGAGAGTCCGGATGTTACACACCGTGGGCAATGGGACTAAATGAAAAAAGCAGAATTCGGTGACTAGGAGTTTTGTCCTATAATGTATGTGCATTTGCCTTCCCTTTAGAAACTCTCCCTTGTGATTCTGCAGTGTCTTAGAGGTTGACTATCTTTTCCTACATTGCTCAGGAGTTTCTCATGAACAGACTTCCAGTGGCTTGCCCAACTCCGCTATTACTGGGAGAATGAGAATGCGAGAGTGCGAATCATCAACTGCAATGTGAAGTCCGCCTATGAGTACCTGGGCAACTCCCCACGCCTGGTCATCACTCCGCTCACTGACAGATGCTAGCGGACTCTGCTATGATGTGATGGGTTATGCTCAGAAATCTTTTTGACTTTTGTATGATGCATGAAACTTATTAGAAAGTTTATTGATATTTCATACCAGTTCTTCCATGTTTCATTGGTAGATCGGTGCTTTTTATCTAAATCTTGGTGGAGCTCCAGAAGGTCCGGCCGGCACAGGAAAAACTGAGACCACCAAAGATTTGGCCAAGGCGCTGGCCGTGCAGTGTGTGGTCTTTAACTGCTCTGATGGTTTGGACTACATAGCAATGTCAAAGGTACATACAATGTTAAGCTGCTCCATTGCAGATAATAAACTGACTCCAACCGATGTTCTGCTGACATGTTTTGATTATATAGTACAGACCAAAAGTTTGGAAACACCTTCTCATTTCAATTTTTTTCTGTATTTTCAGGACTATGAAAATTGTACATTCGCGCTGAAGGCATCAAAACTATGAATTAACACATGTGGAATTATATACTTAACAAAAAAGTGTGAATCAACAGAAAATATGTCTTATATTCTAGGTTCTTAAAAGTCGCAGGTTAACATCAGCTCAGATTAGACACCAGGTCAATGCCACACAGAGTTCTAGCAGCAGACACATCTCTACAACAACTGTTAAGAGGAGACTTTGTGCAGCAGGCCTTCATGGTAAAATAGCTGCTAGGAAACCACTGCTAAGGACAGGTGTAGCACCCTGAGGATTCGGCTGCTACAGGGGTATTGCACCTCAACCCAGAGGTGTGATATTCCACTCCCGGGTAAGGATGGAGTGTGGAACTGAGCTAGTAGGCTGCATGCACTACACACATCCCATTTCCGGGGAACAGACCGATGGTACTCCCACTAGAGAAATGTGCAGGTACGACAGTGTCTGTTCCTGGCTGGAGTGGGAGGGGGGTGGAACATCCCAGTAGTGTAGGGGCAGATAGGGGGAGCAGCCTGGGTAAAGCTAGGAGCTCATTGGGTGCTGGTCACCTGAGCTCACACACAGAGGGAGTATTTAAGGTGGGCACCATCTTAGATCAGGGTCAGTCAGCCACAGTCAGTCAGTCAGACAGTCTGTCTGAGAGCCTGAGAAGCAGAGCAGAGGAGAAGGAAGAGAGACCCAGAGGCGCAGAGGGGACCCCAAGATCCCAAAATAAGGACAAAAGGGTGAAGGGTCGGCAACAGGGTACCGGATCCCAAGCTGGCAGAGGCTACAGCACACCTTAGCCAGGAACCGGAGGTCGTGGGCAGGATCTGCCACGATCACCCACTAAATCCACCCGGAAGGCAGACCAAGAATAGGGTCAGGGAGCCCAGAGGAGGCTTGACCAACAAGAGGCCCGAGGGAGCCGGACTTAGGTGGATCCCTGGTGGGAACGGCCAGAAGAAGGGAGAGACAGAAAGGAGCTCAGGACCACACTCCGGAGTTGCCTGGGAGTTGACCGAGTCCAGGACCTGGTGGACGCAGCACGGCTTGGGTGGTCACTGCTGTACACAGTGACCCGAGCAACACCAGTAAGTAAAACCCTGGAACTGCATTTTATGCCTCTGAGTCTCCTTGCTGCACCTTCACAACCACCATCCTCCACGGCTGACCCCCTGAGGCTATACCCCTCCCGTTGGGGGTTATACTACCTAAGCTGCACTCACATCATCAGCCTCAGTGGACCCTGCTGCAGCGGCGGCCGTATTGACCGCAAATCAACGGGTGGCGTAGTCGACACAAAAGAACATCTAGTAACATCATAAGGACTGCCACACACTGAGCTTGACACCCTGGGCACGGACCGGGTCACAGCCACTCGGAGACTACAACCCCCATCTGATCCGGCTCCGGGTATCCCCAACAACACTGGCCCAGGGGGCGCGTCACAGGCAACAAGCAGAAGAGACTTGTTTGGGCTAAAGAACACAAGGAATAGACATTAGACCAGTGGAAATCTGTGCTTTGGTCTGATGAGTCCAAATTTGAGATCTTTGGTTCCAACCACCGTGTCTTTGTGCGACGCAGAAAAGGTGAACGGATGGACTCTACATGCCTGGATCCCACCGTGAAGCATGGAGGAGGAGGTGTGATGGTGTGGGGGTGCTTTGCTGGTGACACTGTTTGGGATTTATTCAAAATTGAAGGCATACTGAACCAGCATGGCTACCACAGCATCTTGCAGTGGCATGCTATTCCATCCTGTTTGCGTTTAGTTGGACCATCATTTATTTTTCAAAAGGACAATGACCCCAAACACACCTCCATGCTGTGTAAGGGCTATTTGACCAAGAGGGAGTGTGATGGGGTGCTACGCCAGATGACCTGGCCTCCACAGTCACCAGACCTGAACCCAATCGAGATAGTTTGGGGTGAGCTGGACCGCAGAGTGAAGGCAAAAGGGCCAACAAGTGCTAAGCATCTCTGGGAACTCCTTCAAGATTGTTGGAAGACCATTTCCGGTGACTACCTCTTGAAGCTCATCAAGAGAATGCCAAGAGTGTGCAAAGCAGTCATCAAAGCAAAAGGTGGCTACTTTGAAGAACCTAGAATATAAGACATATTTTCAGTTGTTTCACACTTTTTTGTTAAGTATATAATTCCACATGTGTTAATTCATAGTTTGATGCCTTCAGTGTGAATGTACAATTTTCATAGTCATGAAAATACAGAAAATCTTTAAATGAGGTATGTCCAAACTTTTGGTCTGTACTGTATATACTTTTTTTTCGTTTTTCCAAGGGCTGGCCTCATCGGGAGCATGGGCGTGTTTTGATGAGTTTAACCGTATTGAGCTGGAGGTGTTGTCCGTGGTGGCCCAACAGATTCTCCGCATCCAGAGAGCCATCCAGATGAAGATGGACATGTTCAACTTCAAAGGAACAGAACTGAAGCTTAACCCAAATTGCTTCGTAGCCATTACCATGAATCCTGGCTACGCAGGACGTTCTGAGCTGGTAAAGAGTCCAGTGCCTTGCATCGGGCCCTTCCACAACATTTCTATAGGATTCAGCTCAGGACTATGACTCGGCCATTCCAAAACTTTATGTTTATTCAACCATTCTTTTGTAGAACGACTTGTGTCTTTGGGCCATTGTCTTGCTGCATGACCCACGTTTTCTTGAGATTCAGTACATGAACTGATATCCTGATATTTTCCTTTAGCATTTGCTGATAGATTTTAGAATTCATTGTTCCATCAATGATGGCAGCCGTCCTTGGCCAAGTGCAGCAAAACAGGCCCAAAGCATGTTACGATTACCATCTTTGTGTTTCATAGATGATAGGAGGTTCTTATGCTGTAATGCAGTATTTTCTTTCTGCAAACATATAGCTTCTCACTTAAAATCTCTATCTTGGCCTCATCCTTCCACAAAGCATTATTCCAGTTACCTATTGATGTGCCCAGGTGAGTTTTAGCAGTGGCATTTTAAATCGCATTGCCTTTCTCCTTGCAATCCTGCCATGCTCGCCATTGTTGTTCATTGTCCTTCTGATGGTGGACTCATGAACAATTACATTAGCTAATGTGAGGAGAGGCCTTTAGTTGCTTAGAGGTTACCTTGAGTTCCTTTGTGACCTCACAGACTGATGTAGCTTGAAGTCAAATTTATGCAGTAATACAGAAATTTTTGAGAGGTTCACAAACTTTCAAGTAAATACTAGGTTTACAAAAGAAACATAAGATTTCATAAAAGGGATTATTCTCCCCGAAATCTATGAGATTGTACATTTCCTATGTATAATCACAACACCTGATGCCCTCATTTCTGCAAGTTCCTTAATATTGATGTCCCATTCTCCTATTTTCCAAAATGGACACAGTAGAGGTGTGGAGAGAGATTTGGAAAGTGTTAAAGGAGTATCCTCATCTCCAAGATTCTATCCCAATATGTAATAGGTGTAATAATAATATTAATAGCAAATACCTCCAATTGGAAATATAGTATAGTTCTTCTGATTAGCTATGTCGCTTAACCCATGTGCAGGGCATAGCAGTAGTTTAGGTATCCATGGTTACAACCACTAGCAAGTAACTAACTGTTACTATGAGTGGTCGTAACCATGGATACCTAAGCTACTGCAATGTCCTGCACATGGGGTAAGAAACATAGCTAATCAGAATAACTATACTACATTTCTAATTGGAGATATTTGCAAACATTATTATTATTATACCTATTACATATTGGGACAGGATCTTGGAGATGGGAATACCCCTTTAACCACACTTTGACTGATTTCTTCTGATGTGGAATAGACACATCACTTTTAGGTCTGGGGTGGAGGATAGTGTAAATGGACATAATGGGTTCCCCGGCTCTATGCCTGGTTTACAGTAATTTAGTTTCATTTGTTGACTGACCCATCTGGTTTGCGCATTTCAGGTTCTTTTCCGGACTGTAGCAATGATGGTCCCCAACTATGCTCTGATTGCGGACATCTGCCTTTATTCTTACGGTTTTCTGCACGCTAAACCTCTCTCGGTGAAGATGGTAATGACTTACCGGCTGTGCTCGGAGCCGCTCTTGTCCCAGTTCCATTATGATTATGGGATGCGTGCAGTAAAGGCTGTGCTGATCGCTGCTGGCAATCTGAAGCTGA